>NC_054706.1:16485665-16835665 GCF_016097555.1 Gigantopelta aegis
ACTATCTGATAGTTGTAAGGATTCATCTTCATACATTTCAGATTACAGGAAACCATCTGATAGTTGTAAGGATTCATCTTCATACAGGACTACATGTATGCTAAGATAGCCCAGGACAAATGATTTTGGGTTGAGGACAAGTAAATTGCCCAGGACAAATGTTTTTGGGTTGAGGACAAGTAAATTGTCCTAACAACTTGTCCAACCAGACAAGTCATCTGAAAATCACAGTGTAGTGACAAAATGATCATTTATTTATGAATTTAATGCTGTGATGTTTGACAGTTTGTCAACTGAGTGGATGATTGGCTGCGCAACAACAAATCACATAGAACAGGTTGATGATGAATTAATTAATGTAGAATCTTGTCATATTGCACAGAAAACTATCTGATGCCTGCAAAGCTTCTTCACTAGCGAACATTTTGTTTTGAAAATCTTGATTAGTAATATTTCTAGACAATTAAAAATTGGCTAGCAATTACTGATTGTTTCAAAATTGTGTAGCGATCTGTGAGTAAATCGCAGTGCGATACTGAACAAAATGTTCCCTGTTCATACATGTCAAATCACAGAAAAACATCTGGCATTTGCAATCTTCATCTTCGGATTATAGGAAAATCATCTGACATCTCTACAGCTTCATCTTCAGATGGAGATTACAAGAAAGCAATCTGACATTTGTAGAGCTTCGTCATCTTCATATACTAAGTTTACAGAGTTACAAGAAAAACATTCAACTTCATCTTTGGCCTTCATCTGCATTTCCAATTACAAGAAACAACTAAGACTTGCAGCACTTCATCTTCATATGTTTCAGACTGGAAGAAAACCATCTATCCTCAGAAGTAACACATTCCTCTACCAAAATGGACAACTGACAAACCACATGCATTGTTTAACATAATCTGTAGGGCTTTATCTTCACACTCACAAAATTACAGTTGTTTGCTGTTTTAATCATCTCTGAATACCAGAACAACATAGTAAACATCCACGAATAAATTCAGAGAACTGAAATGCTGGTATAAAAATAAAACCTGAATCACAAGGAAAATACCTTGCAATGTTAGATAATGATAAGTATGTACATGATAATGAAGTTTCGAGACCTGAAGGTGAGCTTTATAGCAGGTGACAAATGAAGAGAGTTATGAATGAAACAAAAAGAACAGATGCACAAGCTTACCAAGAAATTAATTGCAGCATATAACACCAAGAAAAACCCTTAGTACAAGTATGTATGAACATGAGAAAGTTGAAAATATGCTTGCCGGACAACAGCTTAGATGAACTCATCTAGTGAAGCATTTTTATCAATGTCCAAACAAGCCAGTGATGAAGAAAGCTACTTATCTCTTCACTATTTGAGAATATGTAGAGTTGTTATAAATCAGCATTAGTGAGTGAACATGCTCCTGAATAAATATTCCCTGTAAGCCTCCTGTATAAAAATACAGTACAACTCTCCTTGCTTGAACCATTAAACAAGAAGTATCCTGGTACTGATCATCCTACACTGAGTTGATCTGGAACTGAAACACAGAAGTCTAAGGAGGATTGTGGACACCAATCACAAGATAATTTAAGCAACATATCTTCTGTAAAGTGGTGGGGAAATCCACTAAAAATACAGGAACAATGTTAATCCACATCCAAAAATAAAGTTCTGAAGCCATCATCAATAACACAACGTGCCTGGGTCATCTAACATAACAACAAAACCATGGCTCACAGCATCCCAGTCAATTCATGTTTTACTAGACGTTTTCTTCTTCATATTTACAACAGATGTGAATTTAAAATAACACAAAAAAAGGACATATTTGTTCAATATATTTCACAATTTAAAAAAAAGAAAGAAAAAAAGATGTAACAGGATTATTGGGTACTGCAGGGTATTACAAATGCTTGTGCATAATGTAAAATAAAGAATGAAGAAAACAGGACAAATTAGCAACAGGGAATCACTAAATTGCCTCTTTGTCATCAACTACTTACCCGGTCTTTTCTCCTTTACTCAGTTCACAAAAGGTAATGTTGTTAGATATAGGAAAGAGCACTTCCATCATTTTCTTGGACGTCCCTTCGGGAATATTCTGTACTTTAACTGATCTATTTTCTGGCCTTCCTGTAAAAAGAAATCTATATATCTGCTCCTGTCTTTCTAACATAGTATGAAAGCCTGTCGAGAATCCCATGGACACATATTATGTTGACTGGTGTTGCACTGAATGAAGCTGGTCAAACTACCACTGGGTTCCATCCCCAAATTCAAATCTAACCAGCCATGACACATGCGTTTCCTGTGTCAAGACTAGAATAATCTTTTAGCAATGAAAGCACACGTAGCCTAAGTCTAAACCTTTTCACAAAAACTTGGAACCTTGGGATTTGTAGCATGAAAAGAAAACAAAATCCACTCTCAACTAAACAACCTAGAGCTATACTAAACAGAAGCGATTTAAAATACAGATCTTTCAAACTACTGTTAATGAATTTGTTTTTTCAAACATAATATTTCTTCTGAGGCACATGTTGATGTAACTGTTGCTTTTGGTTAAAGTCTTCTTTACAGTAGTTTGTTGGGGTTTTTTGTATTTTTTGGTCTTTTGGTGGGGTTTCTTTAAAGTTCTGTTGTCTTTTTCTGCTGGTTTCAACATTGTCATACACCAAACTTCTGTATTCTTCGTATGTGAATCAAAATAACAAAACAATAATATATGCACACTAAATACAGCTATCATTTCTTCCAGCAATCAAACATGCTAATAACCATAGAACTACCCATGCTGGCTTTGGAATAGCAGCACACTGGCTGATAAAGTGGCATCTTACTGGATCATGAAGTGGCATCTTAGATTGGCTGTAGATGTGGCATCATACTAGTTATGGAGTGGGATTGTACCAGCTACAGATGAAGCAGCATCTTATTGGAAATGGAGTGGCAGCTTTGTGGTTATGCAGTTTCATCATGCTGGCTGATGAAGTAGCATCTTACTGGCTGGTGAAGTGACTAGGAAGTTGCACTGTGCCAGCTAAAGAGTGGCATCTTACTGGCTGATGTCGTGGCTTTGTAGTGGCTAGAGGTGATATCTTACTAGTTGATGAAGTGTCATATTACTGGTTGATAAAGTGGATGATGAAAGGGCATCATACAAGCAACAGAATGGTATCTTACTGACTGATAAGTAGCATTTTCCTGGCTGATATAGTGACATCTTACAGACTGTTGAAGTGGCATCTTACTGACTAATGAAGTGGCATCTTACAGACTGTTGAGGCATCTTACTGACTGATGTAGTGGCATTTTACTGACTTTTGAAGACGCATCTTACTGACTGATGAAGTGAACTCTTACTAACTGTTGAGACATCTTACTGGCTGATGTAGTGGCATTTTACTGACTTTTGAAGAGGCATCTTACTGACTGATGTAGTGGCATCTTAACAGCTGATGGAATGGCATCTTGCAGTAATTAACATCTTATTGGTTGATGAAGAGGCACCTCAGTGGCTATAGAGTTTCATTATACTGCCATGTCGGCTGATGGAGCGATATCTTAATGGCAACGAAGTAACATTTCGCTGGCTGATGAAGTGGCATTGTATAGATGCTGATGAAGTAACATCTTACTGGCTGATGAAGTGACATCTTACTAGCTGATGAAGTGGCATCTTACAGGCTGTTGAAGTGGCATCTTAATGGCTGTTAAGTGGCATATTACAAGCTGTTGAAGTGGCATCGTATTGATCACTGAAGTGGCATCTTACTGGACATTGAAGTGGCATCTTACTGGTCGATGAAGTGGCATCTTACATGCCAATGAAGTGGCAGCTTACAGGCCAATGAAGTGGCATCTTACTGGCTGATGAAGTGGCATCTTACTGGCTGTTGAAGTGGCATCTTACTAGCTGTTGAAGTGACATCTTAGTGGCTGATGAAGTGGTATCTTATTAAATGTTGGACAGGCACCTTACTGGCTGATGAAGTGGGCATCATACAGGCCGATAAAGTGGCATCTTACAGGCCGATGAAGTGGCATCTTACTTGCTGCTGAAGTGACATCTTACTGGCTGATGAAGTGGCATCTTATTGAATGTTGGATAGGCACCTTACAGGCTGATGAAGTGACATCTTCTTACTGGCCGATGAAGTAGCATCTTACTGGCTGTTGAACTGGTATCTTACTGGTCGTTGAAGTGGCATCTTACTGGACGTTGAAGTGGCATCTTACTGGACGTTGAAGTGGCATTACTGGCTGATGAAGTGGCATCTTATTGACTACTCGAAAGGCATTTTACAGGCCGATGAAGTGGCATCTTACTGGCTGATGAAGTGACATCTTACTGGCTGTTAAGTGGGATCTTACTAGCTGTTGAAGTGACATCTTACTGGCTGATGAAGTGGCATCTTATAGGCCGATGAAGTGACATCTTACAGGCTGATGAAGTGGCATCTTACTGGCCGATGAATTGGCATCTTACTGGCCGATGAAGTGGCATCTTACTGGCTGATGAAGTGGCATCTTACTGGCCGATGAAGTGACATATTACAGGCCGATGAAGTGACATCTTACAGGCCGATGAAGTGGCATCTTACTGGCTGTTGAAGTGGCATCTTACTGGCTGATGAAGTGGCATCTTACTGACTACTGGATAGGCATCTTACAGGCCAATGAAGTGGCATCTTACTGGCTTATGAAGTGACATCTTACTGGCTGTTAAGTGGGATCTTACTAGCTGTTAAAGTGACATCTTACTGGCTGATGAAGTGGCATCTTATTGAATGTTGGATAGGCATCTTACTGGCTGATGAAGTAACTTCTTCTTACTCACTGATAAAGTGACATCTTCTTACTGTCCTATGAAGTGGCATTTTACTGGCTGATGAAGTGACACCTTACTGGCCGGTGAAGTGACATCTTACAAAGCTGATGAAGTAACATCTTATTACTGGTGATATGAGATCTTGCTGGTTGATGGAAGTGCTGGCTGATAAGTGGCATCTTACAGGCTAATGATGTGGCACCTTATAACTGTTGAACATGCATCTTACTGGCTGATGAAGTGGCATCTAATTACTGTTGAAGTGGCATTTTACTAGCTGCTGAAGTGGCATCTTACTGACCAATGTGGCACCTAAATGGCTGATGAAGTAACATCTTACTAGATGTTGAAGTGACATCCTACTCAAGGCTGATGAAGTGGCATCAATCTGGTTACGAAGTGGCATCACATTGTCTGTGGGTTCTACCAACAAAATGGTACCACACTGACTAGTGTAAAAATTAGTAGCATCATTTGCTTGGCAGTCACTGTTGGTCACATGTTCATTAAGAAAAAGCACCGACTATCACTATGATTCCTTATCAACCTTCATCAAACTACCATACTATAAAGAAACATCAAGCCAACACACCTCAAGTCTTATACAGTGTAACCCAAATGCTGCCATCACTAGAATTCAAGAGCAGTGCAGTCGGGGTAAAGTTGATCACTCCTGGGAAGACGGCAAAATAAGACCAGCAAAAATATACACCATTCTGTATACATCAGGGTTTGGTCCAACAGCAATCCAATCTTGATGAGGACGGTGTCATATTGGAACCTGTTGCGATATGGTGCATGCCGGAGCAGAACTAACATCCTGCATCATCACCAGAAGCTGCTTGACAGATGACATCAGGTACAGTTCTTTTGAAAATGGAATCACTTCAGTTGCTGTCCTCTTGGATAATAGCAGTTTCTGATGCTGATATTAACATACCATGCCAAACACGCATGGTGCAGTTCTTGGTGCAGAGTTAATATCTCAACAAGTTAATCGCTTCACGTATTCCTATCCAATAGCTTGAATATTTCATTTTACAAAATAATATTTTTTAATGCTGTTTTCCATGGATACTTGCTGTAGAAACCTCTTAAAAGCAGTCATTTACCATAATATTACCCTCCACCATAGTATTTTGGAAATGACATGATCTAAATAAATACTAATTCAGGTGATACTAAAAGTGGGCTTCAAATCTAAGATTACCATCAATGGATTGGATTATTAAAATCTAAGTGATTATCTCTAAGTGATGTTAATTTGTAATCAAACTTAACACAAAACACATTAAAACTGGAAAATATAAAAATGATTGTGAATTCCAGCAGATAAGAAGTAATCTTCAACCAGAAAAGCCAAACTGATGATGTAAATCCCAAGAATCCACAGGATACTATAAGGAATAACGTCAGAATTACTTAGAATTATGAAATGGATTTAAATAGGGCATTGAAAAGCTTATCTCTGGATTAAATAGCAAACATTTGTCTTCAAACTAAATGAAAGATAAATTATCCGAAAATGTTTCCTTAAATTCGGTTTCATAATTAAAATACTGATCTGTAATAAGATGATCAAAACATCCCACATTACTTCCCTCACTTAGCTACTTGCTGGCTATATAGGTGCTAAACATATCCTGCTGTAAAGCTCCATTTTAATTTAACATTATCTCTGATTATCAGAAACCTGTCATACTCATGTGGTTTTAGTGTTTGCACGAAAAAAAAATTCCAGTGGTTCAGATATAAATGAAAAGGTTAACCGGCAACGGTAATCAAATGACAATCTAAGATGGGCGATTTTCATAGCTTTTCCCCAAATTCTTATCATAAATACTAAATTATTATTATTTGGTATGCTGGGACTAACTTGAAAGCTGCCATTTACATTTCAGCACACTACCCCATTGGTTCTGTTACAGAAGAGTACTTGTTGGCACCAAACAAGTCTGAATGAAACGGGGATTTCCAGGAAGCTTTGAGCTTCCGGGTCTGAACAGAAAAACCTGAAGTTCTGCGAATCCTCGATCGATCCAATCGATGCTGCAACTCAGTGTTTCATCATGTTCTAATTTCCACTTCGTTATTTTAAAGTCCCTTATTAAACGTACTATTTTCTTTGCTGTGTATGTCATATTTTAAAAAATTGATTTAGCAAGGGTTGTACTTGTTTTCATTACAATACATCTTTCAGAATTATTTTATTCCAAAAATAGTTATATTAGCCAAAACACGTCAGTTTACATTTTCTGATGAGCAATTATAGTTTTTGCACAATATCATGTCAATATTGGTTTTGTATAACCGACAGACATACGACAAAATCGTTCGTGCAGGTGCACAACTGAATTCAGTGGGAAAGTGCATGACCAGGGGCCCAATTCACAAAGGTCTCTTAGGCTCTGCCAGACAATAAAGCATCCTCTTTGCAAGTGTTTTAGCATTGCACTGCGAGATCGCAAAGTTGCGAGAGTTTTGTGAATTAGGCCCCAGAATAGCAATTTCTTCCTCACAAATCATTAACCTGGCCTGGATAGATAGCTAGCTGAAGTGAGTGAACTGTGGTTTGATGTAAGGATGAAGATGAATTGAAATGAATGAACATTTGCAAGCCCACTAAACCTTAAAAGTCAGTCAGTCTGTTTCTCTTATCTCCGTCTCTCTCTGACCCTCTCTTATAGTCGTTTAATGGTTAAGTTTTTGATCTTGAGGCTGATATGAATGGGGTTTTCGTCCCAGTACCGACTCCCACCCAGGATGAGTTTTAATGACTCACGGTGTAAGGCAACTACACCAACCCCCTCTTACCAACACTGGTGGTTTAATTGTTACCGTATTTGACCGGAAATTAGCCCATGTCTTTGAATAAGCCCCCCTCCGTTTTGATAGCATTTAAGAAATTAGGCCCTCATTCGTAAATAAGCCCACCCCCAACTTCGTCACCTTATAAATAACATGAAACTGCAAGTTTGCTCAAAGTTCATTTAAAAGGTCATACCTCCTGCAGATAATTAAACACAAATGTAACACAATATTTTACCACCAGTGAGATTTAGCAGTCTAACAGTAACAGTGTATAACATTGTTTCCAATTGCATGCCTGCGGTATTTCTTTGAAGTACACAAGCCCAAGTCTGAACCAAAACCAATGTCTATTTTTACCACCACACTGGGTCCGCAGTTAATGATAATTAGGCAAATACCTTATTCTGATTGGCTAAGAACAATGACCTAGATTGACAATTCTTTGTAGTGTAAGCTGGCTGCTTGTGTCACAAACGTGTGTATACACTATTGAGTTTGTTAATTGCTGTTGTTTTAAGTCTTCTCAGCATTAAATTTTGGATGTAAATAAACAGAACTGGTAAGTAATTGTAACATGGAAGGTGTGTTTCTGATAATTAGATACTAGTAAAAAAAACAATTTAATTAATAAACAATTATTATTTATTAATAACAAATGGAACACTAATTAATAGGTGCTACTGAACGTTTTTTGTTTTCTTCCTAGTTCATTTAATTATTATTATTTATTTTATTTTATTATTATTTTATTTTTTTCTCAACAAAACTGGCCCCTTGTCTGGGAATAAGCCCACCCCATGCTAAGCTCACAATGAGTTGTCTTGGCCCCCTGGGCTTATTTCCGGTCAAATACGGTAAGTCTTTTGGTCTTGAGACCGATAGGAATGGGGGTTTTCGTCCCAGTACAGACTCCCACCCAGGATGAGTTCTAATGACTCGAGGTGTAAGGCAACTACACCGCCCTCTCTCTCTCTCTCACTAATGACCAATAATTAACCCGTCCAGGACTGACACTCCAGATAGCCGAGGTGTGTGCCCAGGACTTGAATAACAAATAATGGCAGTGTTACTGCTCATACCTTCTCCATCAGATCCCAGCCTGTAGGCAAGAGTGGTGTCCAGCTTCTGGCTGTCACTCACATTCAGTTTCAATTCACCTGGTAAAAAAAAACATAACGAAAAAAAAGTAAACACAATGGGCCGAAGTTATGAAGTCTGTTCTTCTTAAACGCAGGTGTTTAAGCATTGAAAAAGTATGTAGTTACACGCATGTAAGACATAAACAGTCTTTGTAAATTCGGCCCAATGTTTTTCAAAGATGCAAACTTTGGTTTGGTGTATTTTTTGAACATCTAAGCAATTACAAGAGATCATCAACTTTTGGGGTTTTTTCTGTGACATGCCATTCTTTAATATCCTTTGAATAATTTCTGCTATCTAGGTCACATTCAGATGCAATTCTAGTAAAACTAACTTTCTACTGAATTTGGTGAGTCACAGAATACTCCATTTTAACTAGTGCCACCATCCTTTAATTTTCATCCAGTGAGAACACCGATACTTTACAAATGCAATACACATTAAGTATAGGAAGGAAGAAAATGTTTTATTTAACGAAGCACTCAACACATTTTATTTACGGTTATATGGCTTCGGACATATGGTTAAGGACCACACAGATATTGAGGGAGGAAACCCGCTGTCGCCACTTCATGGGCTACTCTTTTCGATTAGCAGCAAGGGATCTTTTATATGCACCATCCCATAGACAGGACAGCACATACCACGGCCATTGATGTACCAGTTGTGGTGTACAGGCTGGAGCGAGAAATAGCCCAATGAGCCCATTGACAGAGATCAATCCCAAACCACATCAAGCGACTGCTTTACCAATGTCCCACCCCTTATTAAGTATAGTGTGCTTTAAAACATGGAACATCACATGTACAAAAAAAGCCATTATTCTGAGACCATTTTTTCTCTCTTTGTTCTTCACAGATCTTAGTACTCACCAGTTTCAAAAGTACCATCATCTTTTCTTCTGTTGACGAAAATGTTAACTTCTGGTGCTGTCATCTCCATGTGGAATAACTTTGCCAAAATGGTTTTCACATCATTGTGGTGGTGAAGCATTAGACTGATGTCTCTGAGAAAAACAAGAAAAGAATGTTTGTGTAATAACAGAGCTTTCAGTATATCAATTATTTAGTTTAATATTTAATGTTTGTGTAATAAGCGAGCTTTCAGTATATCAATTATTCAGTTTAATATTGTAATGTTTGTGTAATAACAGAGCTTTCAGTATATCAGTTATTCAGTTTAATATTGTAATGTTTGTGTAATAACAGAGCTTTCAGTATATCAATTATTCAGTTTAATATTTAATGTTTGTGTAATAAGCGAGCTTTCAGTATATCAATTATTCAGTTTAATATTGTAATGTTTGTGTAATAACAGAGCTTTCAGTATATCAGTTATTCAGTTTAATAGTGTTTATTTAAAATGGCCAGATATATATATATATGTGTGTGTGTGTGTGTAAATTCAAAGTACATACCCACACTTAGGACGCTTTCCGAACAAAATAAAAACAGCAAAGTGGTCTGCAATGTTGACAATTTTCACCATTTCTTTTAAAGCAAGATCATTACCAAAGAACGGATAGATACGCATACCCCACGTCATACACCTGGATTCTGAAAAACAAACATGTAAAGACATTTATATTACATTTTGTTGTAAATTAATGCTATTCAAAAGGGCATCGAAATTAATTTCCGAAGAAATTACTTTGACATATCTACGTTTTGCTCTTATTGTGATATACTTACTTTGGTTACTGGACAGATTATGGTCAACTTTGTGAATTCAAGGCAAAGATATTACTGATCATATTTTAAATACTGTACTTTCGTTTGTTTACTAACTGGAAAGATGTGTGATGTTTTTACTTTCGTTATTGAATGGAGGGATAAAGAATGTTTAATACACTTTGTTTATTTAATGTGTGATGCACTTTGCTTTTAGAATGAATGTGCAGCCAGTCAGTGCATACTCCATTCTCTACTTATTTTGATGACTGCAATGTGATGTACTTTACTAATTAATTGGAATGTCAAGGAATGATGTATTTTACTTATTGAAGATGAGGACAATGTGCAATTTTTTTTTTTTTAATTCAATGAGGGCAATGTGTGATGTTTCGTCCTTGATGAATGGAAGACCAATATGTGACATACTTTTCTTACCGATCAGGAGGCACCTATATCAGACTTTAGTTACTGAACATTTAGGAGGTATATATCAAGGACTTTAATTACTGAACATTTAGGAGGTACCGCATATATGTACTGGACTTTAGTTTCTGAACATTTAGGAGGTATATATGTACTGGACTTTAGTTACTGAACATTTAGGAGGTATATATGTACTGGACTTTAGTTACTGAACATTTAGGAGGTATATATGTACTGCACTTGAGTTACTGAACATTTAGGAGGTATATATGAACTGGACTTCAGTTACTGAACATTTAGGAGGTATATATGAACTGGACTTTAGTTACTGAACATTTAGCAGGTATATATGTACTGGACTTTAGTTACTCGACCAGAAGAACATGTGATGGACTTCAGTTCCTGTACTGACTAGGAGGCACATACATGCACATGCGATGTACTTACTTTCAGAATCAAATGGCAGGATGTTGGGAGCACTGTCTGCTCCACCAGTAGCCAAACGACATTCTGTACAAAAGAAAACGAAAGACATCTACCTTACCAAAAGCCTTAAAATTTCCATATTCAAAGACACAATCTGATAAATATGGTATCTTAAAACAGATAATTCAATACGGTTAGCATTAGCATATTTCTAGTGAATAATAAACAAACAAAAAAATAATAATAATGTACAACAGGGACCATTGGTGGACTATAAACAACCTTATAAATATATTGATGGAAAGAAATAAGGAAAAACACAAATAGTAACAGCTGCAAACAAAACCTTTGTCCACAGCATCGGGAAGTAAACCATGTTAAGTTAAGTACTGACAGTCAATCCCCCGGGACTGATATTCAAGCCCACACTATATAGATATTTTAATTTTTTACAGGCATAACTGTTCTTAGTAGTGAATTATATTTGGTTTCAAATACCACATGTTCCCTTAATTCTTTCCACCAATATAATTTCCTTGTCAGTTATTTAAACTTAATATGTTTTTTTTAAATTATTCCTGGCATTCACTTACTTGTGCTTTGTCTAGTGTCATTAAACAGATTAAGATCTTCACTCAGTTTTGAAGATATTTTCGGTAAAGGATGTTCATCCGTTGGAATATCCTTTGGCTTCTGCTTTTCTTCTTTTTCATCTTTCTTTGGCTCAGTTTTCACAGTGACAGGTTTATCCTTAGTTTCAGATTTCACCTGGTCCGCAGCTTTGTATGGTTTCTTCTCTACAACAGCTTTTGAATCCGGTTTGCTTTCCACCGTACACGTTTTTGTTTCAGTAACTTTAGAACCTGAATGAGTTGTCGATCGTGATGTACTCTTTTCAGGTAACTCCTGCTTGATGGTCGGTTTCACATCAGCTGGTTTAGAAACAGAATGAGAAGGTGATTTTGAATCTCTATTGCTAGAACTTATACGTGTAGTTTCACTTTTCTCTCGTGTATCCAGTTTTTTATCTCCAGAAGCAGAATCGGTTTTCTTATCTCCAGAAGTGGCAACTGTTTTTTTGTGTCCAGAACCGGAATCTGTTTTTTTGTCTCCAGAAGTGGCAACTATTTTTTTATCTCCAGAAGTGGAACCTATCTGTCTGTCTTGTGATTGTGGTCTCCTATGGTGAGGCAAATCGTGTCTTTTGTCTTTAGAACTGGAATCAGATTTTTGGTCATGCGATTTTGATTTACCATGATCATACGTGTCCTTCGACTTTCTGTCCTGTGACTTTTCTCTACTGCTTTTCTCATCTCTCTTGGACTTTGAACTTGCGTCATCTTTTGTTTTCTCTGTTGATTCTTTTTTGGGTGCACTACTTAAAGACTCTTCCCCTTTACTGACTGAACTTCCATCTTTCTTTGTAGATACAGAGCTGTCTTCTGTATCGGACAGCACCATTAACTCATCATCAGCATCATCAACTACAGTCCACTCACTGGGAAAGCATTCATCATCATCATCAAAGTCACTGCCAACATCCCCTTCCAAATCCTCATCCGACATCAATATCGGTTCATCATCCATGGTCGTTTAACTAGTCAAAAGTATCTAAAACGACATTTAAAAAATATTTAACTCATTTAATAATAAAGTCAAATCTGTCATGACTTTGTTATAAATGGTCACAAAACCTAATTTTGAAATTACAGAGAACTTCTTATTAATATGTTTTGAATTAATCTTAAAAATCACAGTTGATACTGAAACATAAAATTTTCAATTTAAGTTGAAGGGACATTCCTGAGTTTGCTGCAAGTTTTAAGATGTTATCGACTAACAGAGACTTTTCAACTATGGTAATTACATATCAAATATATTTTTCTGCATAAAATATTAGTGGCTGTGTATTAAACGTGTTTCTGATCGTTCTAATATTTGTACTAGGTTAAATTTTATTTTATTTCCTAAAATATTATTTTTTCGTACGTACGAAATTATTCGACGACCAGAAACACATTGAATATATAAACACTGATGTTCTAAACAAGAAAATATATTTAATATGTAAGTTTAATCGTAGAAATATTTTATTAGTAGGAAACATCTTACAATGCAGCAAACTCAGAAATGTCCCTTTAAAGCACCGAATTTTAACAACTCATTCCAGTGTAAGACCAGCTTGTCAAATACTGAAGGTGTCTACGGTCCCCATCAACCAGGTTGTTTCATCCTAATTTTTATTTTGTTAATAAAAACCATTTATTCGTTGATTTATTCAATAGCCTTGGACAGTATATATTTATTGCCTTTGGGGAGACAAAACGAATAACTCAGGATTTAAAAAAAAAAAGTTTTATAGTATTTCTGTCTCATTTAAATATTGTGCATGGATTCATGCTGCTGTAAAATACTGCTGTAAATTTAATTTGAGGTATAAATTGTACATTCGGAAATTTAATGCGTCACCAACAGTATATTAGGATACAACAATGAACTTAACAGCACAACTTAACAGCAATGCAACAAAGTTTTGATAAACTTGCCCCAATCTCAATTTTACTGTTCTTAAATGATTGTGACAATATTAAAAATGGACATCTACAACTTACATTGAAACTCCACTATTACAGCCACTTATTAAACTTGGTTTTATATTGGGGAGATCCTCATATCGGAAAAACAATAATCTACTACTGTAACAATTAACTATTAAGACTAGGCCTATTTTAAAGATGTTTGTAAGTTTGTCACTCATTTTCTTAATTAGAGTACAATTTAGAGATTGAAAACAGCAGTGGTGGATCCAAAAAATCCATGGGGTGGGGGGTAATAACATGTGGTTAATGGCCACAAATGTTTCTAAAGGGATTCCTTGGTTTTCACCAATGTAAAAAATAAAAAAAAATAAAAAAAATAACTGCCGCAAAATTTAGGGGGGCCCGGGCCCCTGCCCAACCCAGCATTAAATGCACCACCAATCCCTGCAATTAAGAAAATGTCTACAGCCAAAAAAACATTGCACTGGAAAAAAACACCTGAATATAATTCAATGCAAAAAGTGCCGTGGAGAATTAAAACCTCCACAGCATTGCAGATTGCCCATGCAGATTGCAGGGGTTGTGCCACTGAACAGTCTTGACAGCTATCTTGAAGATCAGTATAGACATTGCTTGTGTTATTACTATGACAATTTACACCTTTGAACTCCCATCTAGTATATATGTTCTGGCATGAAATATATATTACAATTCCATCAAATCTAATATATTATACTTTTGAACAAAATAAAGTGCATCTGGAGCATGTTGACTAACTGCTGGGAGAAGTTGGTAACATTTTTAGGGAAGCTGACCAACACCTGGGGAGAGGTGGTAGAGGGCAAGGTGCTTTTGGGGCAAGTTGATCTGTCCCTTCCTGAAGGCTCGGAAGGATTATATTATTATTATGAACAGTATTATAAACTGAATTTTTTTTTTTAAAGTCTTCAAAGCTAAAATAAATATATTTATTTTTGGGGTGTGTGAAATGACTTGAATGAGATTTAAGGCAAACCAACCCTGGGTTAACAGGACTAAGGGCGTTTCGCAGGGTTCAAAATGATTTCAGAGTGAAATGATCCAGAATCCTTTGTCCTACGAGATTAGTCCAAACGGACATAGAAACTAAGAAAGAAAGTGTGGTTCTTCCTACGTCTGAAAATTGTTACATTACTTTATATATAGCTGGTAAAGTATACTTGCGTCATTATTAACAAAATAAATATTTCAAAGACAACCTTCAAAACTTTCCCCGCCATTTTAAATTTGCTAAATCTAGGGAAACAACTCGCCCTGCACGTTAAGAAAAGTATCAACTTACTTAATATGTGCCCTGCACTACTACAAGATTTCATCGTAGTAGTATGTGGAACCTGTGTCATTGTAATAGTTTTTTCATTTTTGTCTGGACAAAATGTTGGGGGAAATCTACCAGTAATTAAAGGTAGGAGAGTAATTTATCGTATCGTCAATGTCCCTAACTGTGTTATGCTTCCAACTCCGTTTGGTTTGTTTTCTTGTGCACGGTTCGTGCAATCAACATTCGATTTATTGCCGTCTGCTTGTCATTCATTTGTGAGGTTTTTCTTCACAGTTCGTGAACATTTTCATTAGCAATAAAGTTCAGACAAGTAAGTCTCTCAATATAAAACTTTACAAACCCTTAAATTTATTAATTTTGCTGAGTCGTTTTTGTTTATTCCTTAAAATTACTGATATTGGGTCCACTTGACTCGTAAAAACGGAGATGAAATGGAGTAAGATGAAATAATAACATTCGGTGCTTGTCACATGCCCTCACACATGCCAGATCAACAAGCCCAAATCATTTAAGTTTTAAGATTTTTAAGCCCCATATTGTTAGCATTTGTTTTTAATTATGAAATTCTGCTGTAGTGAATAGTATTCATAATCCATTTGTAACAATCGTAAATGATTTTGAGTGTATAAATTGTGTTAATTATGAATCAATTCATTGGAAAATTTATATTTTACAATCTATTCACTGGTATGAACATAAAACAAAAAATGAAAGTTTTCGTCCACTGTACATATTTCAGAAACATTTTTTTTCTCTCCATATAGTGGCCTTAAAAATAGAAAATGACGAACCGCACATGTGCAGTACAATACTTTTTGCAAACGCATGTGCCTGAACGCAGTTAGGAATGTTGCACTTTTTCCTATTTACTGAAGGGTGTTTCACTTTTGTATACTAGAATGGATTTGTTTGATGTCCACACTGTGGTTTAAACAATATTTATTTCACAAAAGAAATGGATTGGCCTATATTAAAAAAAAAATTGTTGAAAAAATTGCATTAACATTCGGTAGGCTTATCTGTTTTTGTCTCTAGGCTGAACCGGGGGGATACAGGCTTGGAATAGACAAGTTCTTTAACAAAAGTTTTGGTGCCATTCTCATTGACCATCTTAAATAATTGTTGTAATCCCCAGGTGTGAAGTGGTCACTGCAAATCATATCCCATCTTGACAGTCCTTTCCAATAAGCATGTGTTCAGTTTAAGAACCACTTCCATGCAAACAATGTCAGTTTGTATTTCGGAAAAATATGCAAACTTCTTTTGCCTTTAACTGCAGCTTTTGTACATCCATACACTGAACAATGGTTCACCATGTTTCACATTTGAAAGATATCGCATTTTAAAAATACACGTGTTCCACTTTCATGTAAAATGTCTGAAAGGCTGCGAATCACACTTTCATGTTATGCCGGTTAGCGAGTCACGGGGTCACGGACTTAACTCTTGGAGTTCAGAGGCTTTCTGACAAGTGATGGGAAAAACGCGACTTTTTATTGCAAATATATTAAAAAGGGGTCAAATTTTTTTAATTAATTTTATTGATACTTCATATATCGCCAACTGTCGAAAACCATTCAAAATCGAAAACCGTATTATTTTACTTCCAGGTATTTTGTAATGTCTGCACATATTCGATTGTTGATACAAGAACTTCTTGTTAAGGAAGTACATTTAAAACAAATTTCCTTAAAAATGCGGGGGAAAAAAGAAAGAATAAGTTTTATGCACAGTGAAATGTATTATTACAGTTAATTTGCACTCTGGAATCTTAATGAATGCAATGCAAATGCATCCCTAAACAGCAACAGGTGCACGACGGAATCCACACAACCAAACACGTCTGCTAGCATTGCGAAATGAGAATGATGGATCATTTCCCGATAACCACTTTTAGGTCATGTGACTGTCATGTTCCTGTTTACGCGGGAAAAGCCGATTTTATGTTGTTGCCATTACGTTGATAACGTCATAGTACGGTTTTCGATAATGCTTTTAAAATGACGGTTTTTTACCACCTGGTGTAATTTTTTATGGAACAGGGATAACATGCAAGTATGTACTTACCTTTTTATACATTTTATTTCTAAATTGAACAAGGTAAATGTAACAAAACGATAAAATTGGAAATTGAAATATTTGGCTGTCCACTGTATTTACGGAAAATAGCGGATAAAATACGGAGCTATAGTGCGTGGTAAAGTCTGATTGGCTATTACAAAGTTGTCAGATGCCATGCTTTTG
The DNA here is from genome assembly GCF_016097555.1 of Gigantopelta aegis. Taxonomy (NCBI): domain Eukaryota; kingdom Metazoa; phylum Mollusca; class Gastropoda; order Neomphalida; family Peltospiridae; genus Gigantopelta; species Gigantopelta aegis. The sequence continues at coordinate 16,503,073 of NC_054706.1, forward strand.
AAGTAAAAGTCACTCCAAATTTCAGTTGTTGTATTTTCGCTTTCCAGGTTAGTAAAACACAATGTACAGAAGACCTACACGTCCCACACCTTGGCAAAAACACAGTTTATGTAAATATATCAGGGTGCAATTTGTTTTTAAAGTTTTGATTAGCAGTTTTTCCTACTGGATGGAGAATTGATTAGCAACTATTGGAATTTGATTAGCACTTTAATAAAATGAGTAAACAATAATAAAACACATTCTTTTCAATGATATTGCATATTTCTTATACATGTATCTGTATTGTGGGCTGCTTACCCCAAAATAAAACAAGTACAGAACAGTACATGTGAAGGGTCATCACTGTCACGTGTTTACAAGGCCGTATCCTCCGGAGGTCAAGGGGGGCAGTGAGTTCAGCCAGCCGTTTGTCGCTAATGTTTGCCAGACTGTTTTTGACGCAACAAGTTAAACCGAACGACCACTTCGACAACCGGTCAAAATAATTATCAGACATTTTGACTACTGGCTATCGCTGAACGCAGATCATGCATAGCACCGAGTGTCACTTGTAGTATAAAACCACGTGGCAGGTAATTTGACGATAAAAATAAAGTGCATGCGATGCGCTATGTGTTTTGTATCTATAGGCATTATTCAAAGCTAAATCGGAAATAAGTTAACGCGTAATTAAATTTGCGGAGCTATTAGCATGTTCGCAATTTTCGCGGTATATTTAATTCGTGAACATAATATATTTGCGTGCATGGTAGGCTACAAGTTCAGTATACAAGGTCATAGCTGCTTGCAAATTAGGTTACCACGATGACGTAGCAACTAGTATGTTACGTCACTGTTCTTGTTAAAACGTCAAACATCCTACGCGTATTCCGACAGTATTTTCTATTTGAAATACTAACACACGCGAGAAGGTTGTACACTGAGATAAAAAATTTAAAATGTTTATCATTGGCGAATCAGTTACCAGCTTGGCTGCGATCACAGAAAATCGACACCCCTAAGTGCGTTCTTCTCCCAATTTGGTTACAAAAAACATGCATCGGAAACTGCTAGTCATTGTTACAATATTGCATCGCGATCGCAAGATTTTGCATCGCTTTTTGCGATGCGAACCCGGTCATTTTGCAGCCTGTATATGTATAACAAGTTGACATGTCCAGTTAATTTGATGTTTTGTTAATAAATGGTTATCGCGAAAGATGAGTCGCATGACCTTGGGGGTTGTTAAGTTATGTAGGATTATATTAGTAAATCTAAGTTTATGGTTTAGGGAAAATGAATTGTTGCTCCAAAATACTTTATTAATATGATACAGTGTAATTGTTGGATAGTAAATATTGGATGTTTGTACTCGATTTAAAACAAGGGAAAGTAACTTGATGAATACATGTAATTGCCTTGACTGATAGCATATTATTTAGGTCGATTGGTCTATATGATTGGTCAAGAATTAGTCTAGCGTTATCAAGCAGTGTTCTCGCTGCTCCATTTAAGCGGGGCGCGCCGCCCCGCTTTCACGTTTTGCCGCCCCGCTTTCGTGTTTTGCCGCCCCGCTTTCGTGTTTTGCCGCCCCGCTTTCGAATTATTTTTCCCATGTAAACTCAATGCAATTTCATAAGTTATTGTGTTTTATCAAACGAAAGCAGCTAGCAAATATTTCACTAACGTTGGTTGAACGCAGCCCAGTTCTCGGAAAATAACGTCAGGTCGTTAATATTCATGAATCGCTACAATGCCCCTCATTGGTTGGAGTCCTGTAAGAAGAGTGTGTCTCATAGATCAGTTTTCACTGAAACAATGCTGTTTAATCCTACATGTGAATGACTGAATGAAAGAATGTTTATTGACACCCTGCTTGTGAATGGAATTCGATCGTAAACAGTCTCCCACACACAGCTTAAAATCACACCCCAATTACCAGTGAGTTCGATGCCAATTTCTTTGTTTCTGATCGGCTAGGAACCGTCAACGGTTGTCAGTACCCAAGCTTGTTAATCCCTATTGTACTGTAATTAAAAATAGACCCATATACCATGACGAATAATTTTGAAGTTGTCCGACTCCTGGCTAATCTTTATTTTCTGTTATTGAAATAAAAGGGTAGACGTGAAATCCCGTTGTGGTAATTGTTTTTATCTGTCAATATCTAATTTCACTGAGAAGGAAGAAGTTAGTAGAGAAGGAAGAAGTTAGTACTTGTTCTACATTGTGAGACATATAGAGTAATTAATTGTCTATCGTCTTGGCAGAAATCAGATTAAATTCAAAGAGACGTAAGTATGAAAATTGCCTTCTAGTATATTCAGTAATTATGAGTCGGAAGCCCAATGTTCAATATAGTAAAATGTATGCGTACAACATTCATTCTGTCTCGTGAACTTGCCATGGCAAAACAGACTACTTTATTTGGTCTCGGATATTCAAAAAAAAACACGCGGACACGATTTTAGATATTAATTCCGAAGAAGAAGAAAACGCTTCGATCTCAACTGTATCTGTAAAACGGCCAAAATTGACATCAACAAACTCTTCGAATTTGTCTAAACATCGAAAATCCTCGTTTTACCATGGAGGGTTGAAATGTGATAAATACAAGATGTGGTTAGAGTATCGTAGAGAGGACCAAGGTAAGTGTTTTGTATTTTAATCAATTATGTATTAATAAAAACACATGGCTTCCAATCTGCCAGTCACGTCAGGTCAGGTCAAGAGAAAAGCATTTTCAGTTTTGAATACGTAGTCTTTATAAGTTTATACCAAATTCACGCTTTAAGTTCAGTTAAATTAGTTACTTATAAGTAACTTGAGTTTGTTAAGCAATAAATGATAATTTTTGTTACGCGTTCATACGCATGGAAAATGTAGTGCGTTAGGCCTATTATCATGTACAAGATTGACAAAACAAGGAAAGTTTTATCAAACACTGCCAGAAGTTTTGTTGGATGTAAAAGACAATGGATTCAATTCCAAACAGCTAGATGCAAAACCAGAGGAACTGGATACGTTCAAAAGAAAGGTATCAACGACACTTAATCTTTATACCTATCAGGCTTTGTATAATGTACATGTTTACCAAATAATAATATTGTTGTCATTATACTTTAAATCTTTGAACATATCTTCTTTTGCACTCAATCTTGATCGTTTGTTTTCATTTTGGTACCTTACAGGTATATGCTCCATTCCTTCAAGGATTGATGATTCAAATTGAAAGACGATTTCCAGACACAGACACCCTGTCTTCATTCAAGCTGTTTGATCCTAAGGTGATGCCAGACATTGAATTACACAAACTGGACAACTATGGAAATGAAGATATTGAAGTAAGTACTGCTTACATGGATATATATGACTTTATTTTTGTAACAGTGTTATTTTTAGTACATGTATCTAAATTTATTTGTGTTAATTTTAATCTTTGTGTGGTGTATTTTCAGTCACTGGCTGCTCACTTCACCAACAAAGTGGAAGAGGCTGAACTTAAACTGGAGTGGAGTAGATTTTTGCCATTCCTCCACAGAAAAAAAAAGAAAGGAGAAAATGTTGATGAGATTTTGGCATTCCTGGCATCTGACAACAACCAGCCACAGTTGCAGACTCTTGCAAGGATATGTCTGGTCTTACCAATGTCCACAGCTGGTATGTCTGTCTTCAATATAGTTATAAAAACATTTTATTGTAAATAAGCATTTTGAACACACAAACCTACAATGTATTTACATGGTAAGACAGAGCAATGCTTTTAGTTGTTTTAACTAGTATTCTTATTACTTTACAGATTGTGAGAGGATTCTCTGCTCTCAAACGAATCAAGACATGTTTGAGGAATCGATTATCAAAAGGCATTCTCAACAATCTCATGCTAGTGTCTGTTGAAGGAGAAGAGGAGCCAGAGGAGACTTTCTACCATGATGCTGCGCACAGATGGCATGCCAAGGGAAATAGGAAGATTGACTTTTCTGTGTGAATGGACTATAAAGTGCAACCCACATTACCCATGAATGTATATAAAAGTGTTTTAACCAACGGTTCTAGTTCACATTCGTTTTGTTCGTCGGGTCAGGTCGGGTCGGGTTGGGTGGGATTTTTTGTTTTGTTGATTTTTTGGGGGGTGGGGGGGGGCGCCCTCCTTTAATTTTTGGCCAGCGAGAACACTGTCAAGGGAAGTAATTTTAATGTTCAGAAGAGAAATAGAAATTTCAGTCTAGCGTTATTAAGGGAAGTAACTCCACTGTTTACATTTTAATGGTTCTGAATAGAAACTGAAGTGTGGTTTCAGTATTTAGTTATTTGAATTAATTGATCAAATAGGTTTGCGACTAAATGTCTATTCATTAGGTAAGCTGGAGTTAACTGATGTGTTAACCCCGTAAAGTGGAGATTGAATATGTAGTTTAATGTCATGATTTTGTTAATTAAGAGTTAACCCCATATGGGATAAAGTGAAGATTGACTGCTGTTTATGGTCATGATAATGTATCAAGTCCTATTGTGGAAATTGATTGTTTAGTCATCCAAGTGCGAGTGCACTATAATAAGAATACAGGTTAGATGCGTTAACCAAGCTTAGTAAATATTAGTGTTGAAGTCATATTAATGTTGATGTTGTAGTGCCTTGTGCATATTTATGTAACATAAATTGACATTGATGAAAAGTGGTGAGATGCCATGCTTTTGAAGTAAAAGTCACTCCGAATTTCAGTTGTTGTATTTTCGCTTTCCAGCTTTTCAGGTGCCATAAATACAATTTGTTATGTAGAATCTGTGACACACAATGTAATTGAAAATATTTTGCCATAATTTCTACTGGTCACCATGACAAATTCTGAGGATAATCTATTGGTATGATATTTAAATGTAGGAGTCATTTATCGTGATTGTTAACACTGTATATATACAATGTTACGAATGTGGTTCGGACTTTAGTGGTTCCAACCGGCCTCGGTGGCGTCATGGTTAGACATCGGTATACAGCCTGGTAGGTACTGGGTTCGGATCCCAGTCGAGGCATGGGATTTTTAATCCAGATACCAACTCCAAACCCTAAGTGAGTGCTCCGCAAGGCTCAATGGGTAGGTGTAAACCACTTGCACCGACCAGTGATCCATAACTGGTTCAACAAATGCCATGGTTTGTGCTATCCTGCCTGTGGGAAGCGAATAAAAGATCCCTTGCTGCCTGTCGTAAAAGAGTAGCCTATGTGACGACAGCCGGTTTCCTCTTAAAAACAGTGTCAGAGTAATCATATGTTTGACGTCCAATAGCCGATGATATGATAAAAAATCAATGTGCTCTAGTGGCGTCGTTAAATAAAACAAACTTTACTTTACTGGTTCCACTCCGACAATAAAAAAACGAAGTTTGCCACCGTTTCGTGTAGGTTTCAGAATTCAATTGTTTTCGCCTCGTGTACCTAGTATATTTAATTTAATCAAAATAGGCGCAAAACAGACATAGATGAAAATTAGACTGTTAACATTAGCAAAAATTACCTTTATTTTCAGAACGTCTTGTTCCACTGAACTCGCTTCTGTCCTTCAAATTCCTCCGCATACGCTTTGCACAGCTCCACCATTAATTTAGTAAGTTACTAATACTATTAGTCAGTAACTTAGTAAGCGATTGAAAAGGCCTCCTAACATTTTTTATATATATATTTTTAAGACAAACATATAATGTAAGATTGTTAACAACTGCTATAGGCAACAGTAATAAGTTATAAACGATTCCGTTGGGTTTTATTATTTTTATTTTTTTTATGTACAAGTACATCCTTGGATAGTTGTTAATGCTAAACTTATTTCAAATATGTTATTTGGGACACCCAAATAACATATCCATGTGCTTTTTGATCACTACAAACCAATTGGATCACACTCCTGAACTATCCCACTTGTCCAGTGACACCAATGACATAATGAGTTTGTTCATGGAGTACGATATGTCTGCACGTGCATGCGGTTTGCAGAACTGCGTGGCCAGATATGATTTTATGTTTCTTTGTTCATCTATATAGTTTCCAAACGTTAATAATAAAACCTTATATATTTTAATTGTTTTATCTTGAATTTGTATTTTGAAAAGTGATGATTTCTGTAGAAAGATCCACATGCAGTTTCAGCGACAGAACCTGTGTATTTCTCATCACTTCCAAAATCACGGATAGATAATTTCATCTAATTATTAAATATACTCTTCAAAAAAATATATTTACAATTGCCAAAATTGTAAGGTATATTAGCGGTGGGGAATGGTTATATAATAATAGTGAATTAATTGGGCAAACATTACAACCGGTAGTTCAGTATTACAGTATGACCGACCACCAAAGATCTTGAAAGACGATTGGGGTCAGAAGTGAAATTAGAAAGTTGACGGGGTTTTTTTTTATCAGTAAATCGCAAATTCAACAATACAAATGACTAAAGACAAAGCAATAACAACTCTATGATCAACAGACTGAAAACGATTGACAGAAATAATGTTCCACAGTGATTAATCCTACCTTCCTGGAAATTGTCAAAATCGAGAATGACACCCAACGCACGTGTACGGGGCAACTGCGTGATGCACGTGCACACTATGGAATGTGTTTCTGTGTGTTGATAAACAGATCTGAACGTTCTTTACAAAAAATTAGGATGTCTGTGGTCAACGTATGTTCGGTCTAATATTTCAGGTTTCCCTATTTTGTTTGAAGAGTATATATCAGTGGCGTAGGAAGGTGCCAAAAAGTGGTGGGGGGCACACTTTTATTTTTATACACTTTTACTCTAGTATAAAGCAAATATAAAGCAAAATATCCGAAAGGTTGCCTCCCGCTTTCTACGCCAGTGTAGGCCCTATATGTTCATGTTTGTATAGGTGCTGATGCAGATTTTTTTTAGGAAAGTGGTGCACTGTTTCGGAAATGGCGCAACGTTGACACCTACAATATTCAAAAGCACTGAACACGAAAATATTACATGCCTCAACTAATAATAAATAAATGTTATTATATCCCCCTGACAAATAATGGACTTTGGGGGGGGGGTCACTTCTTAAATTGGTGGGTGCGCACAGCGAGGACCCTCCCCGTGGTTCCGCGCTTGTTATCTTGAATTAAGATTCGAGTACGCAGTCATGCATGAGTGTACACGTCCACTATGATCTGCCCGATCGGTCTAGAACAAAGGTTCGGCGGAAGCCACTGGCCCAGTCATCATAGGGTGGTGGGGGCCGCAGGGGCGCGTGCAGTGAGAATTAGTAGAAGGGAAAGTGAAGAAGGGTCTACATGTGTTTCAGGCTGAGATCGCAACAAAAAAGTGTGAAAGGTTGTGTGCGTGGTAGTAAGGAATGTTTATCGATATGATTTTATCGGAATAAAAGTTTGAAACCACGAGGCGTCTCAGTTATATATTTGCCTCCAAGCCCCCCCCCCCCCCCCACCGCTCTGCCGTGCCTGAGAGGAGGGTGAGAGACAGACGGGATGTTGATGCATTCGCCTTACGTCTCCTCACAGAAATCTTAAAAAAATAAATAATAATAACAAAGCCAAGTAAAATAAATAAATTGGTTAGCGGGTTTTTAAAAAATTATTTCAAGGTGTGATTTTTTTATTATATATTTTTTTTTTTTATGAATCTATAATTTTAACATTAGATAACAGTCATTATTCTAAAACGATGTTTGTGTCGGTTTAAATACAAGACTACTGTTTTGAATGACTACTACACTCACAAAACATGACATGAACCATGCTAATTGCCATAATTGTGATATTGCGATGCATTGGGATATTTAACCAAATATTGCGATATCAGGGCCGTAGCTAGCAGGGGGGCAATTGCCCCCTCCCCCGAAAAAATCCGGAAAGCATTATATCTTCTTAACTCTTTAAGGAGTTTTAGACTATTAACTACTCAGTTGCCCCCCCCCCCCCCCCAAACAAAAAATCCTAGCTACGGCCCTAGATATATATTGCAATATATTGCACAATCTTGAAACTAGGCTTAAATTAAATGCATCTGTAGTAATGTTTGACTTTTTAATAAAAAGTTACTGTCTATTTTAAAGTCTATTAAAATCTATATTTATAAGAAAAAACCCATATCTAGCATGTCAATGGTTTAGGCAAACAAAATTAAAATGGTATGACTACTGTATCTCAAACCTACAAGTAAGTTTAATATTGAAACCCTAACCCTCACAGGACTTTTATAATTTTTACAAAATCCACTAGCCATGGGATCAGTGATTTAAAATTTTTACTAGCCACAATTAAAAATTCACTAGCCCTACCTTACTTAATATAAATTTTACTAATAGTAATAATAAGATATGTTACTTAAAGAGGAAGATAACGATTAAAAACACTAAGATTAAGGGGTGGGATTGGGGGCAGGATATTCATATTTACAAAATGCAGCATTTGACAACCTTTTTTTCCCACTAGCCGTCAGGCATGGTAAGTAGTTATTTATTAGCCCAACATTAAATACCATTAGCCATGAGAGTGGGGCTACCATAATTTAGAACTCTGCCATAAGCTTTCAAATGACTGAGACAAAGATTTTCTACAGTTTTGTGTTTACTTGTTATGAGAGATTGCTGTCACCTGTAAAATAAGGATTTTATTATTTTTTAATGTAAGATCAAAATTCTACCAAATAGGCCTACGTACCAGTATTAAAATATACTCTTCAAAAGAAGAAACGCAAAACCACATTGTCGTAACATTTGGAGAATTGATTTAATTATTGAATGGTGAGTCCGATAATTACCAAATGTTGCAAGATTGTTCACAATTCACTCTAGTCCATTGTGAGTAAGTGATAGGACACACCAAGGTCAAGGTCATCTGGAGTCAATACCGGGTGTGGCCTCCGCGTGTGTTGACAACTGCCTGGCACCGCCTGCCCATTGAAGCAACCAGAGTACGGATGACGTCCCGGGGGATGGTGGCCCACTCGGCCTGCAAGGCTGCTGCCAGCTCGGGCAGGGTCTGGGGCTGTGGTTGTCGCTGTCGGAGGCGTCGGTCCAACTCGTCCCATAGATGCTCAATTGGGTTCAAATCCGGTGATATCGATGGCCAAGGAAGGACATTAATGTTGTTGTTCTGTAGGAAAGCCGTTGTGAGACGTGCTGTGTGAGGCCTGGCGTTGTCATGTTGGAACATTGCGTTGGCGTTGGCCATAACTGGAACGATGTGTGGCCGGAGGATCTGGTCAATGTAGCCCTGTGCATTCAGGTTGCCCTGCACGTGGACCAGGTCAGTTCTGCCAGTGTGTGAGATGGCTGCCCACACCATGACACTACCCCCGCCGAATCTGTCCACTTCCTGCACGCAGTTTGCCGCATAACGTTCACCACGACGCCTATACACGCGACATCTTCCATCATGACGTCGGAGCAGAAATCGGGACTCGTCACTGAACCACACCTGTCTCCATCGCAGTTGAGGCCATTGTGGATGAATCTGGCACCACTGCAGTCGGAGTCGACGGTGTTGTGGTGTTAAGATGACACCTCGAACTGGACGTCTGGCACGAATTCCTACCTCACGTAGGCGGTTCCGTACGGTCTGGTCGGATATCCTGCGCAAACCTGGTATTGCTGCGGCTGTGGAGGTGGCAGTAGTCAATCGTTCCCGAAGGTGGCGTACCCGGATGTAGCGGTCCTGCCCGGGGGTAGTGACCCGTGGTCGACCGGATCTAGGGAGGTCACGTGTTGATCCATCTTGCTGGTAACGGTCCCACAGTCTGGAGATGGTGCTTGGGGACACATGGAATGCCCTGGCAACGGCCGTTCTGGATTCGCCTGCGTCTAGTCGGCCGATGGCATTGTTTCCCTGCGGTTCACTGAGACGTGGCATGTCCTGGATTGTCAACTGTCGGCCAGATACAGAGGCCAGGCAAGCGAACACCCTGCACTTTTATACTGTCGGTGTTCATGTTGCACGTGCAGACAACGCACGTGCAGTGGTGACATGGTTTGCACGTGGCTGCGTTTTTGCGAATATTCACATTTTGGAACTTTATTGTACAGTAGCTGCGTTTTATCGAATGTAACCGTGGGAATGTGTTTGGGACATGCAATGACCTTATATTCACAAAGCATGAACCGGTAGGAAACATAAAATCGGAGTTATAACCCATTTGTACCCTTTTGCGTTTCTTTTTTTGAAGAGTATATTATATTGCAATATATTATCGTCAAGATAAATATACCAATTAATATACCAACCCACTATTGGACGGGTGGGGGGGGGGGGGGAGCAAACCACACTATGTATGTATATATACGATTTTATAAAATTTAATACAGTAAAAAAGAAAAAGAAAACAGATTTTATTAGGGGCAAGAAACACTAGCGGTACCAGGGGTGGGGTGCTAAATTTATTTCAATTTTAGGATTGTCACAAGACATTGACCTACAAAACTTCTAATGTAAAGTTTATTCAAATACATTTGTAAATGTATACATACACCAGTTGGATATACAAAAACAAAGGTATATTCCTTTTCATTATATATATATATATATATATATATATATATATATATATATATATATATATATATATATATATATACACATATATATGTATATGTACACACACACACACACACACACACACACACACACACACACACACAAACATTTATATATATATATATATATATATATATAACGTTCTGGACCTCAAATGTATGGTTGTTTAACAACTAAAATGGTAAAGTGTCAAAAAATTCATGTCGTAATAACAATCTAGAGGGTTCATATGGTCTCTAAAAATACGTTCACATTTCATGGCTCTGCGCTACAGTGGCGTAGCCGGGGGTGGGGGGGGGGGGGGGGGGGGGGACCATGTACAAAATATATATACAAAATCATGCCTACGCCACTGCCGTGCTATTGACATCCATGTAGAAAAGTTGCTTAATGTCAGTTTTAAACAAGCAATACAATGGTAACCCAGTGCTAAACTAGGGTTATTGAAAAAACAGACGTGAAATGCACAGTAAAATGACCTAGGGTTTAACCCATAGGTTTCCAAAACTCACCAATAACACAGACATGTATATGAAATGAACAGTATAAAATATATTAAATTTGTTTTAAAATCTATCTAAAAATCAAAGCGTTTTGTTTAAAATGTAAAATATTAATTCGCGTTTGCTATTTATATAGTTTTTGTTAACAAACGCCAAATTCTAAACAGCGAACAATGCAAACGTTTCCAGAAATATATTCACATAGCTGTCAACCTGTGGCAATTCTTAGGCGTGAGAAAATTATAAGTTAGGGGCCAGGGACCGCAGGCTCTTGGTCAGGTCCAGGTCCCAACCCCTGATCAAGGGACGCATGGGGCTAATCACCTTGGGTAAAACAGGGTTTTTGTTTGCTTGTTGAAACTCCAAATGAAAATATCTAAAAATGGAGCGAGTGCAGGTTTTAGTCATTATTAGGCCCTACGCTTAATGTTAAACCATATAAATCGGTCATCGGTAGTGATTGTTGGTACAGAACAGAGGACAGGCTTCATATGCTGTATTACAACTAGCAGGTAATTAATACAGAGACCCTGCACATAATTCCATTCAGCTCCAAAAATACAAATCACTGTTATAAAATAGTTTTATTTTTAAAAAAACCTGTGAGATTGTAGAAGCGTTGTGCGAGAGCTTGATCTTTGTTACAAATGTGTGAGACTCACGCCAAATGCGTGACATTTGACAGGTATGTATTCATCTGTAAATTGGGAGTTCTGTGTTATAAACTTGTTGACATGCGCTAGCTGTTTCTTTAAGGTAATTTTAGTGTCTGGCTTGTCGTTTATTTTTAAATTTGCTAGACATCGTATGGAACGTTTTTAAGGGGTTTTTTTTTCCCAGAAAAAGTGGGTCAGGAGCATTTTGTAAGTCGGGCGGGACGCTAACCAATTTACCTTTTTTACTTGGCCTAATAAAGAAAAAACTAAATAATAATCTTAGTTCGCGGTGCTCAAATATCAGTAGAGGAAAATAAGAAAAAAGAAAGAAGAACATGTGAAGCCTGATTCTGAGAATAATGATTTGTTAAAATCTCGGTAAAAATACTTTTAAATTTTGTACATATATTAATAGTTTATAACATACTCAAGTAATTTTTAAAATTGTTACATCTAGACAGTGACTTGGAGTGGCAAGTCATAGAAATAGTGTTTATCACAACATGTGACACAAGTATCTAAAACCGATCATTACTTATTGTCGTAAACTGACATAAATTACAATTTAGTACAATGCTGTCCAATGTATTGGTGCACCTAAGCACTGAAAGATAATTTTTATTAGTGAAAATGCTAACTTTAGTAATTACAAATGGATAACCTTGACTTCCCAATATTTCATAGACAGATAATCACTGTTCCTGGTCCACACCCCTGCAATTAAGAAAATGTCCACAGCAAAAAAATATATGATTCATTGATTAATATGCCCTTGAAAAAACCCTGAATATAGCCCAAGGCAAAAAAGTGCTGTGGGCAATTGCAGGGGTTGTGGTCCTATATAAAATTTATGTGAGACAGTTAAACTAAAGTTTATTTCAATATATTCACATCGCTTTTGTCAAATTTGATATATATATTTATATTTATGATTCACTTGAGCTATTGTAACAAAACAAGGAGAAGTCACTTCTCTCTCCAACATTTAGGGAAAAGTGACCAATGCAAGGACATCCATTTTTTTAATTTTTAAAATAAGGTTTTAAAATTTCATTAAAATATATATTTGAATACTACATAATGTAAATACATTTCACATATTTTAAATATTAAAATAAAATACACCAGTTGTTAAACTGTGCAAATGGTGAATTTGGTGAGTGCCAGAGCTAGCCCTGGTTCTATTTTATTATTAATATTTCAGAACAAATGATTCACATATTATGGCAGCTAGCATTGACAACTTGCTTCTAGAGACAATTGCTGAGATAGAGGAAGTTGCTGAAGAAATTCTTACCGACAAGCAGATGATCATCAGTTTGGATCAGAAACGTCAGAAAACAAGAGAGGCAGTCAGGTACTGTATCAGTTTACTTTAACTTGAGATATAGGTCACATGGCAGTTGATGTGTTAAAGGCACAATCCCACAGATTGCATGAATTGAAATATACAATTGTAATGTATGTGTGTTCCTCTTCAGTTAATGTTTGCTTCTATGCTGTTTTGTAACATATTTATAATGAAACAAAATTCTTCTTGCTTCTGTTTTATGTTTTAGCCTTAATTCAGTTATATTCCAAAATATTATTAACAAATGGGATATAATGGCTGTACACGTTTTAGAACAAATGTTTTTATATATATATATATATATATATAGTTCCAAACTACTTTTGTGGGCCATTTCGTGCTAATAGTAAGTCGACTGCTCTGGGATTGTGGCTTTAACCTGTTGGTTAAAATGTTAGGTTGTGCAGTCCTTGTGGCTCACGCAAAATGATTTTGTGTGGGCTTCATTACACGCTGATATTGCTGATTGAGTTTTACTCCAAATTACTGTAGATTTGATAATGAGAGCAATTGCTCTCCAACGTTGCTCTCAAATATTTTCAAACCATGAACTGATTATTCAACCATTCAGGTTCGTGTTTGTAAAAAGAATTGATGCTTGATAAATCCACTATCCCTCAGTTAGTTGGCAAAAGTTTGGTCTGGGCTAATGGAAATTATCACCTGTATTACTATAATACATAGATTACTAGTCAAAGCTTCTGTGATGGCTTGTAACTTTCTCAAACATTTGTAGAACACTGAAAGACCCCATTCCAGTTTGACTTTTTTCTCCTTTTTAAATATTTTTTATTCATGTATTATATTGGTCTTTTCCAGTAATTTTAAATATATTGAGAGTTTTGTGTACATGTACTTGTGTTAAAAAAAATTCCCCAAAACAACATCTTTGTTTTAATATTGGTACAACATGTAGACCACCCATGGTATGTTTCCTGAATCCTATTTGTGAAAATGTTTGCATATAACAGTCTTAACCATGAGCAAAATCAAGGTGAGCTGAAGATCATTTAGTGAAGTGGTGCCAGGCGAGCAATCACATGAAGTTTTAAATAAAATGTATTAACAATTTTATTACAAGATGAGCAATTTGCCACTGTCCTAAAACTTTCCAGGAGAGTGGAGGGAAGGGGGAGTGGGAGTGAATAAAAAAAAAAAATCCCTTGCTAGGTGTACCTGGTGTGCCAACACGTTTTCTCTTGACCAAGTATTGCAAAACCTTGTGCTGATGTAATATTAGACTAAACATAACTTTCCTTTTTGACTTAAAGTCGCACACCCTAGTTTCAGTCCGTGAAAATTAATTCTAATTTTGATTAATCTATAAAACTCTTAACACACTTAGATCATGTTTTTATAAAATAGAGTGAAAAATCAGGTTTTATATCGATAAATACTATGGGAATCCCCATGACCCAATTACTTGAAATAATTTTGAAAGTTAGTATTCTGATGTCACCAGTAGATATCACTCGAAGCACAGAAATGCCTATGTCATGAAAAATTTCCCAGAGTGCACACAGACTTGGGATGCGTTCCTTTCACCTCTCCTGGGCATGTTCCAACTGTTCTGTCCTGGACAGTGAAAGGAATAAGTTTGGAACAGGAAGTTACTTTACCAACATGGGTGCTTCTGTTGAGGAAGTGGCTGCTGCAGCAATCATGATACTTGAATCGGAATAAGACGACAATGGTAGTCCGTCACTGACCATGTTGATTAAACTACAGTGTTTGAAATAATAAATTTTATATATAAACCACAATTAGCCTACATTTGCTATTCGGTACCGGGTACTAGTGGCTAACCTATTGTTATTAGCAATTAGATGCACCGTTTATTATTGTTGGTAGTAGTAGTGGTAGTGGTAGTAGTAGTAGTACTTTTTTGACATGTGGTAACCTCTTGGTAACATGAATGACTGTTGTCAAGATTTGCGATAAAATTACAAGAAATCAATGACAATAACACTGCAAGTTTGCACAATTTAAATTCTTATTAACACCCATTAGTGTTTTAACTTACGGGATAACCCCTCTGCTGTTTTCCAGTTTGCCAACGTACATGTAGGTCGATGATTTTAATGTAGTAGTGTTGGTATAAAGTACTCCTACTGGCAGTAGCTAGTGGGAATTTCTATGTTAGCTCAGTTGGTAGAGCGCTGGACTCTCTTGGTTCGAATCCCTCAATGGAGGTTGATTTTTCTCTTACATTTGGAGTTGACGTAGGGACTGGGTCTGTTCTTAACAAAAGAATATAATTATAACCCAGTTAGGACCCATAACAGTTCAACTTCCCGTGGCATGCACATCTCCGTTATGCAGCTTCATTTGGTGTAAATACGTAAGTGCTCCTAGTGGGAATTTCCCTATTGGCTCAGTTCGTAGAGTACTGGGCTCTTGTACTGAGAGTCCATGGTTCAAATCCCTTCAGTGGAGGTTGATATTTCTGTTAAATTAATGTGACAAGTTTGATTTTATTGATAAAGTGTTAGTATATAACACAGTAGAATTATCTCTCGTCTTAATTCAACTGTTTTTTTTTGTTTTTGTGGTTTTTTTAACAAAATATTTTCTGATTTATAGTAAGAATAAACATTACAAACTTGTGTCACACGCTGATGATGACATTATGTAACCCAGTAACAGGAGCTGGGTGACCGAATTGTTAGTAGGTCAGTTTGGGATCCATCCCTGTCAGTGGGCCCATAGTAATTTGAGATGTTTAATCTGCTCTCATGTATAATAATAGAGATTAAATATTTAACTACTATCTTACATACACGTGCCTCATGTCTTCATGTCTTCATGTCTTCATGGCATTTCAAAACACCACTGTCCTTTGCTCAAGTTGTGATGTACAGTGGAACCTTGTTAGTCCGGACTCCAGTAGGCCGGAATCCTCACCTTACGGACGTTTTTTTTTGCAAAACGAAACGACCACTCAGTAAAGTTATTCATTAATCCAGATACTCAGCTTCCGGAACCAGACGGTCATAATTCTGAACCAAATGTAAAATGTAAAGGCAAATTGCTTCGTTTGACTGGTCGCCGCTGATTGAACATAAAAGTAACCCGCCAATTAACGCTCAAGGAATCGACAGAGATAAAATGGCTGCACCATTTACCTGTGTTTATTTAGTGTTAGTCGGATAGAGCACAAGTGTTCACAAGTGTTTTTTTGTTTTTTTTAAATATAATTTCTTTGATCTATGACCAGACTGGCTGTTTCATTTTATGGAAAAAAAGAGAAAAGACTATTTTATTTTTAAAAGTGTGTAACTCCTGAACATACCCTACGGTACCCCATGACCTTGTTTTGTAACTACCCTCCTAACTTACCTGTATGATTTATTACTAAATACTGTTCATAATTGTTTTGGTGTCCAACTCAAGAGTATTGCCAGTCACCCAAAATAAAGACAAAGGAAAGGTCTTTATATGTTATTGCTATCAAAACACTGGCTTGCGACTCTTTCACAAGTGGAACAATGCTCACTCAGTTTGACGCCGTGGAAATGAACTAAACCACGTGGCCTAGATTTACATTAACCGGTATGACAAAACAAGACTAATAAAATTTAAAACTTGTTGTTGCTAGTAATCAAACATTTAGTATCAACAGTGCAACATGTCTTAAACAGTATTTCATTTTATTTAATCACATTTTCTAACTTTTAAGACAAGCACCTGGCAGTACCCTACTGAATAGTAGACTTGCATCACGGACATGCAAATAGTGCTTATTCACACCACGAGGCGGATCAACAGAACAAAACTGGTTGAATAAATGTTTGGTTCTAAAAATCAAATGTGTCATTTTTATTTTGTTTGTGAATCAAGGGAGGTTACTCATCACGTACATTTCAGTAATCCGGAAATTTGTTAATCCGGACGTTTGTTTTAATAACCATACTGTCCGGACTAACGAGGTTCCACTGTACTTCCATTTAAAAAAGTCTGTGAGCAGTAAAATGCCAGTTTTACCATATCAGCTTGTAGTTAAGGGCCAGGACGTAGCCCAGTGGTAAAGCACACACTTGATGTACGGTCGGTCTGGGATCGATCCCCGTTGGTGGACTTATTGGGCAATTTCTTGTTCCAGCCAATGCACCACGACTGGTATGTCAGAGGCCATGGTATGTGCTATTCTGTCTGGGATGGTGCATATAAAAGTTACCTTGCTACTAATGGAAAAATATAACAGGTTTCCTCTCTAAGACTATATGTCAAAATTACCAAATGTTTGACATCCAATAGAATGAATGAATGAATGTTTAACGACACCCCAGCACGAAAAATACATCGGCTATTGGGTGTCAAACTATGGTAATGCAAATAAATAAAGTGATGATCAACATCAATATAAAAATTCAAGACTTAAAACAAAAACAGTGTAAAGAACTGCAAAAACACAAATATCACAGAATTTTACGGATACTGAATTTTACTCAAAACTTCAATTTTGTGCTGTATTGGCCATTCTCAAAGAGAATGTTACACCCCTGCACCACGGTGAGGTTACAGCACACGCAGGGGACATCCAATAGCTGATGATTAATAAATCAGTGTGCTCTAGTAGTGTTGTTAAACAAAACAAACTTTTTCAGAATTGTTCTTACTAATGTGTCAAGAGTACAGATTTGATGGACTAATTATGCACATCTGTATAGCACTTTTGTACAATTTCAGCTTTAAAAAAACAAAAACCTACCCGGTAATGAAAATGATGTTCAACTATATTTTTGTGCGTTTTTATCAAATCATCTCTTCTTGAATTAAATTTCTGCCAGCATTCAGCTTTGTCTAGGTTTGCATTAAAACATAAATAATTAAGGATTGTTTGTTATTTCTTTTACATTCATCGGGGTATGAACAAAAAAAAATCATCGACAAACTATGTGAATTGGCAAAGCCGTTCTCACATAAGTTTGCGAATGATTTGTTTTTGTTCATACCCAGATGAACGAAAAAGAAGTAACAGACAATGCATATAATTAAATTTGAAACATACTTAATAATAACATTAAAAGTTAGTATTTTATTTTGAATTATTTGTTTAGTTAAAACAATAACGCTCAATAAGACAAATTACCAATATAAAATTACGTCATCAGGTATGACGTTCCCTGACAGCGTAACTTTTACATTCATCGAGAAATGAACAAATTCCCGTTACTACGTCTTGACCAATGGGATGATATTATCTTGTAATGAATGAACGGAAATTTAATTATTCACTGATGACACTTTATATTTAAATACTAAACAGTATACATTTGTAGTAACCTGTGGTTGGACTTGAGGCTTTTTTTGTTTTCCATTATGAATTATTAAGCTCTGGCACTCGTCATATTTGCCAATTGTGAATTTTAAATACAATTTGTAAATTTTATTTTAATCTGGCAAAATAATTTCATGTAACATTCGAAATTGTGTTTAAAAATAACTGGGTTTTTTATATTTTAGAAGTTTAATAATCTGGCACACATAGGTGTATGATCTATTTTGCATTTCAGCTTACTTTGTGTCCAGGGCTACATATATGCATTGAAAAGAAAAGGGAAAAAAAAAACCTTTTACTATAAAACATGACAATTTTCATTGTTGGTTGACATTTATTTATTTATTTAATATTTTATTACAATTTTGTTCAAATAAAAGTGATTCAAAATACAATATAATCTGGCACGCATAGGTGTATGATCTGTTTTGCATTTCAACTTATTGTGTCCAGGGCTACATGTATGCATTGAGAAAAATAACCAAAACCCTTTTGCTATATAACCTGACAATTTTCATTGTTGGTTGACATTTATTCTGGGGTTTTTACTTCCATTATAATTTTGTTCTAATAAAAGTAAGACAGAGAATAAAAATGAAGACATTATACATGTGGCCAAAGAAAAATAAAGTTGTTCAGGCAGCTTTTATGCGTGAGTTGGGTTAAATTTAAGAAGGCCTGTCTCTTAGCTTTCTACTGTATCACATGAGTTCATAAATCTGCAATTCATACTCTATTATTGTCTGTAATGGAGTTGGCTGTATGTATATATATATACTACTCAAAAGAATTTAAGGGTCAAAAATTTATAACCAAATAAGTTTCAGAGTGTATTAGATTGATGATGTAAACTACACCAATTGTTTTTTTTTATTGTTCCATATTTACAAAAACCCCCACAAATAAACGTCACTGTATACAAGAAAGTCACATGACATGCTGTCACTCTGCCATAAGAAGTTGACCCAGATCATGAAGGTTGGCCAGAGGGGTATGGTTATCCCGAACTCTCCTGCCTAATTCGTCCCAGGCGTGCTCTATTGGGGCCAAGTCAGGCGAATATGCTGGCCAATCCATCCTGGCGATACCTTGTTGTCTGAGAAAGTCTGTTACCACCCTGGCGCGGTGGGGTCTGGCATTGTCATCCTGCAGAACTGCCCCGCCGCCAATCTGCTGAAGGCCTGGGAGAACCAACGGCCGGATAATCATTCAGATAGCGGATTCCATTCAGATTGCCATCCACCACATAGAGGGGGGTCCTGTGGTGGATAGAGATGCCGCCCCACACCATGAGGCTGCCACCTCCGAACCAGTGACGTTGTCTAACGTTAACGTCAGCGAAGTGCTCCCCAGGACGTCTGTAGACACGAACCCGACCGTCGTTGAACTGGAGACTAAACCTGGACTCATCAGTGAACATCACTCGACCCCACTGAACACGTTGCCACCGCAGATGAAGCGTGCACCAGTGACGTCTGGCCGTTCTGTGACGTGGTAGGAGTGGTGGTCGAACAGCCTGGCGACGGCAGCGTAGATTATTGGCTCTCAGACGATTGCGTATGGTTTGATCAGACACTCGAGTTCCAGTCGCAGTCCGCAGATTGTCACGTAATCGGCGTGCAGTGGTTGTGTGTTGACGTAGAGCCATATTGGTGATGTAGCGGTCCTCTCTATTTGTAGTGCTTCGGGGTCTTCCCGAATGTGGATGATTTCGAACAGAATTCGTTGCTTGGTACCGTTGCCACAGTCGGCCAACGACACTGACTGACACCAAGTCTCAGAGCAACATTTCTTTGCGTATTGCCATCCTGAAGCCAAGCAATAGCCCTTCCTCGATCTTCGATAGTCAGTTGAAGTCATACCATTGTCGAATTTGGAGTGTGCACCGTACACGAACGCAAGCTCCAATTATACGGAAATTCAGCATTGGGAACATGGAATACACGTGCAAAGCGTGCAAATGAAGCACTTTGTGAAAAAGCAAGTTATGGGCACTTAGCAGACCTTTCGCTTTCGCCCTAATTTACGTGCAAATGTAAGCATGTTTTCGCCATTAGAACTAGTCGACAGTGTCAATGACAGTGGATTTTAATTCATTTATGGGTTGCTTAGACCCACTTTCGTCAAAATGGAACAATACCATGCGTGACATTATGGTCTAACTAATATAATTGACATTAAGAAAATAATGTCGAAAATATCGTCTGACCCTTAAATTCTTTTGAGTAGTATATATATATGGTTATTGTCCAGGGCTACAGAAAGTAATCGCCAAGTAGCCAAATGCGAGTAAAAATTCTGATGGACAAGTTAAAAAATGCAACTACCAGTCCGACCAGCGATCTGTCTTTTTCTGACTGACTAATTTAATTTGCTATATACATATTTTGTTTTTGCATTGAATCCGTGGTGTGTTCTGAATAGATTGCTCTGTTCCAACAACTTTGGGATATCACTTGAATTTTGTAAATTTATATAAAAGAAATATGAAAAACTTAGTATTTACCAGAGTATTTCAAAATTTATTGATTTGCCAGTCACGGTTTGGGTCTCGTTTTCGTTTGCTACATGATGTTGATCACTTACCAAGCATCCTTAATATTTTTGTCATTATATATATATCATTTGAAGTGAAGACAGAGTATATTATAATATTGTTAAACAATAATGTATTCTATAGGCTGACGGACTAATAGAAAGTCTGGCGGTCTAGTAAAACTGTAAATTCATGTTTGTTCTGGTCCGGCGGAGTTGTGAAATATTTTTAATTTCTACACCCCTGTTGTCTTATGATATTGTCTTGATCCTGCAGAGGTTACAGTGACGCCATTTGACCTGAGCAGGATCTAGCCAGTATCCAGCCAGTTATTTTATTTATCCTGCAATCCCACAAAAATACCAAATCAAAATGTAATGAATTGAACCATTAAATGCATTTTATTTCACAACTTTACTATTTTCCAGAGTACAAGGTCCACTCATGTTGAATGCCTTGTCGCCTACAATATATACACCAAAACAGTTCTTAAATAGCAACAATATATTTCTTATTTTAAAAATAATAACTGTCTTCAAAATGGTTTATAAATTCTTCCTTATATCCATCCATCCATCCATCCATCCATCTTTCTATTTATCTATCTATCTATATATACTAGTAGAGAGAGAGACAGAGGTAGGGAAAGAGATTGCAGAATAAGAGAGAGACAGACAGAGAGACCGACAGAGGGAGGGAAAGAGAGGGAGCTAGGGAGAGAGATATTGCAGAATAATTAAACTATTAGTTTATATGTGTTTACATGAAGATATTTGAATCATGTACATGTACTTGTATCATTTTAGTCTGTCATAAGTTAGCATTTCTATTAGAAGTCAAAAGGTTTTTTTTATAAGCACTTTCCAATAAACAGGACAGCACATACAGTGGTGTTTAAAATACCAGTTGTTTGAACAGGTAAACATGTCAGGTTTACAGAGGTTAAAATCTGCTCAGGGCTATTTATATACATGTAGTTACTGTGTATAAATGAATTTGACAAAATACTAATTTAGTTTGAGTTCTATTTAATGTTAATGTCAGTCTTTTTATAGTGTGTATGGATTGATATAATTTTACTTGATATAGGTTGTGAAATTTGATTTGTTTTAGATGCAAATTCCACTTGTCCATAATCCACATGCATATACATAATCTGTATCAGTCCCTTTCTATGCAAAGTGGTTGAGTAGATTCCATTAGCTAGAGTACTCTGACACTTTTACAATCTCTTACCGCCAATCGCTGCCTACCAAACGGTAGTCAAAACATTTTGCTCTAATACAACAACAATAGTATGTTTGACGTTAACTACCTTTACATCTATAATTTTCGAGCTCCCTGATGCAGAATCACATATTAATCACTAATACACACAATATAGGAAGAAACCGTATGTGTGTGCATATCCTGTCATTCTATTCATTGTGAATTATGTATACGCATATGGATTATGGACAAAAGGAATTTTAGTCTAAACCTTTCAAACTGGAGGATTTTAAAATTTGTCAAACTTACAAGATACTCTCTGCATTTGTAACTTAATATTCATTTGACAAACAATAGTTGAAATCCTTTGTTACACAGAAATAAGGAGCACAGGTACATGCTTTGTAATAAAATTTGCTCTTTGGACATACTGGTACACAGTTTTCGCCATGAGCAAAATGAAGGCGAGCTAAAATCTTTATTCTGAAATGGTATTAATCGAGCAGTCACGTTTCAGTTAAAATTTATTAATATTATTACAAAGTGATCTGACAGGGCTAGCTCTGAGTGAGCTGAAAATTACGCCAAATCATCCATTGGCATTGACAGACCCGTCTGTCTGAAGTACATATCATTCCAGGAAGCACTGTGGCAAGAGTTTACTTCTTTCATCATCTTTTGATGTCAAAACTGACCCATTGTGTTATCAATGATAAAAATAAGCAGAATTTGTCAATAGTCCACTGGACAAGTACATCTACAAATCTACTTGTCCATCAATATTTTTACTTGTCCAAATAAGTTGTTAATTTTATTAAAGAACAAGGACAATGTTTTTGATTGCTCAACGTGAAACAGCATTATACATTTTTACTTGTCCACTGGACAACCACTAAGGCATATTTTGCTTGTCATAGCAGATAATCACTTGTCAGAACAAACAGATAAGTGCTTATTTCGAACACTGTTTATATTTATTTTTTTGGGGAGGTAGGTTTATAACATATACAATAATTTTGTGCCATTTCATGTCAGTTCACATACCTTCGTTATGACGTACATGTGGGTGACAGCTAATAAAAATACATTCAATACAGACCAGTTATTTTGCAGATGCATATAGCTTCTTAGGTGTACTGATTATCAAAGTTTAATATTTCCTGTCTTAATTTTTTTTATTTTCCTAATCTGTTGTCTGTATTCTTCTCTATTTTCAAAACTTTAATTTCAGAATTTGACTCGTACATACAAGATAATAGTGCAAGACAAGACAAATATCTTCTGGTAAAAATGTATATGCAATCTTCATATGACCAAGAAAAGGGCAGTAGGACCCCAGAATTTAAACTGTTGAATCAGTGTAAGCGATGCTGGAAAAGCTTTTCATTTGCTTTTCAACTCAGAAAACATCTAAGATGTCATTTGATCAAGTTGCCAAGTGTGTTTGTCCTTGACATGAAAGATTCACCTAGCAGCCATATATCTGAAACTGAGGTATTAAAGGAAATGTCCATTGGGGATAGCAGTCAAATTTATGGTTCCGATGACTTTCATTCTGATATGGAATCCTCACCTGTGAAATGTCCAAGTTTGAGCAGCAACTATGATTCCTTTAGAAGTTCTAAAAGATTAATAAAGCAGGTAGTTGAAAGTGCATGTGTGTCTTTTGTTCCCACTGATAAAGTAATGTCAGAAGACTCTGTAGTTAATGGTATAGAAATGGTGCTTGGTGCACATACAACTAATGTTGGATGTGAATCTCCAGTTGGTTTGCAATATTCTGATGATACCACTGGAAGAGTGGCCAAAAGATGTAATAAAAAAACAAAAAGGTTAATAATAGACAAAACAAGGCATACAAATAATGAAAGGAAATTAGACCAAAACAAGTCTGTATATAACAGTATTTGTATGGACAAGCAAGGAGGTTCTTCATTTAGTGACAGGAATGAAACAAATGAAAATATATCAAAAGACATGAATTCTGCTGAACAAATTATGTGTCTTGATAATGTTTTAGCATTTTATGATCAGGAAAACTTTCTTAATTTGGAACAAGGTGTTGGCAATGCTTTGTCAACAGAGGGGAGTTGTACAGAACAAATAACATGTCATGATGATGTCTTCACACCTGATGGGCAACAAAATGTGAATCTGGATCCACCTGTTCATGTAATTTGTAAGATCAGCAGGAGGTATTTGGAAAGTTCAGCATTGTCTGACATCAGTGAAATGACACGAGACTTTGCAAATAAACTGTCAGTAGAACAGGCATTAGATAAATCTGATGGTGATGCTGCAAGATCTGAGGCACACACAGCACTTGAATGTTTGACAAGAGAACTGCCTAGTCATGGAGATGTTTCGGACTTTCAAGATTGTAACCTTTTTATGGAAAATGGGTCTTGCACTGATAGTAATAACAACTGTGTAGAAGCTGATTTTTCTGATGCATTTTTAGACCAGAATCAGACATTTTGTGACTTTGAAGATAAACATGACTCTGACACATCTTGTCATCTTACTATCACTAATGATGAGAACCATTTGGCCCTGGAAGATGTTGCATTAGTGGAAAAGATGATGTCTCTTGAAGAGCTTGTCCAGCTTACTTCAGATCTTCATAATGAAAACCACACCTCTTTGACCCCAGAGACAATGAAATGTGAAATCCAGTGTAGTTTCCTTTGTGACTTGTGCGGTGTCTCATTTACAACAAACTCAGGTTTGTTTATACATTTATCAGCACACCGAAGAAAAGAGAGATTAAGTAAATGCCAACAGAATATCAATTACATTTTTAGACATAAGAAAAGTAAATGCCAAACCGCAAAAACCGAGACCGAGCCATCTGAAGGTGAGTGCCAGATAACAAAGGATGTGTTAAGGTCAAAACATTCAAATGATAAGCATCCAGAAAATACTTTGACTACTTATTCAGCAACCAACAAGGAGGTAACACAAAATCATGTTCCAGAAATAGTGTTGAAGGAAATGCAACAAGATGCTAGTGGTGGACAGACACCTACAAAAAGAGGGCAGAAACAAAAGCATTGTACAGAAGTAGAAGGCAGTGATCCATTTGTATGCAAAAAGAGACCCTTAAGATCTAAGTGTTCTACAGAAGGCATACTGAATGCAACAGAGATTTCAAGTCAGGTTTTAAAAAACTATCCCGATGTTAAACGTCATGCTCACTTTAAAGAAAGAGGTTCTGCAAAAGATGTGACCACAAATACTACTATGCTAAAAGAAAGGAATTCTTCAGTGACAGGTTTAAAAGCAAAACTTGATAATTCTGAATTAGCAAAGGCTTCAAGAAAGCCATCTACAAGCAAGTCTACTACAAATGAAGTGAAGACTCATGGTAAATTGTGTAAGATCACTGACAGTTCTCCCATCAATGGTGACAATATCCAGACTTCACCTGATTGCATTTCAGATAACACTGCAGTGTTTCAATCAAATCAGAATACCTCGAATGCCAAGAAGATGCCCAAAATATCAGTTGTATCTTGCATGAACTGTCACAAGCCTATTTCACGAACTAATATCCAGCGCCATATGAAATATAACTGTCTGAAACCAGCTTCAGGACTGGCAAAATGTACCATTTGTCTCAAAAGTTTGCGCTTAAACAAAGTAAAGAGACATTATTCACTTGTCCATCACATTTGTGATGATATCGATCAGATATCGTGCAATATTTGTGGCGATTCAGGATTCAAGTCTTTCTATGCATTGGATCGACACTGGCAGCAGCATCGTATTGATGTCAAGAAAATAACATCAATAAACTCTCATGGAAAATCTGATGAAAACCTCCCAGGCTGTGGACACCACTGTCTGGTCTGTAAAACAGAAAAGCTGCTTGCACACAACATACAGTCTCATTTATTTGAACACGTCAGAAATGGTGACTTCGATAGACTACAGCCTATCGAGAGTGGAAAATTTGTCTGTCCAGCCTGCCTTAAACTCTTGTCAGGAAATGTTTGTATAGAAAGCCACGTCCTCTCTCACTGGAAAGTCAAGTTGTTTGTCTGTATAAAGTGCGACAAACGGTTCGAAAGATATGATAGCCTTCAAAAACATGCCAAGAATCATGGGACAGATACACAGTG
This sequence comes from Gigantopelta aegis, assembly GCF_016097555.1. NCBI lineage: Eukaryota > Metazoa > Mollusca > Gastropoda > Neomphalida > Peltospiridae > Gigantopelta > Gigantopelta aegis. The sequence goes on from NC_054706.1 coordinate 16,529,270, forward strand.
ACCATTACATGTATAGATGCAAGAATACAGTAGACATTTACTTGCAGGACACTATTAACATCTTGTAAAAGTTTAGTCATGAATAATCTATAGCATTGTAGTTACGAGTATTATTTAGACTTCATGGATATTCTATTGGATTGTTTACATGTGTAATTCTTTTATTTTATCCAAGTGTAATTTTTAGAATTGTAAAAGTAAGATCTTTTAAATTTTATGCAAGGGAAATAGTTAAAATTTGATCTTGCACATGGTAGATTTAAAATCTTATCCTAAGCGAATCTTCAGAATCTGTTCCAAGGGTAATATTTAGAATCCTACCTAAAGGACTCCTTAAATCTGAATAATCTTTGGAATCTTTATCTTAGGATAATCTTTACAATGTTACCTAAAGGAATCTTTAAAATCTATATCTGTAATCTTTGAAATCTTATCATAGGGTAATCTTTGGCATCTTATCATAGAGTAATCTTTGGAATTTTATCATAGGATAATCTTTGGAATCTTATCATAGGGTAATCTTTGGAATTTTATCTAAGGGAATATTTAGAGATATTTGAGAGATCTTTAAAATCTTCTTTTTGAGAGATCTTTAGAATCTTTATGAATGGTTAATCTTTAAAAGAATTTATATCTAGGTAATTCTAGGATATATTTAGATAATCTTTAGCCTCTTATTTCTGAGTATTCTTTAAAATCTTACAAAAGGTTAATCATTAGAATTTGGGGAATTTTAGGGAATTTTATCTGGCGATAGATAATCTTTAGAATAGAAAATAAGGAATCTTTAAAATCTACCTTTTTAAACTTTGGCATCTTAACTCAGGGTGAGGTGGGGTGGGTGGGTTCTTGCTTAGCTGGTAGGGCAGTTGGCTGAGGTCCTTGAGCCATTGGATCGAATCCCCCTCAGTGGAGCCATTCTCTGATTAATTTTTTTCCCGATCTCAAGGTTCGACAAAATCCACTGGCCCTTGGTCCCGGCTAGTGAATTTTTGGTCTAGGCTATTAGAAATTATCAACTGTATTAACATAATACATAGGGCACTAGTCGGAGCTTCTGCGAGGGCTAGTGACTTTCTCAAACATTTTTGGAACACTGGCATCTCATCCAGTGTTCCACAACTGGTATATCGAAGGCCATGGACTGTGGTGAAAATGCATTTAAAAGATCCCTTGTTGTTAGTGAAAAAATGTTGTAGATTTCCTTTGAAACTATGTATCAAAATTACCAAATGTTTGACATCCAAAAGCTGATAAATAATAAATTAATGTGCTTTAGACACATACATGGACACATACATGTATGCTCTGAGTAATATATGTTTTGTTTTTGTTTAATGATTCAACACATTACCGTTATATTGATTTTAGATATTACTCAGATAGCTTCTAAAGACTCCCTTATAAGGGAATCTTTAGAAGCTATCCGAGTAACGTTTTAAATCTATATCAAGGTAAGCGGAATGTTGCTCAGTGGTAAAGTGCTCTCGTGATGCACAGTCAGTCTAGGATCGATTCCCGTTGAAGGTACAATTGGGCTATTTCTCATTCCAGCCAGTGCACCCAGACTGGTATATCAAAGGCTGTGGTTTGTGCTATCCTGTCTGTGGGATGGTGCATATAAAAGATCTCTTCTAGTCATGAAAAATGGGGGGATGTGTGTCTCTACTATATGTCTGAATTGAAGTGCATGAAGAAGAGCTTTACCACTGGGCTACGTCTCCCCCCCCGCACCTACCACTGGTTATGGGGTTAACGTGTTTGTACTTTATTTAGCTTGTTTATTTTGGGCACACCTTTTATCGCCTCAAATTGGGTGCAATCTAAATCCCTGCAATCGTGTTTTGGCAAATATCAAGGACTGCAGACATTGATCAAGATAATTATTCTAGTGCCATATTCTCTAAACAAGGTTCTAATTAGTGCCATAGTCTTTAAACAAGGTTCTGGTCAGTGCCATATTCTGTAACCAACTTTGTATTAGGCACCATATTTTATAACCAAATTGTAATCAGTGCCACATTTTGTAACCAAATTGTAATCAGTACCACATTCTGTAACCAAATTGTAATCAGTACCACATTCTGTAACCAAATTGTAATCAGTGCCATATTTTATAACCAAATTGTAATCGGTACCACATTCTGTAACCAAATTGTAATCAGTGCCACATTTTGTAACCAAATTGTAATCAGTGCCACATTCTGTAACCAAATTGTAATCAGTACCACATTCTGTAACCAAATTATAATCAGTGCCATATTTTATAACCAAATTGTAATCAGTACCACATTCTGTAACCAAATTGTAATCAGTACCACATTCTGTAACCAAATTGTAATCAGTACCACATTCTGTAACCAAATTGTAATCAGTGCCATATTCTGTAACCAAATTGTAATCAGTGCCACATTCTGTAACCAAATTGTAATCAGTACCACATTCTGTAACCAAATTGTAATCAGTGCCATATTATATAACCAAATTGTAATCAGTGCCATATTCTGTAACAAAGTTTGTTACATTATTTTATTTATTAAGTGCCAAAAATGTAGGTTTTTTTTATCGATACGTATACTTTTATTATTCCATGTTTTGTTGTTTAGTTTTTTTTATACATTGTATGTATATATCTTGTACAATGATTATTCCATCATCACACTTCATCTAGCTAAAAAAACCCAGTGTTACATGTAAATGGGATTTTTTAGTGTTTTTTGTTTGTTTAATGCATGGGGTATGTGTGAGTTAGATGTAATGGTAGAGAAGATGCTGTCATTGAACACTCTAGTTTTCTTTTGTCCAAATCAGATCAACACAGCTTTACGTCTCACTAATTTCAAACACAACAGCTTTGTCGTATATGCCATATCCACAAATTGTCTCTCTTTAAAGCAGTAACATTATTAACAGCTTCTGAAGAGTTGTGGATGTTGAGAAATACATTTTTAAGTTTATTAAAACTTCTCCATTTTTTAATAGTTTTCAGGTGAAGTGTTTTGAGGTCAGCATGTTTGGGCATGATACATATTTTGGGCACAACATTTATTGCCTTGACTTGTGTGCACTCTAAAAGCCCTGATCAAAGCCATTGTATGTGCTGTCCTGCCTGGAAAAGTATATTTTTTAGATTGCATGTGTTTTACATGTACAGTACACTAGTCAACATTAAATTCAACCGGCAACCCATATATGTATTTGGATGGTTTTTAAAAACAAGGGACAGGACGTAGCTCAGTGGTACAGCGCTTGATGCGTGGTCGATCTGGGATCGATCCCCATTGGTGGGCCCATTAGATTATTTCTCGTTCCAGCCAGTGCACCACGACTGGTATATTAAAGGCTGTGGTATGTGTGATCCTGTCTGTGGGATGGTGCATATAAAAGATCCCTTGCTGCTAATCGAAAGGAGTAGCCTATGAAGCGGCAACAGCAGGTTTCCTCTCAATACGTGTGGTCCTTAACCATATGTCCGATGCCATATAACCGTAAATAAAATGTGTTTGAGCACGTCGTTAAATAAAACATTTCCTTCCTTTCTTTAAAAACAATTACGTATCTACTCCAGCTGTACACACCAGGCTCCATATTCATAAACGTACTTTAGTCAATGTATGATACCTAAATACATACCTAAAGTACATAAATAAGTATCATACATTGACTTAAGTACGTTTATGAATAGGGAGCCAGGGGCCTAATTCACTAAAGTCTCGCAACTTTGCGATCTCGCAGTGCAGTGCTAAAAGACTTGCAAAGAGGATGCGTTGTTGTCTAGCAGAGCCTAAGAGATCTTTGTGAATTAGGCCCCAGAGTAGTAGTAGTAGTAGTAATTCACTAACTCCTAAGCAATTCCTGTCCTGGAAGAAGGAGCCAGCCTCGACACCTGCACCCATGACGTGTGTGTGCTACAACAGCTTGCTCTGAATGTGTATATTAAGCCCTATGACCTAACCTAACTCATACGATCCTCAATTATTGGTCAGGGCCGGTTTTAAGTCGATCTGTAGAGTGCTCGTCTGAGGAGCTATGGTTGTAGGATCGAACCTCGGTGGATCCATTTTCTGATTTAAAAATATTAATTCACATACTGACCAGGGCCCCACGACTAGCATATCAAATGTTGTGGTATGAGCTTATTCTGTAGAAATAGCCTACATGTATGTGACAGCAGCAGATTGCCTCTTTTTCACGATCATGCGTCAAAATGTCCATAACCATAGTTTAAAATGTGCTGAGGTGTTAAACAAACGGTTCTTTCCTTTCCTCTTCTCATTGGTTTGTGCACTGTACATGTAAATTTACAGCTACTCATTATTCATGAGGGAACATTATTTTAAAATCTAGTATTTTTGCTCATGACCATAACTTACAAATATGTTTTTGATATTGCAAGTTTTTGTGTTGTTTTCTTGTTTTTCTCTTTACATAATTTTTGTTTTGGTTTATATACATGTAGAGTGGAACCTGCCTAAACTGGATCATGATATAACTGATTCCTGTTAAAATTTCTTGGTTCGGAATGTTTTTCTACATGTTATGTATACAGGTATTCGGTGTATTAAAACTACGAATATACTGTCTTATTACGGAAAGTGAATAAATTTTCTGCCCTGATTTTTAATCAGTCAGTCTGCAGAAACTGCTTTTCTGAAAACAAATTTAAACTCCACCTGAATAAACGTGTCACACTCGCAGTGCCGACTAGCTATTAATGGGCTACAAGTAGGCATTTTGATGATCTAGACCTACACATGACAGCAGATTAGTTAAGATTATGATTTGTAAATCTTAATTTTTATCAATGTTCAAAGTGGTGAGTACTACTTGAGTTACTCCTGCATTACAAAGTGATAACTCGGGACTTCTAGATTATGATAGCCCTACTCCCATGGCTAGTGATATTCAGTGTTGGGCTAGTAAATAACTACTATTGCCATGCCTGATGGCTTGTGAATTTTTTCGGTCAAATGTTGCAGTTAAATCTATGTTATAAATATCCTGCCCCCAACCCCACCTCCACCAGCCCAATGTTAGTGTTTTTAAGCTATACCTCTCTATTTAGGTGACATATCCAATTTTTACTATTATTTAGTAAAATTGTACATGTATTAACTTAAAGTAAAGTAGGGCTAATTAATTTTAATCGTGGCTATTAAATTTTTTAAATCACTGATCCCATGGCTAGTGGATTTTATAAAAATTCTAGAAGCTCTAGTTAAACTGTCAATATCTGTACACCTTGATTGAACAATTTATCAGTTTTCACCAGGAAAGGCAAGTAATCACTCATGGTTCCCTCCACACTTGCCTGGAAAGTTACAGCATTATATTTGAAACTGCCAGGAAAGTGATGTTCTGCTCGCTTTGGTTTTGCTTATGTCTAAGACTGGTCTACTGCTTTTAAAAATGAAATGGATTTATATGTGTATTTAGGAATTGACCTCAATAAAAATTTTGGTTCATGCAAGTATGAACAAAAAAACCCCCAACAATGTGCACACTGTATGACTCGGTGTAGTGGGTCATACAAAAGTGTGCACATCATTTCTGAGCCGGTGGTTTTTTAAACTGCACAAAAAAGTAGTAAATCTTTTTTGTTATTTCCAAAACACTTTTTTTTTTTTTTTTTATGTCAAATCAAACTAAAATTATTTACAAACACTTTTTTTAGGATGATAAGACAGACTATAAATATTGTTGCCTGAATAATCCGGGTAGTTGCAGAAAAGTAGTGTGTGTGTGTGTGTGTGTGTTGGGGGGTTGTAGGCATGGTTTAAATTTTGTCAGTTCATCAAACAATATGTAGCAGTAAAAGTGTCTAAAGGCAAAGAAAATTTAATTATTAGATGGTAGCCTAATACTTCACATAAAATAATTGATTAATCTAATACATAACATAATAAAAAATTGCACATGAACATATATGCATGTAAACCAGACCTGTCAACCCTCCCGGATTCCGCGGGAGTCTCCCGGTATTTGATCAAATCTCCTTTTTCCTGTGCGGGAGACAGTTTCTCCTGTTAAATGACATTTTTGTAAGCATAAAAAAAAAATCGATCCTCTTTTGTCAAAATATTCATAAGGGAAGTAACTCTACCTTTTTTTTCTCATTCGGAAAATGTCGACTACTTTCGGTTTCTGAGAATGTAACAGGCCGAATTGTCCCGACTGTTTAATCTTTGCCGAAGTGAGAATTGTGGGATAGCCTATTTATATTGTTAAAAAAGCACATGGAGTTTATAAAATGACGTGTTATTATAATGATTGTTGTCATCGTAATGGCTACGAAGCGTGTTGCCGCTAATTCAACAGGCTGTGTATTGACATTCAGTGTTGCATATATAAAAATAAAAAAACTATCCAATTTAGTTCTAATAACACCTCTGAATTGTAAAATATCTTCCCACTGAATTACATAATGCAACTATGACGAATCTGAACTGCCAGACTCCGAGTTGACAGCGATACACACGATGCATGTTAAAATCACATGTCACAGCAAGACAACGAAAAGACCAATTAGCTGTATAAACATACCTGTGTCAGTTAATTTTGTATGTTTGTGCAGTAAAATGTTGGTTATACGGGTACTCTTCAAGAAATTATTTTTGTACAATTAAAAAATGTGTCTGACATTGACATAAAGTTACTCACGGAAATGGGTATAATTCCGGTATAGTTCACGCGATGTCCGTAATGAGATTTTACTTATGATTAATGAAAATACAATGTTTATTGCATCATTATAATGATTTTAAATAAGTACCACGCCACCGCTCCTCATTATGGTAACAACTGAATATTAATTTATAAGATTTATATAAATTTGTCTTTGGTACTTAGGTACACTAACCACAAATAATGTAACGCAACCTGTAACTGTAAGGCTATAAGTGTAATACCGTAAATGTACTAATTAAATTTATTTTTTTCTTGTTCATGTTCTTAACATTTTTGGATAAAATATTATTTTTTTTTTAAATATGTATTAAATCGTAATAATATTTAAACTTTAAAAAAAAAAAAGTTTTTTTTTTTTTTTTTTTTTTTTTTTTTTTTTTTTAATGCCAAGATCTAAGGTTAAGAAGTATATATGACATTATATAGTATTCATATAACTTATTGTAATAATGTTTTTTTTAAATCTTGCGATTTTGGGTTAAATTGTGTGAATTAAAAAAATCTCCTGCTTTTTGACAAAATCTCCTGCTTTTTCAACACACACCTGCTTTCTCTTGACTAAAGGTTGACAGGTCTGATGTAAACTACATATACATTCAGTATAAACAGCATGGTCACTTCAAATTTGGAATAATTGAGTATATAAAAAAAAAATTCATTGACTTAAATTAAATTTGTGTACATTTATGCTATACAATACCATGAGCTTCTAGTATGTAATAGTATATACATATATAGTATTGGTGTATGTTTAGAACATGTGTAAACTTTAATAGTGTAATACCAGATCCCTCTCTAAACCAGATTTAATGTTGAGTTTCCAAGGTGATCCTGGTTATTCGGGTTCCACTGTAGTGTATGTTTAAAACAGGTGTAAACTTTAATTAGTTATACCATTAATAAACCAAATTTAAATGTTTGCAAGGTGATCCTGGTTATTCGGGTTCCACTGTACACATGTACAAACATGGCACGTGTGTACATGTATTTCGGATTGTGTTGTTGTCTGTTTTTGTTTTTAGTCGTTTTAAAAAGTACCTGTAGTTGAAAGGCTGACAGGTACGTAGGGCCATTTTCAATTATCAACATTGTCACTACTACAAACCATAAGGACATTAACAAGGGGCGGAGGGTTTCAATGCCAGCATACACCTTTAGTTTAAATCAAATGAACATGTTGATTAACATATCCTTTGCAAAATAAAAATTTTAATATATACTTTTAGGGAGTGGGAAAGGATCAGTGAAAAATATTATTGAGAGCACTTTGTTTGCTTGTAAGGTTGGGATCTAGTTCAATTGGTATGCTCGCCTGAGATGCATGGATTGTGGGATCAAACCCCCTCCGTGGAGTAAAGATTAATAAATATGCTTTGTATGCTTGAAAAATTGTTGATAATCATAAATGGTGCTGGGATTGTTTTTGTGATTTATTATAAAAAATTTGCAGATCGTTACTACTAATTAACATACTAAATTGATAAAAGTACCGGTAGTAGTTAGCAGTTGATTCTAACCAAAGTTTTGAAAACAAAATGTTCTCTATGGTCCCTTACTGTTTGTAATTCAAACGTCCAGCAATACTAATGCTTTTTATACATCGTCAACCGGGAATTAACTAGGTCTATCTGCAATCTATTTGATATTACGGATAGACTTACAGTCTGTTTGCTTCAAAAGGAAACCGATGAATTGTCAATTAACTCTAAAATGAATAAAGTTAAAATTCATATCAAAACATATTATTACATTTAAACTCATACCAACTCATAAAACATTTAAAAAAAAAAATCTCAGTGTAAATTAAAAAGTTTCTTTACAAAAAACGTCCGGTTTTGAGGGAATTCCAGTTTACAGAGGGTCCAGTTTTGAGAGGTTTCACTGTAGTTCATTTCGGTTGACTACATGCTATCTGATTTAAATACTCAGATCATTCATGGTTTCTTATGACATTGTCACATTGTTTTTACATTAGGGTACCCAACTCCAAATTAATACTATTGATAATAGTCATACATGTAGTTGTATGTAATTATTTTTACATACTATTTGTTACAGAATTTCTTTTTGAAATGTTTATTAATATATAAACATAACATTCCATCTGCATATAGACACTTGATTGTAGCTCAGTGGTAGTACTCGTTTTGTATGTAATCAGGTTTTGAGTTGTATTTTAACATTCCATCTGCATATAGACACTTGATTGTAGCTCAGTGGTAGTACTCGCTTTGTATGTAATCAGGTTTTGAGTTGTATTTTAACATTCCATCTGCATATAGACACTTGATTGTAGCTCAGTGGTAGTTGTATGTAATCAGGTTTTGAGTTGTATTTTAACATTCCATCTGCATATAGACACTTGATTGTAGCTCAGTGGTAGTACTCGCTTTGTATGTAATCAGGTTTTGAGTTGTATTTTAACATTCCATCTGCATATAGACACTTGATTGTAGCTCAGTGGTAGTACTCGCTTTGTATGTAATCAGGTTTTGAGTTGTATTTTAACATTCCATCTGCATATAGACACTTGATTGTAGCTCAGTGGTAGTACTCGCTTTGTATGTAATCAGGTTTTGAGTTGTATTTTTCCACATTTGATTGTAGCCATCTGCATATAGACACTTGAGTTGTAGCTCATCTGGTAGTACTCGTGGTAGTACTTTGTATGTAATCAGGTTTTGAGTTGTATTTTAACATTCCATCTGCATATAGACACTTGATTGTAGCTCAGTGGTAGTACTCGCTTTGTATGTAATCAGGTTTTGAGTTGTATTTTAACATTCCATCTGCATATAGACACTTGATTGTAGCTCATTGGTAGTACTCGTTTTGTATGTAATCAGGTTTTGAGTTGTATTTTAACATTCCATCTGCATATAGACACTTGATTGTAGCTCAGTGGTAGTACTCGCTTTGTATGTAATCAGGTTTTGAGTTGTATTTTAACATTCCATCTGCATATAGACACTTGATTGTAGCTCAGTGGTAGTACTCGCTTTGTATGTATTTTAACATCAGGTTTTGAGTTGTATTTTTGTAACATTCCATCTGCATATAGACACTTGATTGTAGCTCAGTGGTAGTACTCGTTTGTATGTACAGGTTTTGAGTTGTATTTTAACATTCCATCTGCATATTTGATAGCTCAGTGGTAATCGCTTTGTATGTAATCAGGTTTTGAGTTGTATTTTAACATTCCATCTGCATATAGACACTTGATTGTAGCTCAGTGGTAGTACTCGCTTTGTATGTAATCAGGTTTTGAGTTGTATTTTAACATTCCATCTGCATATAGACACTTGATTGTAGCTCAGTGGTAGTACTCGCTTTGTATGTAATCAGGTTTTGAGTTGTATTTTAACATTCCATCTGCATATAGACACTTGATTGTAGCTCAGTGGTAGTACTCGCTTTGTATGTAATCAGGTTTTGAGTTGTATTTTAACATTCCATCTGCATATAGACACTTGATTGTAGCTCAGTGGTAGTACTCGCTTTTGTATGTAATCAGGTTTTGAGTTGTATTTTAACATTCCATCTGCATATAGACACTTGATTGTAGCTCAGTGGTAGTACTCGTTTTGTATGTAATCAGGTTTTGAGTTGTATTTTAACATTCCATCTGCATATAGACACTTGATTGTAGCTCAGTGGTAGTACTCGCTTTGTATGTAATCAGGTTTTGAGTTGTATTTTAACATTCCATCTGCATATAGACACTTGATTGTAGCTCAGTGGTAGTACTCGCTTTGTATGTAATCAGGTTTTGAGTTGTATTTTGTCATTCCATCAAATGCTCTACATGTTGTATATTTACAATCATGTTTGACTTGTTTGTGTGAAAGAGTATGTAAAAGATCCCTTGTTAACTAATAATATCTATTGCCATGTGGTAACAAGGCAAAATGTAGCTCAGTGGTAGAGTTTTATCGATGAGCCTTTTTAAATAAATGGGCACAGACACACAAAATACCTGTGTATGCATATACATTTTGAAAATATTTTACTTTTAAAAATCTCCAGTTCCAATTTTTAATTTAATCATATTCATATGTACATACCTTTGTTCGTAGAATGATGATTTACATTTGAATGATTGTCCTGTCTTTTAAATGTCGGTTCACCAGATCAGTAGTTCTTAATACTCAGGTTAAAGTTTGTTTAATGCTCATGTATTATCACATTACAAGTGTGGGTTATTTATTTATTTTATTTTTTAATTTATTTTGGTCTTGTTTTGTTTAGTGTGGTTTTTGTTTTTTGCCTGTTTAGTATAGATATTGTTGGTTATATTATATCATGTATTTTCAGATTTGTAGTTACATGTAGTTAAAGCATGGTTCTGTTTGTTGAAGTTTGTCAACTGCCTTTCACTCGTGAATTCTTTAATGGATGACTTTTCTATTTGGTATGGGTGTTCGTCAATGTGATTTGCATTGTGACCACTTGGTTAACATTTGATTCGAGTTTCTCAGCTTTCAGAAGAACACATGTATCCAGCCCCAGAAATGCAACCCAAAGTCTGGGTCATTTCAGTCTTAGTTTAAACATTTTTCACAGGTTACATGTAACTCATTATTTGTTTTGTTTAATGACTCCACTAGAGCACATTGATCCATTAATCATCAGTCAATGGATGTCAAAAATTTGGTCTTAGAGAAGAAACCCGCTACATTTTTCCATTAGTAGCTAGGGATCTTTTATATGCGCCATCCCACAGACAGGACATCACATACCATGGCCTTTAATATAGCAGTTGTGGTGCACTTGCTAAAGCGAGATATAGCCCAATGAGCCCTCTTGGTAAAAGTGTTCAGCAGTTGATAAATGTATTATTTCAGTTGTACACCCTTTAAGACCGTAAATCTGATCCAAAAGTGAAGTCATGGTAATTATTTAACTTGATTTTTATTTTTATCATTACTTTTAACTCATGATTTTTTTTTTCAAGGATGGCTTTTTAACATGGTTCTAGTGTTCACCAAGTTAGTCTTTCAACTGTACTGTTGATGCTCCACAAACGGTTTAATCTGACCCTAATGCGGAAGTGTGGAACTTTTTTTACGTGCCCATATCCAATTAAGGTTCAGGCACGCCTACCCCGGACTTAGCCTCTGACTTCCACCAGTGACCAGTTCTGGGGCCTGACCCTAATGTCATAATGTGAAGCAGGGGTTGAAGTAAGTAGAGAACGGTTGTTTAGGTTACCAAGAGGTTACCACATATCCAGAAAATCAAGAAGAGTACTTTGTTCTCCACAAAATGTTATTAAACTAAAACTACGCCACCTAAATTTTGATCAGCTGAGTGTTATTTAGATACCCATACAGTGTCAGGACGTAGGCTAGTGGTAAATCACTCGCTTGATGTGCGGTCGGTTTAGGGATCGATCCCCGTCGGTGGACCCATTGAGCTATTTCTTGTCCCAACCAGTGCACCACGACTGGCCGTGCTATGTGCTGTCCTGTCTATGGGATGGTGCATATAAAAGATCCCTTGCTACTAATGGAAAAATGTAGTGGGTTATCTAAGACTATGTCAAATTTACCAAATGTTACACATCCAATAGCTGATGATTAATAAATCGGTGTGCTCTAGTGGTATTATTAAATAAAGCAAACTTTAATTTTGTTTTATTTGATATACATTTCTACCATATGATGGTCCATAAATTAAAAGTCCATTTTATTAAAAGTGATACCAGAGCAAGGTACAGATTTGTAACAAATAAAAGGAACCTTGTTTGAAATAGTTAAAGTTAACTGTTATTCACGTATGTATTTCTCGCTCCAGCCACTGCACCATTACTGGTATATCAAAGTGTGTGGTATATGCTATCCTGTATGGAATGATGCATATAAGAGATCCCTTGCTACTAATGGAAAAATGTAGCGGGTTTCCTTTCTTAAGACTACGTGTCAAAATGACCAACTGTTTGACATCCAATAGCTGATGATTAATAAATCAATATGCTGTAGTGGTGTTAAACAAAACAAACTTTAACAGTAATTATGTAATGTAATGTGCTGTAAAGGAATGGGGGTTATTGTTATGGAAGTGGTGTGTCTGACCTGTTCCAGAATTGAATTTTTTTTGGGGGGGGGGGGGGGTAGGCATTTTTTATTTTAATAAACCAGGTACCCATTAAATACAATTTTATTTAAACCAACTTTACTTAAGAAAAATAAATTGTAAGAGATCCACAAGACAGGAAGTAATAAAGGTCACCTTTTCCCACTCCCCAGTTTGATACATTCTGTAGTAGTCATTGAGATTTAAGGGTCTCTACCAACTGTTTAAAACACTGCAGCACTTTATGTATTGATTTGGTTTTTTACTATGTGAGCTATAATGATTTTGACATTCTTGTTTGTTTGGGTTTTATTGAAGTATTTATTTTAGTGTTTTTAGTGTTGATATTTTTATGAGGTGAAACCTCTCCCTATTTCATTTGTTTTGTTTTTAATTAATTTAAGTTACTTGTTTTCTTTCCATTAAAAGTTCTGAGTTTTTGACAATTGTGTATGTTGTTTTTATAAAATAAATGGGAGTTTACATCAAATTTAAAAACAAAAATTGTTTTCTATAATTTCAAGCTACCCAATATATACTCTTCAAAAAAAGTAGGGGAACTCTAATAAGAATTTACAATTGTAAGGTATATTAGCTGTGGGGAATGGTTATATGATAATAGTAAATTAATTGGGCAAACATTACAACCGGTAGTTCAGTATTACAGTAGGTTTTATGACCACCAAAGAACTTGAAAGACGATTGGGGTCAGAAGTGAAATTTAAAAGTTGCCGTGTTCTTTTTTCAGTAAATTGCAAATTCAGACAATAAAAATGACTGAAAACAAAACAATAACAACTGTATGATCAACAGAATGAAAAAGATTGACAGATATAATGTTCCACGGTGATTAATGGACCTTCCTGGAAATTGTAAAAATCAAGAATGACTCCCCACGCACGTGTACGGGACAACTGCGTGATGCATGTACAAACTATGGAATGTGTTTTCAGTGTGTTAATAGAAAGACCTGAACATTCTTTACTAGGATGTCTGTGGTCAAAACGTATGTTCGGTCTAATAGTTGATATTAACATTAATGTTTTAGGTTCCCCTACTTTTTTTGAAGAGTATAAATTAATTTAACTGCATCATTCAGTGGCCTGAAAACAATATCCTAACAGGGTTTCTACCAGAGGTTGACCGTGGTTTCATTCAATTCCATAGCGCCATACCCAAAATTTTCTTTCTGGCAGAAACACTGCCTAAGTATGATTTACTCTAGCTATTTTTTCCAGTCCCATCAGACATTAGACCCTGGTAAAAACATCCTGGATAAATCCCTGGGTTATATGTACAGTCCTGACGATGTGTATGCAGGTTATAAAAGTTGCAAAAGAGTGAACTGCCAGTGTTCTGAACTTTACAGCTAACATGGTGGCAGTTGACACCTTTTAGCTATGGTGCGGGACATAGCCCAGTGGTAAAGCGTTTGGTAACCGTAAATAAATTGTGTTGAGTGTGTCGTTAAATAAAACTTTTCCTTCCTTTTAGCTAATTGAACACTAATTGAAAAGGGTGTAATTGATAAGAGATTGAAAAACAGCAAATTTTAATGGTACCACCTTTATATGTATATGTATAACTGTTCTTGTCCTTGTCCTCTGATGAAAAGCTCCCTCTTCTGTTCAAGACTCGGTAGAGTTTTCCAGATTTTTAACAAACAAAATCATGTGCATGAAACAAATTTAATATGCAAATCATCAGATTTTTATTTAAAACCTTTTTGACCAAAATGCCAAAAACGTAGTTGCTGAATACACAATACACATTGATGAAATGTATATCTGGTTTAATTCATTAGACATGTACATTTTGTATGTTTTCAGCAATTAGCTGGAACTCCCATCCCATCCCCCACCAGTCATCTATTTTTTATTGTTAAATTACAATGTAGATTCTATGTGTATATTTCACCTTCAGATATACACATATAGATTTTGGTGCATTATGCTTTTATGCTCCAAATAATTCATTCTAGTGACTCGGTTCTATTGTTGAATATCATCACCCACCTCATTTCAAGATTCTTGTAATGTGCATGTGTCATCAAAATATTTAGTCTCAAAGGTTTTCTCTCTCGGTCTAGATTGATGCATCATGTAACCACAAATTGCCTGAATGTTCATTTTAATAACAGTAAGTGAAATTGTCCTGTTTTAACATTTTGTATTGCACATACAAGTATATGTTTCTAACAGAATACCACTAAATTTAGAAAATTAATGTTTTGCTTTGTTCGTGAAATTTAAAACTGCATAAATTTATTATTTTTAATTTCAGAATTTGCCATCATATACATTTTATATGAACCATCAAGATATAGATCGAAAGTGACATTTTTGAGGATTCGTTTCAAAATAAATTGCCAAAAACAATGCACACGAACAAACAAACATCGCATCAGGAAGGGAGTAGTGACTCATTCAAGGTTGAGTACCAGTCGATAAAATCACAGCATCGCTGTACCCGATGCACTGAATCCTTTCCATTCGCCTTCCAACTGAGACGCCATCTTAGATTCCATTTGTTAAAGTTACCAAGTGCGTATGTCCACGATATGAAAAGTTCGCTTAATTTGCCATCTCACTTCGGACTAGTGAAGGAAGAATCCATTGTAAAAGATGATGCAGACCTTTGTTGGTCGAATCAGGAAAGTTTACCTTCAAAAGAAAATAATCGTGGAGTTGATGAAGACCAACACATTTGTCCTTGTGAATCTGGTATGGTCAGACCCAAGTCTGAATACAGTATCCTAAATTTACCTGATGTTCAGAGCATGAAGCGAAAACGTACCAGTAGTCAAACCTTGGCTAAAATTTGTGACAGATTAAAAAAGTCGAAATCACTGAGTAATTTGCATGGATCTGGTTCATCTACTGCTTCGACACCATTGGCTCTTGGTGCTGAACAAGCTGCTGATGAGAATCCCTTGGACGGTAATGATTGTAAAAATCTTGCTTTACAGTGTTCACAAGATGCCTCTCAGAATGAGAGTCACACAGAAAGCTATAGCGCAAAGAGAACTACTGAAAATGTTATCCATGAAAAAGAAAACGTTGATGTGTCTGCTCCTGGTCACCAAAATGATTCCTCCATTTTGTCAAAAGATACAAAGACTACAGATACAATAATAAGTCATAATGATGCATTAGCATTTGATAGGCAAGAACATTCTGTGGATATGGAATCCGCTATTGGTGTAGATGGTAAGATCAGCAGGAGTTATGTGGAAAATACATCACAGAAGACGTGGACATCTATTGCTTCCTTTCAAGATAAACGTAACTCTGAAGATGTGGTAAAGACTGTTCAACAAAAGCAAGTGACTCTGGGAGATGTCGATTCAGCAGAAGAGGTGATACCTCTGACAGACAGTTATCAACTTGATTCATGCGTGCAGAAAGGTGAAAATCTTCAGGAACCTTTGGCAAAAGGTTTTATCTGCTCATTATGTGGATCTTCCTATTCGAAAAACGCTGGTTTATCTTTACATTTATTAGCACATAAAAGAAGAGAGATGATCGTTAAATTCAAAAAGAAAGAGGAAACCAAACAAGCAAAAACTAAATGTGATGTTTTACCAAAGACATCAAACGAAGCTACTTGTAGTACGACTGTTTCTGATTCTGAATGTTTGACTTCAGAATGGGTAGTAAGAGAAACAGAGTCTACATCCATGAAGAAAAGTTTGAATTCAGACATGTCTGAAGAAAAATCCATTAGAAATGCAGTACTGAAGGAAAATCCTGTAACAAAATCTTCATCTGTTAGCAATGTATTAAATTCAACACTTTCAAAATGTTCAGCTGCAAACCGTGTGTGCAATCCAAAAGATTCAGATATGGAAAGTTCAAATTTAGAAAGTATTTATGATCTTGCAGATTCAGAATATTCAACTGCAAAAAGCATGGACATTTCAAAAGATTTAAAAGGAGAATGTATAACCAAACAAAGAGTGTGTGCTCCAGCATATTCTGAAACAGAATACTTAACTGTGAATAGAGCCAATGAGACTCATCGTTTGGGTAGTACAAATGTGTTTTATTATCAGTGTTCATCTGCAAGTATTGGCAGTAAAGTGTCAACAAATTCTACAGCTAATTATTTTAAAACTATGCATGTCAATGCAGAAGAAGATTTGATGGAAGAACCAACAGTAGCTCAGTGTCCAGAGACATGTAATGATCTTACTCATGACCATTGTAAGATGTTGAAAACTGGAGATAGCTTGGACAAACAAGTGAAGCCAGGCATTGAGAAAACAATGGTGGAAAAATTAAACAAAACAGTAAAAAGTTGTTATAAAAACAAGCTGGAGCTCATAGCCTGCCAGTATTGTCATAAGCTTGTTTCAAAAAGAAACATGGCCAGGCACCGGAGCATCCATTGTCCTGTTTTAACACTACCATGTCCTACAAAGTGTCACATCTGTGCCATGACGTTGGAGTCGGGACAGTTAATTGGTCATCTTGAAGATGTCCATGGGCAAGGGGTGATGAGAATGAGGTCTTGCAATGTTTGCTTCAAGACTGGTTTCCACTCGTTTGCCATTCTGCAAGAGCACAAGAAGGAACATTTTCTCAACATCAAGGACATAGATTTAAGACCAGAAGAAACACATGATGGAAGTCTGCCAGGATGTGGAAGCATGTGCCCAATCTGTAATTCTGAAGCACTGACTGCCTCCAACATACGCGCTCATATAGTGGGCCACATGGTAGACAAAGAATGCAACAGGAAACAACTTCGCAAAGGTCAAAAGTTTGAATGTCCTGTCTGTCTAAGATCCTTTGAACTAAATTCTCGTATAGAAAACCATGTCCTGTCCCACTGGAGAATCCGACTGTACGAGTGTCCAGCATGCAAGCTTCCGTTTACAAGGTACGATGCCCTGGAACGTCATTGTGCCAAGAAACACAAAGCAAATGCAACCAAAGACCTGTCTAGTACACAGAAAAGCTCAGGAGTGCAACACCATAAAACAGAAATTGAATCACAAATGACTGATGATCAGTCAAATGTTTAGAAATTTCAAGCAGTCATGGTTAAATAATTTCCTTGAATTTGACAGAGAGAAAGAAAGACTTAACAAATAGAGCTGAGAAACTGTCAGATGCGCTTAAATCTTAATTAGATATTATATTCTAGAGTTTCAACATTAATTAGTATGAGAAAAACAACTGATGACCTGTGACATGTTCAGAAATCTTAATATATTAAGATATGTGATTTGGCTTTCCACACCAAAGATCGTGTGGCCATGATGGCGTC
The DNA here is from genome assembly GCF_016097555.1 of Gigantopelta aegis. Lineage (NCBI taxonomy): Eukaryota > Metazoa > Mollusca > Gastropoda > Neomphalida > Peltospiridae > Gigantopelta > Gigantopelta aegis. The sequence continues at coordinate 16,547,306 of NC_054706.1, forward strand.
CATAGTGAAAAACATTTTGTCACGTAGAAAGAGCAATAGAGGTTTGATTTAAAGATGTCCTGGCTGCCACATATAGGGTCATTTATCAGGCAGAATCGGAATTGTGTGCACCAAATTGCAATAGTTATTAATACAATGTAATCAATGGACTGTTTCCTTGGTAAATGTTTTGGACAATATTTCTTAAGTGAAACATGTACATACATTTATATTTGTCATTATAATGTTTTTAAAGGGACTGTCTATTTAAAACGTCAGTGTCAATATATTCATTGTTTCTGATCAAATGTTTGTAGTCAATGAAATTGGATTTTACCACTCAATAATTTCGTATGTAAAAAAAAATCTGTCTTGAGAAATAAAGTGAAGTTTGAGCTGCTACAAATATTAGGAAAATCAGAAACAGACATGATATTCCACACAAAAAAATAAATTGCCTTGTTAACTGTGTAACAGGGTGTCAGTTATTAAACTGCCCTTTAATCTGGAGGAGGTAACTCCGCTTCAAAGTGGGTGAGTGGAAGTGTTTTATACTGAAAAACATCAACATCTAGAACCAGAATCAGTACCTTTTATGTAATTTTTCACCATAAGATACTTCAATATCTAGAACCAGAGTCAATACCTTTAAATGTTTTGTACTGTAAAATATTGTCTAGAACCCATCGGTACCTTTGAGTGTGTTTTATATTGTACTCTACATCTAGAACCAGTTAGTAACTTTGTGTTTTATACTGTACAATATCTCAATTTCTAGAACCGGAGTTACACAATGTAGTACCTTTAAGTATTTTGTACTGCAAAATATCTCAAAATATAGAACCAGTCGGTACCTTTGAGTGTTTTGTACTTCAAAATATCTCAACATCTAGAACCAGTCAGTACCCTTTGAGTGTTTTGTACTGCGACATCTAGAACCATTCAGTACCTTTCAGTGTTTAGTACTGTAAAATATCTCAACATCTAGAACCAGTCGGCACCTTTAAGTATTTTGTACTGTAAAATATCTCAACATCTAGAACCAGTCGGTACCTTTGAGTGTTTAGTACTGCAAAATATCTCAACGTCTAGAACCAGTCAGTACCTTTGAGTGTTTTGTACTGCAAAATATCTAGAACCAGTCAGTACATTTGAGTGTTTTGTACTGCAAATATCTCTATCTAGAACCAATCGGCACCTTTGAGTGTTTTATACTGTAAAATATCTCACCATCTAGAACCAGTCAGTACCTTTGAGTGTTTTATATTGTAAAATATCTCAACATCTAGAACCAGTCAGTACCTTTGAGTGTTTTATACTGTAAAATATCTCAACATGTAGAACCAGTCCGCATCTTTGAGTGTTTTATACTGCAAAATATAACATCTAGAACCAGTCAATACCTTTTAGTGTTTTATATTGTAAAATATCTTAACATCTAGAACCAATCAGCACCTTTGAGTGTTTTATAATGTAAAATATCTTGACATCTAGAACCAGTCAATACCTTTGAGTGTTTTATATTGTAAAATATCTCAACATCTAGAACCAGTCAGTACCTTTGAGTGTTTTATACTGCAAAATATAACAACATCTAGAACCAGTCAATACCTTTTGAGTGTTTTATACTGTAAAATATATCAACATATAGAACCAGTCAGCACCTTTGAGTGTTTTATACTGTAAAATATCTCAACATATAGAACCAGTCAGCACCTTTGAGTGTTTTATACTGTAAAATATCTCGACATCTAAAACCAGTCAGTACCTTTGAGTGTTTTGTACTGCAAAATATCTCAACATCTAGAACCAGTCAGTACCTTTGAGTGTTTTATACTGTAAGATTACTCAACAACTAGAACCAGTCATTACCTTCGAGTGTTTTGTACTTCGAAATATCTCAACAACTAGAACCAGTCATTACCTTCGAGTGTTTTGTACTTCGAAATATCACAACAACTAGAACCAGTCAATACTGAGTGTTTTGCAGCAAAATATCTCAACAACTAGAACCAGTCAGTACTTTTGAGTGTTTTATACTGTAAAAGATTACTCAACAATTAGAACTAGAGTCAATACATTTAATTGTTTTGTATATAACATAAGAATATATCTCACCATTTAGAACCAGAGTCGGCACCTTTAAAATATATTTTACATCAATATACTGACTTCATCAGAGAAATGACCTGTATAAACTTGATACATGTAGGTAATTGGGTTCAAAGCTGGCTTGTTTTTTAAGTGACATTTGTTTATTGTATAAAAATAGACAGTCCTTTTAAATTTGAATAAAATATTTCTTCTAAAAGTTGTTTTGCTAATGCCAATAATGGTATCTTATTTTACTGAAATGCTGTTTTTTGTTGTTGTTTTTCTTGTTCAATTAAGTTATTTTAATGTTTATTTGGTTTTTATATTTTAACACAAATACATATATATATATATATATTTGTGTAAAATGCTGCTATGTTGTTTGCAGTTTTCATACATATATTTGTCCTATTTTAGCAGTACATGTATTATTGAATACTGTGTATGTGCTTATTAAAAGTATAGAACTTGTCAAAGAAATACATAGAGAATCTCATTAATCCAGATAGAAGGTTTTTTCATAAAAGGGTTCTGATTAATTGATTTCCATAATACTGGAATGTATCTAAAATGGTATTACTCTTATTGGAGAAACCATTAAAATATGTCTTTTCCTGACAATTGACAATTTGACATTAGTTTTTAACTGCCTCATTTCAGTCCAGCAGCCCAGTTACATAATTGTCATTTTTTCATTGTTTGTGGATCGTTTTATTTCATCCTTTGTGAAAGAAGGATTTGACTTTTCATGTATATGTTAGTATTGTTAAAGATGAATACACACTGATTTTCAATTTCTTAAAATGTTTGGAACAAATTGAAATGAAATATTGAGCTAATGTCCATATCACACAATTCTCTCAGGACCACACAAAATCCAAGATGGCTGCTGTTTTTGTTTTATGACCTGAATAACTCTTTCATGTTTTGCATAATGTGTCATCCAAATGTTCCATTTTAGGTTGATTTAGAATTCAAGATGAATTTTTAGCTTTTTATTTTTGTAACAAAGCAGAATGTTATTTACTTTTATGACTGTACAGTACACAGAGTCGTGTAGAACTATTGTTTATAAGAATTTAATTTTGTACATTGAACTTGTCAAAGAAATACACAGAGAACCTCATTAATCCAGATAGAAGGTTTTTCCTTCAAGGTTTTCTGATTAATTGATTTCCATAATACTGAAATGTATCTAAATAGTTATTTCTTTTGAATGGGAAACCATTAAAATATGTATTTCCCCAAAAATTATTTGGTAATGAATGTTTATGAGATGGAATAGGGGGTCATTCAAATATTATGTAACACTCGAGGGTATGGGTGGGTGTAGGTCCAAAGGTTATGTAGCGTTACAGGGGTGGATGGGTGTATTTAACAGTGTTACTTAAAGCTCTTTATTTATTACTAAACTTTTTTTTTTCATAAATGCTCTGTCACAGCAACAATGTTTAATGTAGATAGTTATAGCTAAACGTATACACACAATAATGATTATAAATAAGAGTTGAAATGCTTATCTGCACTTTCGCAAATCGCAAAAGAGTATATGAAAATTATATTACAGTCATTGGAGCATTATGGGGTGGGGGGGGAGGGAGGGTGTCCCATTTTGACAAAAATAGTGTTACGTAATATTTGAACAGACCCTAGGCTGGTGAAAAATAACTCCGTGCATATTTTAAGAACATATTCTTCAGTATGTTGCAGGTCAGTGTTAAGATTTTATAATCAAGTCCTTTTTGTAAATCATTTCTAAACTGACTTTTGGATTTCAGTTTTGTAAAGGCTTTGTATTGACAATTGCTATAATTATATCATTTTGCTATGCTATGCAATTTTATACCTATGCTTTTTACTGTTATAGAATATTCATTGATAAATTCCCCCCAGATTAAAACAAATATTTTTGTTTGTTGGTTGCTTGACTTAAGATTTTGTGATAGTTTCCAGTTTTCATGTTTAATTCCTGAATCGTGTCAGAAGCTCTGTGTATATTAGTCCTGACTTCAACCTTGATAATTGACAATTTGCATTTAATTTTTAACTGCCTGAAGGAATTGACTTTTCATGTGTATGTTAGTATTGTTAAAAATTAATGCACATTGATTTTCAATTTCTTAAAATGTTTTGAACAAATTGAAATGAAACGTTGAGCTAATGTCCATACCACACAATTCTCTCAGGACCACGCAGAATCCAAGATGGCTGCTGTTTTTGTTTTATGATCTGAATAACTTTTTCACATGTTTTGCATAATGTGCCATCGAAATGTTCCATTTTAGGTTGATTTAGAATTCAAGATGAATTTTATTTTCCTTTTATTTATGTAAAAATGCCAAATTTTACTTACTTTTCTGTTCTGTACACAGACTCGTGTACATAAACTATAATTATGTCTATAAGAATTTAATTTTGTACATGTTCAATGCTTAAAATTCATTTTGTGGATATGATACAATTTCTGCTGCTTACGTTTTAACCAGGAAGCAAATGGTAGAAACATAGAAGTAGTCCAAGACCACCTGTACTCGTATAAACATCAAGCTTAATTATATCGTGTCTCTTTTTTTTTTTTTTTTTTTTTTTTTTTTTTAACAATATCTAATTTAATATTTGTTGTCCTGGGCCCAATTTCACAAAACATTGTAAGTTTAGTTTTGCACGTAAATATAAATCTATGACTAAACCACAGTTTTTATTATTATTATAGTATAAGAAATATAGTTTGAAGTACACATATTTCATTTTCTTTTGTCCTTAAATTGCTCCCATCTTCTGTAATGATGTAATTTGCTGCGTAAAATAGATGTCAGACACGTGTAAATGAATGACTGGTATAACTGCTAGTTGCAGACGTAAACTTTTGATATCTTTTGAGCCCCTGATGTCATAGTTGACACTAATTTCTTAATCCAAATAATTGTGCAATGCTGGAAAGAAAAAGCTCAATCTAATTAAAATTAGCTCCACTATTACATGTGGATCTAACACCAGCCAGTTAGAGCTCATGTCCACCAATCAAAACCTAACTTGCAGAATCCTGCCAGTGATTTAAAAATAATTTGAAAACATTCCGAATTATCCTGAGGTTATACGACATGTTTCGTGTGAATTACGAATGCCTTATTTAGACCAGTAGAACTAATTTTAATCGGATTGCTAACAACATTGCGTAGTCCCCATTGTCCAGGTAACATTTCGTCTGTAAATAATAATTTAAATATTGACCAATCACACTTCGCCTTTTATAACGTTATTTGGGAGCATACAAATTCTAAAAATATCGGGCGAGTCTATTTTAGTGGCCGCAGTACAGCGAACCATACCAATGTGTACGGGGTGGGTTATCAGTCTTCAATTTTACATTAAAAATTATTTATTTATTTATAAAAAACCCCAAACTAAATCAGTCTTCAGTTTTACATTACAAATTATTTATTTTATAAAATAAAACATGTTTTAAGGCACACACGAAACATGTCGTATACCCTCAGGATAATTCGGAATGTTTTCAAATTATTTTTAAATCACTGGCAGGATTCTGCAAGTAAGGTTTTGATTGGTGGACATGAGCTCCGACTGGCTGGTGTTAGATCCACATGTAATAGTGGAGCTAATTTTAATTAGATTGGAAAAAGCTGCTTGTGAAATTATCAGAAGGCATATCGTGTAGGCTGTTTTAAGTGATAATATTGCCTCTTGCTTCGTCGGGTTTGAAGCATTGACCCAGCTCCTGTATGTTTTGGGCCTAAGATTAACTTTGAATATGATTGTCTTTAAACATTGAGTATGTAATGATTCCATCTTATTGTTGTTGGTGACTCACACCTGGGAATTATAACACAGAATCCCATAAATACTGATCACGAGGTCCTTTTTTTCTTCATACAGGTTTACAACTAAACCATATACTGTAAATATACTATATATTAATACGTCATGAAATTTAGTGTTTTCCCTAGAAATTTGGCACGGCATGGTAGATTAAACACTTTTGGGGCATTTTTAGGGCACTTTTTTTTTTATTAAAGAGTAAACTTTTTAATAGAAATGAAAATAATTGGCAAAATTTATAACATGGATATTTTATTAATTAATAATACATTTTCTGAGTATTTTATAAAAAGCCTATTTTAGAATTAATTATTGAAAAAGTCTGAATCTCAGTGTTTAATCAATTCTCAGGGCATTATGGCGCTGATTACGGCAAGATGGCATTACATTATTGAGGCATGGTGCTGTACCATGCTAAAACAAGATAGGGAAAACACTAAAAGCACTGTGAGTGGTCAACAATGGCCAAAACTGTGTGTCGAAAGTAGTATAACTCAGCTGACGAAAAAACACGAGCACGTTGTTCTAGCAGCGAGTTGAGATGCAAGCTCAAACCATTTGTTGTTTTATGTAATTGGGAAGCTGATGTCAAGTAAGTCGATATCATGACCATGAGTAACATTTTGAATTAAAGCAATGTTTTTGATAGTACTGATATTGTTGTCTTTTATTACTTAACAAATATCAGCATACTATTGCGTAGAGAAAATACTGTTTAGTAGTTACCTGCCGTTATCACAGTACTTCGTAGCTTTTAAACACTTTCTAGATTAACAATGTGTTTGTAATTATTTAAATTATGAACATTTTGTAGATCTTTTTTTATAGGATATATTTTTTTTTAATTAATATACTGAAATGCAAAAGAAATGCAATAATCTTTCATAGGTATAAAATAGTAAAGGGACAGACCCTAGTTCCAACCCGTGAAAATTAACACTAAGTTTAGTTATTATACAAACCTGTAACACATGAAAATTAACACTAAGTTTAGTTATTATACAAACCTGTAACACATGAAAATTAACACTAAGTTTAGTTATTATACAAACCTGTAACACATGAAAATTAACACTAAGTTTAGTTATTATACAAACCTGTAACACATGAAAATTAACACTAAGTTTAGTTATTATACAAACCTGTAACACATGAAAATTAACACTAAGTTTAGTTAATCTACAAACCTGTAACACATTTGGATAAAGTTACAATTGAGTAAAACATGAGTCTGTGACTTTGAAATGGTGAAACACCCTCTAAAAATAGACTAAAACTCTGCTCCATAACTGTAACTTCTCAGACGCGCGTGCGGTTTTAAAAATATGAGAAATGTATTTTGCGATATTAGAAACACCAGGATGATGAAAACCACTTCAAATGTACAGAAATTGATACACTAAACCATCAAATCTAAGTAAAGTATGATTTCAGTTACAAAAAAGCCGGCTATAATAGTAAAAAAAATATGCCTTAGTGTTTAAAAACTAGGGTATGTCCCTTTAATAATAATTGTTTCTGTGATATTATAATAACTGACATATATGTATACATTTTTATCAGTTTGACCACTGTACATATATGAATTGTCTATGTGAAGAAAAGAAAGTGAAAGTTTGATTTGTTTAACAACACCACTAGAGCACATGGATTAATTAATCATCGCCTATTGGATGTCAAACATTTGATAATTTTGACTCCTGGTCATTGGAGGAAACCCGCTACATTTTTCCATTAGTAGTGAAGTATCATTTATATGCACCATCCCACAGATAGGATAGCACATACTACTACCTTTGATATACCAGTCGTGGTGCACTGGCTGGAACGAGAAATAGCCCAATGGGGCCCACCGATGGGGATCGATCCTAGACCAAAGTAGAAATTAATAAAAATGTTTTATACTTTCTTGTTTGTGTAACTAATAAGTAGCTTTCACAAGAAATACATCAAACCTATAAAACATAGACTTTATGGCACAATTGAGATGTTTTTTTAATTTGTTTGGAAAAAATGTTTATATCCCTAAATAGCCCATTTTACAGTAATGTAACATGTACATCCACTATATGTATATCCATTTTATTTATCATTTTCATCAGACTACACCGGGTCGATGTGTTTGTACTAGTTACACATGTATACATATTACCACTGTATAATGAAAACTGTTTTGAAGAAATTTTCTATATGACTTATTTCTGTTGATATTTCTAGTAACCCCTGTAAACCCGACATCCACGGGTCCAAGAAAAATGTCCAGTTTTTAGACGTGTCCAGTTTTCAGGGGTTTTCATTGATGCATAATCGTTTGTTTCCTCAAATGTTCTTTTCATATTTGGTCTTGTACGTTTTGTTTCTTGAATATGTCTCCAACAGTTGATTTCACAATAATAAAATTTCACTTAAAAGTTTTAATGTTTTTTTTAGTATACTTTCAATTTTTTAAATGGTTTTAAGTGTATCACATGCATCAAATGATAGTTCAATTCAGCAATATTTAGGTGGGCATTTTATGTTGAAACATGATTTAAGAATTGAACGTTATATTTTTGAACTTTTGAAATGCTACTAACAATGTTTTGACCATGCAATGTCAACATTACTTTTGCTCTCTTTATTTCACTGAATGAATGAATGAATGAATGTTTAACAACACCCCAGCAACAAAAACAGAGATCGGCCATTAGTTTTAAAAGAAAAATAAGTTCCAACAATAGGAAGACGGTGAATTAAATTAATTGTTGTTTTGTTGATCTGTAAAGCAAAGCCTAACTCGGCATATCTGAACTAAATTCACAACAGTATAGGTCTAAATAAACACATTGCATATAATTATGTACAAGTTATTTCAAAATCAAAGCTGCCAGCAGATCTTTAATGCTTAGTTGTGAATTGCCAACCACATCCAGCCACTCATAATGGCTAACCCAAGCAGGCTAACCCAAAAATGCACATATCACACAAGTTGAATTTGGCAATCTGTTCATTCTGGCCAAAGTGATATTAAGAGCAATTAGTGGTGCCATGATGATTAATAACGGTCTGATCCACCAGTTTTCAGAGCTACAGTTTACACTATAACTAAACACATTGGGACTAAATTCTTTGTCCAGTGTTCAGAGTAGAGAGCTTTCAAGTTTAGAGAGGTATACTTCAGTGTTAAAAGATACAAAAATCATGGGCCGTGAAAAACATCTGGTTTTCAGAGAATTCCTGTTGAGAGAGGTTTTATTGCAGGCTATTCCCTACGATTCTCACAACTTTCTGTCAAATATCCCAACAGGCAAAAAACTATTAAATGTATACATATGTGACTGATAATACTTGAGTGTTTGCAATGAAAAACAGTAACAGCATTTAATAACCCAAGTGCTTGGATGGAAAGAGTTTTAGCTTTTATTTAATGGGACAGTATTGTGAGAAATGTTTGAAATTTTGAAATAAAATTGGTGTACTGGAAGTTACAAAGGAATTGATATGTCCTACGGCTGGCTATTCATAAACTCGTAGGCAGTCAAATTCCTAATGCAAGAACCAGGCATGTGATTTGGTATTCTTAAAAAAAGCTGAAAATGTTCTATCATACAAAAGCGCAGCGATTTCTTTGACTGGTCATCAGTCTTATATCGTGGTACACTGTACAGGTAAGCGAACAGCCATTAAGAAAATGGTTTAGTGGAAGTGCAATAATAAAAGAAAACCCTGAAAATAAAGGGAAATGGGATTTTTTTATGAAAACATTTCACGGATTTATTTTACGATAAAAGATTTTTTTTTTTAAAGCGGAATTCCGCTAAAAAGCAGAAGAATCACATGCCTCAACAACACACCATTACTAATGCAGATAAGCTCAATAGAGAGATCGCCATGGTTAAAAAACTTTTTACAAAGATAAAAACAAACATTCACCAATAAAAGCAATAATCTACATTAATAGCCAACACAATGGATGTCAACTGACATTTGTTTTTATTGAACAAATCTCTTAACTTTAATCCCCAAACCTATTAAAAGGTTTTACCCATCCAAATTTATGGCAGTTTTATCTGCCATAAAAATGCCAATACCAGCTCCAAGCCATTATAGGTGTCACACTAAGGCTTAGTAGAGAGCAGCAGGTATATAAAGTAACACATTATTCCTTCACTTCCATGTTCGACAGGAAAATGTTTATCCAACATCCTTTCCTTCTACAGTGAAACCCCACCTAAAGACCACCCCAGTATTAAGACCACTCTGCTATTAAGACCTCTTTTTCTAAAGACCAGAATATTGTCTTATTATTTTATAGGTAAAACTACCCCGGTATTAAGACCACCCCACTATTGTGGATTACGACCAGTAAAGTACATCCCATTGGTAGTTTTTAGTGCATTTTTACCCCATGTAAGCGACGATATTATGATAGCAAAATTTCTGCATTTTTTGTTTACTCAAGTCTTGAAGAGTCGCGCATCTAGTGGTTTCTTTATTTTCACTGGTTATTAACAAATGATGGGTAAAAAAACAAAACAAACAAAAAAAACCCAACAAATGACGGCTAGTAGTCAAAGAGTAATCATGTTAGTTTAGTCTGTGGAGCCTGTCTAAATATAAAAAAAAGGATAACGGTACTTTCAGTTTCCGGAAAACGGTCACAGATGTAATGTACTGATTTCATGTAACTGCAGTCAGTCAAGTGACCTACAAGCCTGCACACATTCGTAAAGAAACACACTGACTACAAATTATGTAACTTAAATTATGTAAGCGGAGCATCACTGCAATTACTTTTAATGCCCAGCCCAGATTGTTGATTATTCTGAAGTTGCCTTGACACACATTTGTTATTCTTTAGTTGAAGATATACACACAATCCATCCCAGGCCATACCACTGTCCATGACAGAGCTGTGACCTGTGAGGGATATGCCTGAAATCATACGGGTATAGGGGCACGTTAATAGAATTCAGAATTCAGGAAGATAGACATTCACTGTCATCCCAACGAGAGGGACAGGACGTAGCCCAGTGGTAAAGCGTTCGCTTGATGCGCGGTTGGTCTAGGATCGATCCCCGTTGGTGGACTCATTAGGCTATTTCTTGCTCCAGCCAGTACTCCACAACAACTGGGGTAACAAAGGTCACTTGCTACTAATCGAAAAGAGTAGCCCATGAAGTGGCAACAGCAGGTTTCCTCTCTCAATATCTGTGTGATCCATACATATGTCTGACGCCATATAACCGTAAATAAAATGTGTTGAGTGCGTCGCTAAATAAAACATTTCCTTCCTTCCCAACGAGACAGGGCGGAGCTAACTGTTAATTGGAATATCGCTCCATTACAGTGACTGACTAATCCAACAGGTAACAAAACAAGTGTTATTTACAGAGGCAACATTAACAAAGTGAGTTTGTGTATTTTGAGGGAGTTGTGTCAAAGCCAAACATGAATGTCCTAGTCGTACTATCATTATTTCGATATAATTTTATACACCACATCGTTATTAGAAATGTCAAACAGTCAACAATACACACATTTTTAATATAATTCGACTAATATTTGATATTCACAGAGCTAGAATTTTATAAAAATCCACTAGCCATGAGATCCGTGATTTTAAAAATGTACTAGCCATATTAAAAATTCACTAGCCCTACTTTAAATAAATACAATTTTACTAACAATCGGATGTGTCATCTAAAAAGGGAGATAGAGCTTGAAAATCCTTACACTGGGGGTGGAAAGCCGTTGGGCTAGTTATAGTGGGTATTTACTAGCCCAACACTGAATATCACTAGCCATGGGAGTGGTGCTACCATAATCTAGAAGACCTGATATTCATAAGTTTATACTGACATTAGTTCTTAATTCTATTTTAGTACTCACCGACTCAAATATTCAAATAAATGATATTTGCAATCCATTTCTTATGTTATAATTGTATATAATTTGGAATCGACTTAAAATGATAGTAACCTGCTAATAAGACCGCCCCACTTATAAGACCATATTAAGTCCCATGGGTGGTCTTAATAGCAATGTTTCACTGTACTAAACTATTCTTTTCTGACCAGGTTAGGCAAATGGCGTGTCTCCAGGGAACATGCATGAACCTTAGTTTAAGATTATCCTCTGACAAGTGTAAAGGATTTGTCACAAAATATCCCATTTTTTAAAGCATAGAAAATACCCATTTTTAAAAATATATTTAAATCACAAAATTATATAGCAACAAAACTTAAAACATATTCAATGAAACAATAATCATTATTTTCAAGTATTTTCACAAACGTATTGTAGGAAGTGTTGTTTACTTAGTTATCACTTCCATATGGCTATTGGATTTCTCAAGCAAATATAAATCAAAATATCTGAAAAGTAGGGGGCACATGCCCCCCTTGCCCACCCCATCCCCTGCTTCATACACCAGTGTTTGAATAAATAAAATGACCACTTACATTTATCCAGTCCAATTTACCGAGATAGCAATATTCAGTACTGTAAGTGACAAGAAGATACGTAGAGAATAACAGGTTATTGATGTGGTTTATCCGCTTTATATTGTGGTACAAACAGGGAAATCCGCTTGACCTAAGCCAAATTTCCCATTTGCCAATAATCTACATCATTAACCTGAAGTATTATTTTTATCCATCAATCCACAAACAATAATGGAGAAATCATATTTAATCATAATTTATTTTATACACGCACATACATGTGTGTGTGTGTGTGTATATATATATATATATATATATATATATATATATATATATACTCTTCAAAAGAAGAAACGCAAAACCACATTGTCGTAACATTTGGAGAATTGATTTAATTATTGAATGGTGAGTCCGATAATTACCAAATGTTGCAGGATTGTTCACAATTCACTCTAGTCCATTGTGAGTAAGTGATAGGACACACCACCAAGGTCAAGGTCATCTGGAGTCAATACCGGGTGTGGCCTCCGCGTGTGTTGACAACTGCCTGGCACCGCCTGCCCATTGAAGCAACCAGAGTACGGATGACGTCCCGGGGGATGGTGGCCCACTCGGCCTGCAAGGCTGCTGCCAGCTCGGGCAGGGTCTGGGGCTGTGGTTGTCGCTGTCGGAGGCGTCGGTCCAACTCGTCCCATAGATGCTCAATTGGGTTCAAATCCGGTGATATCGATGGCCAAGGAAGGACATTAATGTTGTTGTTCTGTAGGAAAGCCGTTGTGAGACGTGCTGTGTGAGGCCTGGCGTTGTCATGTTGGAACACTGCGTTGGCGTTGGCCATAACTGGAACGATGTGTGGCCGGAGGATCTGGTCAATGTAGCCCTGTGCATTCAGGTTGCCCTGCACGTGGACCAGGTCAGTTCTGCCAGTGTGTGAGATGGCTGCCCACACCATAACACTACCCCCGCCGAATCTGTCCACTTCCTGCACGCAGTTTGCCGCATAACGTTCACCACGACGCCTATACACGCGACATCTTCCATCATGACGTCGGAGCAGAAATCGGGACTTGTCACTGAACCACACCTGTCTCCATCGCAGTTGAGGCTATTGTCGATGAATCTGGCACCACTGCAGTCGGAGTCGACGGTGTTGTGGTGTTAAGATGACACCTCGAACTGGACGTCTGGCACGAATTCCTACCTCACGTAGGCGGTTCCGTACGGTCTGGTCGGATATCCTGCGCAAACCTGGTATTGCTGCGGCTGTGGAGGTGGCAGTAGTCAATCGTTCCCGAAGGTGGCGTACCCGGATGTAGCGGTCCTGCGCGGGGGTAGTGACCCGTGGTCGACCGGATCTAGGGAGGTCACGTGTTGATCCATGTTGCTGGTAACGGTCCCACAGTCTGGAGATGGTGCTTGGGGACACATGGAATGCCCTGGCAACGGCCGTTCTGGATTCGCCTGCGTCTAGTCGGCCGATGGCATTGTTTCTCTGCAGTTCACTGAGACGTGGCATGTCCTGGATTGTCAACTGTCGGCCAGATACAGAGGCCAGGCAAGCGAACACCCTGCACTTTTATACTGTCGGTGTTCATGTTGCACGTGCAGACAACGCACGTGCAGTGGTGACATGGTTTGCACGTGGCTGCGTTTTTGCGAATATTCACATTTTGGAACTTTATTGTACAGTAGCTGCGTTTTATCGAATGTAACCGTGGGAATGTGTTTGGGACATGCAATGACCTTATATTCACAAAGCATGAACCGGTAGGAAACATAAAATCGGAGTTATAACCCATTTGTACCCTTTTGCGTTTCTTTTTTTGAAGAGTATATATATATGCACACACACACACACACACACACACACACACACACACACACACACACACACACACACACACACACACACACACACACATACTTGAAAGGTTAACTTAATTTGTAATTGATAAAGTAAAGTATTGTGGTAGGTTGGGGTTGGGAGTCCAGAAGTTTTTTTCTCTCCATATTTCCTAAGTTCAAAGGCCGTAACTCTATGAAAAATGAGTAAATTGCCATGAAAATCAAACATGATCTGTAATAGTATGTTTTAAAGCCATACACAAAATTTCAACTCAATATCTTGAGGCATTGAGAAAAAACCATGTGAAAAACTAAGTGGGACAGAGAGAGAGAGACAGAAGGGCGAAGATGAAACCTATAGTCTTCTCTGTTTGGACCAGCAGGAGTCTAATAAATACATATATGTGCACCAATGCTGAAGTTATTTTTTATTACATTAGGTGATCTTAATGTTAATCTGCAGATTTCTAAAATTCACTAGATATTTGTATGCTTGAATTGCAAAACAATGTGTGATTTCATGGGACCTAAGTAAGCCATAGTATTACTTCATCACAAAACTATGAAATGTTTTAATTGAAATATAGACATAAAGTTATGTTAAGCAACCACGTAAGGGAAGTGTTGAAAGTGGGCCCTTCAGACTGATTAAACAGATTTGGCCCAATCAATTCAGTGTATTCATGCCAATATAATAATGGATGACATTTACAGATTTACAAAACAAATATCCTTTAGTTATTGTTTGAACATTATTAGTTTCCTTTAGCTGTGAGACAGCCGGATTGTCTCTGGTCCCTTGATGTTAACCACCTCATCCTCTGGAAATGGACAGGTAAACCATGCTTGTCTCCCCTCTAGAGGACTCTTCTCCCATTCCAGCTGTCAGACCTCTCTTTCTCTCTCTCTGCCCCCTCATGGATCACCTGCCACAGAAGTTCTCTTATGCTCTTCTGCTGAATCCGAAAGTGTCTCTAAAGAGAATACCGAGAAGGTGTTGGTCGGCAGAAGCAGGTTCGCTTGCACTCCATAGTGATTGACCTCCAGTGGTGTTGTGTGGGAGGCTGCATCTGTGGCAGATGAGATGCCACACTGTTGAAGAACATCCAGGAGAGAGGGGATGAGATGCTGTCACGGTAGCTGATGGTGGTGTTGCCGCTGCTGATGCCATTGGTGTTACTGCTACTGATGCCATTGATGTTGCTGCTGCTGCTGCTATTGCTGCTGCTGGTGCCATTGATGCTGCTACTGATGCCATTGATGTTGCCACCGCTGATGCCATTGTTGATACCGCTGCTGATGCCATTGTTGTTGCCACTGCTGATGCCATTGTAGATGCCATTGATGTTGCCGCTGTGGATGCTATTGATGTTGCCACTGCTGATGCCATTGTTGATACCGCTACTGATGCCATTGATGTTGCCGCTGCTGATGCCATTGATGTTGCCACTGCTGATGCTATTGATGTTGCTGATGCCATTGATGTTGCTGATGCCATTGATGTTGCTGCTGTGCATGCCATTGAGGTTGCCACTGCTGATGCCATTGTTGATACCGCTACTGATGCCATTGATGTTGCCGCTACTGATGCCATTGATGTTGCCACTGATGATGCCATTGTTGTTGCTGCTGCTGATGCCATTGATGTTGCCGCTACTGATGCCATTGATGTTGCCATTGCTGATGCCATTGATGTTGCCACTGCTGATGCCATTGAGGTTGCTGCTGTGCATGCCATTGAGGTTGCTGCTGCTGATGCCATTGTTGATACCGCTACTGATGCCATTGATGTTGCCACTGCTGATGCCATTGATGTTGCCGCTACTGATGCCAATGATGTTGCCACTACTGATGCCATTGATGTTGCCGCTACTGATGCCATTGATGTTACTGCTGCTGATCCCATTGATGTTGCTGCTGCTGATGCCATTGATGTTACTGCTGCTGATGCCATTGATGTTGCCGCTACTGATGCCATTGATTTTGCTGCTGGTGATGCCATTGATGTTGCCACTGTGGATGCTATTGATGTTGCCACTGCTGATGCCATTGTTGATGTTGCTGATGCTGATGCCACTGATGTTGCTGCTGCTGCCATTGATGTTGCCACTGCTGATGCCATTGATGTTGCTGTTGCTAATGCCATTGTTGCTGCTGCCGATGTCATTGAAGGTCCATCTACTGCAGGGGCTTACAGACTTGAACAGGAGAATGGAGCTGGGTCCACAAAACTCGTGTTCGGTCTTCTTTCTTTGGTTTTGATGACCCAGTCCAAAGCTTCCATATACTCCCTTCCCTGCAGCCGATGGAGGCGATGTAGGTGTTATGTAGAATCTGAAAGTCTCTTATGGCTGGTCTGACATCACGTCCACGAGAAATCAGCACAAGTCCTGGCGTGAATTTTGTCCCAGTGGACGATGTATTTCTTCTTCTTGAAGAACAAGGCCCTGGAAACACATCGTTTCACCGGGCAAGTGGTGCGTCTCTGATAACCCACTCACAGCCGGCTGTCTAATGGCTCTGGGTCTCCGAACAGGGGGGAGCAGTTGATATGTAGGGGGCAATTAAAAAATTTAGATGGCAAGACCACGGCCAAAACACCAATGGGGGTTAGGGGTGGGTGGGTGGTAAATAATTAATTAATATTTACAAAGCACCATAATAAATACAACAAGAGCCAGGATATATATTTTAAACGTTATCTTATTTGGTGCACTTCTTAAGCGTAGAATTTTTAAATTGCAAAAAAGGCTACAGCTAAAAAATATGTGGTTTTCATGGACATTTTTAACAATCACTCCCAACCTTTCTAACATTAGAAATGGGCAAGTCTGATAAGACAACGACAAAGAAATAATTTAACATGCATGTTCAGAGGAAGATGCTGTAGTGCACACCTTTCTTGATTCTGACATGTGCCATCTCCTTCTCCCAAGATGGGAAGAAGTCCAATATTTGCATTTTACTGCAGGACAGAACCACCATGTAAAAGTTGTGAAGAATGGGTTGAAATGGTAAACAAAGCCTAGGGTAACTGAAACTATTACTAAAAACTGCTTTCCGTTAATGCGATTCTGAGCACGATATACTGTGTGGGTTTCTCAATGTAGAAATGTGCTTTTCCACATCCATGTTTTCACAAGCAGATTACTATTTGACGTCGTCAAAGGGTGCTTTTAGGCTGCTAATAAATACTTCATGTTATGACGCTGCCATGCAAAAGAAACTCATGTACAGACAATGCACTTATTGATCGACTTTTTATTTTAGTGTACAGTACTGCATGCCAGTGTGTAGAATCACGTATATGGAAAACGTACAATGTATATGCACTGCATTGATAAACTTACACACGGAAACATGCGTGAAATGGAGTTGATGGAAATCATGTTTTAACATATTGCACCTCTTGCATGATACATTGAAGGGCCTACTTGTCAACACTGGAAAGATGGAATTAGGTGAAGTTTGTCTGTAAGAATATCACTTTTATCAAGAATATCAATGTTAGGGTAGATCTTAAAATCATAGAGGCTACCCCTACTGATAAAGTGGCAAACATGCACTTTAAAATAGGCAAGACAGTATGTACCACAGCCTTTGATTTTCAAGTTGTATGGTACTATTTGGGGTCTATCTTAACTTAGGTATGACTCTGGATCAATGAAAATTAAAAAAAAAAAAAAAAAAAAATCTATAGAGGGTGGTTAATCCTACAACCAACCCATCAGCTCCCAAAAGTCAAAGTAAATAAACAATTCTTTTTTTTTTTAGCTGAATGTTTGGGTGAAACGTTTTTAAAAGAAACTGTTATTTATGATTTCAGGAGACTCCACAAGGAAAAAACCGACAAGTCTTGGCTGTGTTTTGGAAATCTCTTCATCAAACTACCACGGAAGATGGCTATAAATCTGTTGGAGAAAGGTAACTTCACAGTAAAAACAGTTTATTCTCTCATCCTCAAGTATATGGAACAGAGCTATCCCATGAAAGAAAGCCATGTAAGAAAATGCTATCTTACAGGGGATATCACGCGCTTGAGTTTAACATGAGGTTTTTGGTAATATATGACGTCATATTAATATGAGGTGGTGACAGTTTTAAATTAATATTTTGTTATTAAAACCTTCATTTTAAAAGCTATCTTGTTAATTTGTAGTGTTAAATTTTATTTAACACATGAAAAAAACACGGCAAATACGATAGTGTAGTTCATTTATGATAAAATGGTCAAAAAATAAAAAGTTACTTGTTTAGCCATTTTTGTCTGTTCGTGTAAAAAAATGGTTTATATACCGAATAAATGAGAGAAAAAGACTCCATCATATGCGGTCATGGGGGATAGAAAAAGTGCACCCTCGGTGGTGAAAATTTTAACCATGGAACTTGGCAAGCCTCGTCCCAGGTCGAAATTTTCACCACCGAGGGTGTACTTTTTCTATCCCACATGACTGCATATGATGGAGTCTTATAATATTTACTGTGTTTAACAAAGCCACAGAATGTTTAAATCACTGGTTATCAAATTGTGACATATAGTCTTAGAAGAAACCCGCTAAATTTTCCATTAAAAACAAGGGATTTTATGTATGCACTTTCCCATAGACAGGACATACATGTACCATGATAGCGTTTGATGCAGTGGTGTAGCGTGAGTTGCCAGCCCCCGGGGCAAGGCAAGTGTTGCGCCCCCTAACCAGTGGACCGTTAACACTCCCAGAGTCCCTTCCACTAGTCCAGAATTTTGTGCCCAGGGCAACCGCCCTGGTGGCCCCGCCCACTGGCTTGATGTACTAGTCACTGGTTGGGATGGGAAAAACCCCAATCAGATAATAGGTCCACCAATGGGGTTCAGTCGTATGAATAAAAACACCTTTGGTGAGCATACTACGGACTGAGCTAGATGATAGATCTTGCATCATGGTTAACAGAGTAACAGACTTTTCAAATCACTGGTTGTCTAGTGGGATGTACAATGTACACTGGAGTTTAGTGGTAGAACACCTGAGGTGCAATGGGTTGTAGGATCGATTGCCTTCAATGGATTTGGGTTGTTTTCCCATCACAATCAGTGTCCCATAATGCATAAGGCTTTCCACCAGAAAATTACCTGAGGGTAACAAAAACTAAAATTAATCAGAAGTGCCCTGAGTAGGTAGGTATTGGTCTGAAATCTTTTGAAATTGTACCCTGTGTTTCATGTATTATGACAGATTTTAAACAGCAGCTCTATTAAAGGGACATACCCTTGTTTTTAGATATTAAGGCATATTTTTGACTATTAGAGCCATTTCTTGATAACTGAAATCATACTTTACTTACATTTTATTGTTTAGAATATCCATTTCCGTACATTTGAAGTGTTTTTGGTCATCCTGGTGTTTTTAATATCACAAAATGAATTTCTCATATTTTTAAAAACACACATGCGTCTGAGAAGTAACAGTTATGGAGTGGAGTTTTAGTCTATTTTTAGAGGGTATTTCGCCATTCCAAAGTCACAGACTCATGTTTCACTCAATTGTAACTTTATCCAAATGTCACAGGTTTGTAGATTAACTAAACTTAATGTTAATTTTGATGGGCTGAAATTAGGGTCTGTCCCTTTAATATAATCAATATAATCATTATAAATATTTATCCATTAATTCATTAACTAATTTCTAAATTTTAGGGTGCTTAATTTTTACCTTCATATCCTTTGACAGAAACCGTGTGCATATCAAATATATCTTGCTGGGTTTTTTTTTATGAGAGTAGCATTGTTGACAGTGGGTTTCCTCTCTAATGTTTTTGACTAAGTGTTAAAATAATCACATTAGCCTTCAAATGACAATTAAGGGCGAGATGTAGCCCAGTGGTAAAGCACTCGCTTGATGCATGGTCAGGTTTGGGACTGGTCCCTGTCAGTGGGCCCATTGGGCTATTTCTCACTTCAGCCAGTGCATCATATCAAAGGCTGTGGCATGTGCTATGTGCTATCCTGTCAATGGGATGGTGCATATAAAAGATCCCTTGCTGCTAATCGAAAAGAGTAGCCCATGAAGTGGCAACCGTGGGTTTCCTCCCTCAATATCTGTGTGGTTCTTAACCATATGTCCGACGCCATATAACCATAAAGAAAATGTGTTGAGTGCGTCATTAAATAAAACATTTCCTTCAAATGGCAATTAGTTTAAAGACATATTCTATTCCTTTCTATCTAATGTTAAAACAATTCTAGCCATTTAACAGTAGTTACTTGCTGGAATGAAAAAAACACACAATATATTAATATAACTGCTGATTGTTTCCTTCTTTGTTTCAGATTACAATGAGCTTGATGATGAGATTTCTACAACTCAGAAGAATCTGAAACCGAAAGTAAGCAAACTTCGAGACCTGGACAATCAAGATGATATAAAAGGCTTCAACTTGAACCCACTGACAAGGGAGGAACTCCGGGCTGTTGAACAAGTGCTGTGATCTTATGGACTATGATTAAACAGTCGGAAGAAACTGAAAGTGAAAGTAAGCCGGCTGTGAAATCTCGACCACCAAGATGATATAAAAGGCTTTAATTTAAACCCACTGACAAGGGAGGAACTCCGAGCTGTTGAACAAGTGCTGTGATCTCTCGTGGATTACGATTAAACAGTAAAACAGTTTTAAGTCTCTTGAGTAAAGGCTTTGTCCTGAAAGGAATTTTAAAGTTTTTTTGTTTTAATTTAAGATGAGATTCACAATGTAGACTAATTTGATCTGAAATACTGAAAAATAATCTTTAATTAAAGAGTTTTCAGTTTATCACAGATCATTTCATCTTACGTTTTTGAATGGATATCACATCCCTGTGTTGCTGCTGTGATGGAGCTCATTGGCTCACATAGGTAGCAGGGAGACAATATTTCAAAATGTTAGATAACTGGAAATTTGTTTGTGTGATTTTTAGCTAGGTAACTGATTGTTTGGTTACGTTAAAGGGACAGAACCTAGTTTCAACCCATGAAAATTAACACTACGTTTAATTAATCTACAAACCTGTAACACATTTGGATAAAGTTAACAATTGAGTAAAACACGAGCCTGTGACTTTGAAATGGTGAAATAACCTCTAAAAATAGACTAAAACTCGACTCCATAACTGTTACTTCTCAAACACACGTGCGTTTTTAAAAATATGAGAAATGTATTTTGTGATATTAAAAACACCAGGATGACCAAAAACACTCCAAATGTACGGAAATGGATAATCTAAACAATAAAATCTAAGTAAACAATGATTTCAGTTATCAAAAACGGCTCTAATAGAAAAAAAATATGCTTTAGTGTTTAAAAACTAGGGTATGTCCCTTTAATTATATAATTTGCATAACCAATGACACATTTTGTTTATGATTCTGTACTACAATGACTTTCAAAATGTATGTTAAACAAACTCTTTTCTCGAATGCTTATATGATTTTAAAAGTTTATATCATCTCCCCAATGTGATCAAGACTTTGTTTTATTTAATGACACCACTAGAGCACATTGATTAATGAATCATCGGCTACTGGATGTCAAACCATGTCTTGAGGTCTTCAGAGGAAACCTGCTACATTTTTCCATATACACCATACAGGATAACAGACAGGATAACACATACCACAACCTCTGATATACCAGTCATAGGGCACTGGTTGGGATTGGGGGGAACAAATCGGAGAATATGTCCTCTGAGGTGATCCTTTCACACAAACACCTATGCGAGTGCTCTACCCACTGAGCTAAATCCCACTTTCTCATACATGTGATCAATCTTAAAACAGCCCTGATCTGAACTAAAAACTTAAACATAAAAACATGCTGCTTTTGTGAACTTGAGATATGTATTGCCACTTTTCACACTAAGTAAAGACTTAATATTTTCTTAATCTATTCAATGTAGGGCAGAATGTAGTTCAGTGGTAAAGCTTGATCCGTGGTCAGTCCAGGATCAATCCCTGTCGGTGGGTCCATTGGGCTATTTCTCAATCCAGCCAGTGCACCACGACTGGTGTATCAAAGGTAGTGGTATGTGTTAATAAATCAATGAGCTCTAGTGGTGTCAGTAAACAAAACAAACTGTGATTTTTAAATATACAATGTATACACACACAAAGTAAACTATATTTATCTTCCTTGATCAAGGGGTGGGACGTAGCTCAGTGGTACAGTGCTTGCTCTATGCGCGGTCTGTCTGGGATCGATCCCTGTCGGTGGGCCTATTGGGCTTATTGGGCTATTTCTCAATCCAGCCAGTGCACCATGACTGGTGTATCAAAGGTAGTGGTATGTGCTATCATGTCTGTGGGATGGTGCATATAAAAGATCCCTTGCTGGTAATCGGAAAGAGTAGCACATGAAGTGGCGACAGCGGGTTTCCTCTCTCAATATCTGTGTTTCTTAACCATATGTCTGACACCATAAAACCGTAATTAAAATGTGTTGAGTGCATCATTAAATAAAACATTTCCGTATTTCCTTGATGGAAAACTATATAGAATAGAATGAAATGGAATAAGTGGAACAGAACTTTTTCTATAGACATTACCTGTCCTCAAACAAGTGCACCCCCCCCCCACGCAAGTGGTCTGGTCCGAACATCCCAACAGCCAATGGGATGGCCTAAATTCTTCTACTGCATACTGCTCTCTAGTTCCGGTCACATGACTGTAACTTCCTTCTTTTTCTCTGGACGTCCTTTTGCTTGGCTCTGTTTGGAGTCAACTTTTATAAGACCTTTGGTTTTGTATTCGTGTTTGGGTGAAATGTTTTTCACCTTCATTTTCGTTAGCTTTCGTATGTTTTTTTCGCGTATTTCGCTTGACTTTCCAAGCGTTTAATTACATGAAATGTTGTTTATATTGCCGGTTGTCGTGTCGGACGCCATTTGCAAAATGGCGTCTGTGTTGACTGGCTTTGTGTTTGGGTGAAATGTTTTTCACCTTAATTTTCGTTAGCTTTCGTTAGCTTTCGTATGTCTTTCGCGTATTTCGCTTGACTTGCCAAGTGTTAATTACATGAAATGTTGTTATATCGCCGGTTGTCGTGTCGGACGCCATTTGCAAAATGGCGTCTTTATTTACCGGCTTTGTATTTGTGTTATGGTTGGTTTTTCTTTCTTTTCACAGATTGAAAAATTACTATTATCATATCTGATAATGTTCAGGCGACTAGTTCGAGCGTGTTACGCTGCAAGAAGTTAGTGCCGGCGGCGACCCACACGACTTGTCCAGGTTGTCGTGTTCGTGTGGCGGCACTTCTAGATGCGACCTTTGTGCGGGCTTGTCTGATGTCGAGTTCGCGGCTTACCTGAAGCTGGTGTCAGCGAGGACCAAGAAGGTGGAATCTTCGAGGACCAAGAAGGTGGAATCTTCGCCTTCGATTGCTGACTCCGTGGCGGAAGTGTTACGTTCAATTCTACCGACCATGCTGGAAGAATCAATGGCGACCTTACCCAAACCGGCGGGTTCGGGGTCAGGTCCGGTTCCAGTCCCCTCTTCAGGGGGTGCGACTTCTTCAGCTCCACCGATACCTAAGATTTCGGATGACAGGCCTGCGGTCTCTAAGAAGCCGGCTCATTCAGATAGACGCTCCACGGATTCCAAGGTTCACCGATCTTCGGCGGGAAAGTCCTCTTCGGCGCATCGGAGCCGGGACCGTAGCCGTTCCACATGACCTGTATGGCCTCCGAGGGCTAGACGGGACCATCCACGGTCCGGTTAACCGGCGGCTTCCATTACGGTACATCGATTGGCCTGTGCTCGAGTTCTACGAGACTTTGGTGATGAAGCGCCTGCGGCATCTGTCATTGAAGAGCCCGACTCTACGGACCATATGACTATGAGGGATTGCTTGGCGGCCGTCTACGACATGTTGCCGTCCTTGCCACATCCAACGACGATGTGGTCATCCGTTCCTTGGTATCCACACGGGACCGCCCACTCTCCGGTATCTCCATCGGGCCATGACCAGAGCGACTGGCCTGTTCACGGGTGCTACGTGACTTTCTGATGATGTATCGGTTCTTGCGGTGCTGGAAGATCTGGATGCGGCGGACCACCTGTCACTGAGGGATTGTCTGGCTGTCATATCTGATATGCTACCGCCGCTGGCCCATCCACCTGTTTCAGTCAAGAAGGGTCCGGTTTCGATGATCGCCACGGAGGTTCCACCGGCAGATGTCGCCATTCGATCGTTGGCTGCCACAGGCCCCCGTCGGTTACACGGCTACCAGTAACCGGCCCGTGCGGATCGTTGTTCCAGCAAGCAGACGGAGCCCTGTAACGAACTGGAAGATTGCTGCGTCATCGGCTCACCGTTCGGTACCGTCGTCCCGTGATCGATCGATCGAAGTGGTGCAGCGTCCAGGGTTCCACCGGCTCCTGCCGGTCCGTGTACATCGTACCGTCCACACCAGTCGGCAGCTGATTCGGCGTTCAGGGTTTACACCGGCTCCTGACGGGACCGTCCACGGTCCGTGTTCCGATTGCAGCCAGTACATTGGATCGAAGTGCCTGTGCCAGGTTACTGACTGATTTTCCAGATGATGCGTCGGCACCTTCCGTTATAGAAGATCCGGACGCAGTGACCCACATGGTTGTGACTGATTGTCTCCCGTCTTCAACCTATCCTTCAACGGTGTGGCGCCGGCTTTGGATGACGCTGTTTCCGGCGGGACCAGACGTCTTCCTAGAACTTACAGATTGGCCGGTCCGTGTACATCGTACCGTCCACACCAGTCGACAGCTGATTCGGCGTTCAGGGTTTGCACCGGCTCCTGACGGGACCGTCCACGGTCCGTGTTCCGATTGCAGCCAGTACATTGGATCGAAGTGCCTGTGCCAGGTTACGGACTGATTTTCCAGATGATGCGTCGGCACCTTCCGTTATAGAAGATCCGGACGCAGTGACCCACATGGCTGTGACTGATTGTCTTCCGTCTTCAACCTATCCTTCAACGGTGTGGCGCCGGCTTTGGATGACGCTGTTTCCGGCGGGACCAGACGTCTTCCTAGAACTTACAGATTGGCACGTCCTGTCGATGGCTTCAGTTCAGCGTACATGTACATGGCGACCATAACTCCTCATGTGCAGGATGCCAGAGGATATGCCTTGTTCTAGCCGTGACGTCGATGTGCACTACGATTGCACACTATCGTCAACCGACTTGCCTGAAGCGATCCATTCTCGACTTTCAGCACAAGCCGGTAATCTTGGCAGACCTGTGGTCTACATACGGCTCTTTGCCGTGAAGGTTCGACGTTACAAGCGTTCCGGGTTGGTGATGAAGACAGTCTACGGGTCCGGTCACTTGTGTTGAGATCCCGTGCACCGATGTTCGAGGAAGGTTCAGCGACATTCGGCAGATCGTTCTCTATATCCGGTGGCGATGCAAGACAGTCACTACTTCCGCTGGTTCCGGAAGTTATCCAGTTGCCATCACGTGGTACGGGGATCATTGCGGCTTATCAACTCACTGACGTTCACTGTTGTTACCGCCAGAGTTCGTGACCGATGCTGTCTAGATGGTCTCTGCTGCTGTTTCGCGCCGGATGGTGTGACGACCGTGGATTTTAGCCGGTTGCTGTTTTGCGTTGCTTCACTTCCAGGTATATCGGGCATGTAGCGTAGCGAGTTGCTATGCTGTCTTGGCTCTTGCCTGTATCACGGGGTCGCTGTTTCTGATGTCTTGATTCCTGAATCACTCTATTACTGTTTCATGAAGTATCATTGCAAGAGTAATTTTGACGTCGGCGCAACATTTGACGCTTAGAGGTCGCGGTATCCAGTTTGTTTCTGAATCCATGCATTCAGTACAATAACGCAGATTTGCTGATCCGGTTACCAGTCGCCTTGCAGTCCAGTCCATGTTGGTGGCTGTGGTTTCCAGATGAAGCCGATCTACACATCAGCCTGTTGAAGATGTTGGCAGTTACGTCATCCTTCATTGGCGAGAGATGCTGTCAGGCGCCTCTCTCATGGTAGCCACAGACAGTACCACCGCAGTGGCTTATATCAACCGTCGGAGCGGAACCCACTCCAGCAGTCTGCTGCAGTTGACTTATCGTCTCTACAAGCTGGTTCACGAGATTCCGTTGCAACTTCGGGCTCGCCATATTCCAGGGGTTTCCAATGTACTAGTCGACACACTGTCTCGGCCGTTGTCTCCACATCCGACGGAATGGATGCTCCATCCCGAAGCGTTTCGATGGGTGTGCGACAGACTTTGCACACCAAACATCGATCTCTTCGCTACACGATTCAACCGTCAGTTGAGGGTTTACGTGTCTCCGGTGCCGGATCCCGAAGCTCTGGATCTCGACGCATTGGCTATCATCTGGGAACAGATGGACGCATACGCTTTTCCGCCACCAATCCTCCTTCCAAGGGTGCTTCAGAGGTTTCAGCTGTACCATTGTCGCCTGTTACTCATTGCTCCGATGTGGTATCCAGATCTAATACGTCTTGCCGATCCACATCCTTTATCGCTGCCAGACTGGGATCATCTGTTGCTGCATCCCACGTCAAGACTATACCATCCACATCCGCAGTTGTTCCAACTGCACGCGTGGACTGTATCTCCAAGAGTTTGAGGGAGAAAGGTTTTTTCTTCACAGTCTACAGCGGCCATTTTGAAAGAGCACAGTTTATCTACTACTGCGGCTTACAACGTCAGATGGCTTTGTCTTCACCGATGGTGTGTCCGGCAAAAACTCAACCCTCAGACGATTCAAATACCTCGTCTTGCTGATTTTTTTGCTGTATCTGCGGACCACTTTACGATTGAAGGGGTCTACCATCGCTGGGTACGTTTCGGTCATCGCTACTGTTCGTGATGTCACTACTGGAACGAAGTTATCGGGTATTCCTGAGATCCATAAGATGATCAAAGGGTTTCGCCTTGAAGATCAAGTACACTGGTTTCGGCCACCAAGATGGGACCTGAATCTGATGTTACGAGCGTTATCGACCGCACCTTATGAGCCGATCGAATCCTCTTTCCTTCAGGACTTGACGCGGAAGACGGTGTTTTTACTCGGTTTCGGCACGGCTGCCCGTGTCTCAGAACTCCATGCTCTTGATGTAGACTTGGTACGTTTTCACCGAGATCGGTGTGCAGTCAACTTGGGGTTACTCATGAACTTTGTTGCAAAGAATCAGTTACCAGACCAAGCGCCTCGTTCGTATGCTGTGCAGGCCCTCTCCTCTATCGTTGGTCCAGCGGACGTTGAGGACTTGGCGTTGTGCCCTGTCAGAGCCCTGCACCAGTACATCGAGAGGACCAGATCTTTTCGACAACATCGCAAAAGACTTTTCCTCTCCTGTAACCAGAGTCGGTTGAGGGATCTTACCAAGAACACGGTGGCCACCTGGATCCGGTCTTTTATCCTGACCGCCTATCAGAAGGAGGGTTTTCCTGCTCCGTCTGCTTCTAATCTGCATGAACTCCGTGCCTTGGCTGCCACGATGTCCCTGCACTGCAACACACCCATTCAGCACATTATCACTGGTTGGTTCTGGGCTACGGACTCCATCTTCGCCAACTATTATCTGAGGGATGTCTCCACAGAAGACGTTGAGGGGTTCCATCATCTGGGTCCGGTTGTTGCTGCACAGACTGTTGAATACAAGCCGTCCTCGTCGCCGTTGATGTCTGTCTGATTCTGGGCTGCATACCGAGATGTCCATCGAATCGACAGATGAGGATTGCTTAGACTTTTGTTCTTTTGCACAGTTCACGTACTGGTGCCGGAACTTTTGTCTCGATAACCTTTACCCTGCACTGCATGTGGTTATTGGTTGTCATTATTGAACTAACAGATCTTTGGTGTACTAGACAGAAAACACTCGGGGGTCTTGTTTTGTTCAATGTTCTGACGGATGCACCTCATTAGGTTGTCGCTTGTTATTGAAAAACTATAACACTTCAATACGTGAGGGTTACCTAACACCTGCATCCCTGGTGGCTACGTCTTCCCACCCTGTCAGAACCAGCATGAGATGTGGCTTCCGCCTCCTGGTCCATGTGTTCTAGGAGCCGTACCTGCCACTGCTGACGGATGCCACCATTCTGGTTGTTGTTACTAACATCACCTGCATTGGTCTGTGACGGGCATCCCTAGGAGGAGGGTTTA
This sequence comes from Gigantopelta aegis, assembly GCF_016097555.1. NCBI lineage: Eukaryota > Metazoa > Mollusca > Gastropoda > Neomphalida > Peltospiridae > Gigantopelta > Gigantopelta aegis. The sequence goes on from NC_054706.1 coordinate 16,575,627, forward strand.
CCAAGGTTGGCCTTATTCTTCCACTAGTCAGCCTCTTTCCGGTTGGGGAGTTATCACAAGCATCTACGGATCTCGGCACCCACCACCATCTGTTGAATGCTGCACTTGTTTGAGGACAGGTAATGTCTATAGAAATGGAGAAAACTTGAGTGTTTTCTCTTTTATAGATACATTACCTGTCCTCAAGATTCATCCCGCCCGGGCCTCCCCGCTTCCTGTTCTCCGTGCGATGCGCTCAGGGAAAAAGAAGGAAGTTACAGTCATGTGACCGGAACTAGAGAGCAGTATGCAGTAGAAGAATTTAGGCCATCCCATTGGCTGTTTGGATGTTCGGACCAGACCACTTGCGTGGGGGGGAGGTGCACTTGTTTGAGGACAGGTAATGTATCTATAAAAGAGAAAACACTCAAGTTTTCTCCAAATCAGTTGAAATAGAACTAATGGAATTAAAGTCTGTGGTACAATAGAACAGAGAACAGAATACAATACAGTTGAATAGAAAAAACAACAACAATCTAACAGAATATAATAAACAATAAATAGAGTAGAAATAAAATAAAAATAGAATACTATAAAAACGTTTTAATAAATATAATAAAACTGAATAGAAAGCAATATAAGAATTATAACAGAACGGAACAAAACAGCATAATAGAATGGACTAAGCAACATCAGAATTGTTGCAGAACAGAATAAAACAGCATAATAGAATAGACTGCATTAAATTAAAAATAATTTTTTAAAAGCTAAAGATTTGAAGAACGAATAAAATTATTGCTCTTACAATCATGAATTGTTGATGTCAAGAGTTTTAGTTTCTAAATCTGCTGTTTCTGACAAGAATCATGGTAGCCATAGAGGTTTTCATGACAGTGACTACAGCATTGCTCTTTCCAGTTTTAAGCTAATTACTCGAAGAAGCCATTTTTTTTAAATTATCCATCTGATGTTTGTGCCAGTTTCTTATCATCCAGCCTTGAGCAGGCTGGCTAACTCTTGGAGTCGAGATTGATTGGCCACCATGTAGCAGTGAGCTTCCCACATCATGTTGATGAGCTTCCTGTTGTCATGGCAATTGAGCTGAACGTCCTCGGACAGCTGTGGACTGAATCTGAAGAATGGTACGTTGATCATGCTGCACCACGCTCGGGCACGGTCCACCGGGCGGCCCTCCGACAATGTCGCCTCATGAAATAGAAAACAACAATCATCAACACTTGAAAATATGTGAAAACTGGGCCTCTTCATAACAGACAAGCAGAAAAGAATAAAATAATAACATTAAGCTTTGATCATTTCATTTTAAAGGAAATTTATTTTGTAAATTTGTGAAACTGTTCTTACTTAAAATGTATTAATGCCCCACAACTAGTATATCAATTATTTTATTTAACTGGATCAATAACCAAAGTGTTTTGCTGTTTTTAAAAATGTGTAACTCATTTCTTAGCGGTAAAGCATTTCACCTGATGTACAGTCAGTCTGGGATCAATCCCCGCCGGTGGGTCCATTGGGACACTACTAGACCACAATGATTAATTAATCATCAGCTATTGGATGTCAAACATTTGGTCATTCTGACAGTCATCAGAGGAAACCCGCTACATTTTTCCTAATGCAGCAAGGATCTTTTATATGCATCATCCCATGGACAGGATAGCACATACCATGATCTTTGATATACCAGTTGTGGTGCACTGGCTAGAACAAGAAATAGTCCAATGGGCCCACCGACGCGGATTAATCCTAGATCGACTGCACATCACTGGGCTACATCCCACCCTTGGTAAAACAACACCCACAGGCTGTGCCGTTTGTGGTAAAACAACACCCACAGGCTGTGCCGTTTGTGGTAAAACAACACCCACAGGCTGTGCCGTTTGTGGTAGAACAACACCCACAGGCTGTGCCGTTTGTGGTAAAACAACACCCACAGGCTGTGCCGTTTGTGGTAGAACAACACCCACAGGCTGTGCTGTTTGTGGTAGAACAACACCCACAGGCTGTGCTGTTTGTGGTAAAGTGCATCTAAAAGATTATTTGTAGCTAATGGAAAAACTGTGTCAGAATTACCAAATGTTGGGCATCATCAGCCGATGATTAATAAATCAATGTGCTCCATTTGCGCTGTTTAACAAATGTTTTTGTTTAAAATTAATTTGAACTTTTTTGTAATTTTTATCTGGAGAACATTTCCAGAAGGAGAAGCTTGTTACTAGAAACATATTTTATAGGAAAATTTCAAACCCAATCCTACAAGTATAATGGAGATGAAACAAATATTTAACCCCTCTGAACACTGTGAACTGCAGTTATTTGTGGATGATCTATGATTATTCTGAGAAAGAGACAAAACCCACTGTTGCCACTTAGTCTACTTATAGACAAAACCCCCAGCAAGACAGCTTTTATAGGCAGCTTCCCATAGACAGGACAGTAGATAACATACATATAGCCTTTAAGTTACCAATCCTGGGTCCTGTTCCACAAAGCAATCTTAGCGCTATGGTCACCTTAACTGCATAAGGTAGTTATGCACTTAAGGTGATGATAGCATTAAGATCACTTCATGGAACAGAGCCCACGGCCCATGCTTTTAGAGTCCAGACTTGATCTTTAATGATGTCACAAGTGTAGTCATGACATTAGTGTATCAGACTCTATTAGAGTCTTAAGTCTAGACTCTAAAAGTTTTATAAGCACCAGACCTTCAGCACTGTTTGAGATGGGGGTCGTGGGGGAGGGAACTCCCAATTCCATCGAAGGTGACTGATCCTACAACGTTTGTACCTCAGGTAGGCGCTCTACCACCAAGTTACATCCCGCTCGTACCTCACAGTACAGACCCATTGAGACTAAATTGTATATAAATGATAGACCTGTGTACCTGATGTACTATCAGATGACTTAAGATAGATGCTCCTTTAACAGTTTTTGCTGCATCATGTAGGTTTTCTGGACAAAACACATCCACGATGTTCGCTTCTGTCTGTGGCATTCTTCCGGTTCCAAGGGAGACAACACAGCTTAGATGGCGAATTTTATCCACTTGTTTCTGAATTTGAGATAACAAACAGGACCCCGTTTTAGAAAGTGATCTTAGCACTAAGATAATCTTAAGAGCATTAGGTAGTTAAGTACTTAAAGTGATCTTAGCGCTAAGATAATCTTAGTGCATTAGGTATTTAAGTACGCTAATATTGCTTCATATTTAATATTACATTAAAATAAAATAAAACGAGAACCTTGTGAAATATGCATAATCAAATAAATATACCTTGACAGTAATATTGGCAATAATATTAAATATTACGAGCCGCAGATCCAAGGGGGGACATCTTGAATAACGACATAACCGTCACACGCAAATGAAAAAATATATTTGGATCAACTCTTTTAATCAATATAATAACAATGACATGGTTTTATGATCTCTCTTACAAGACTGATATTTGGCACCATTCTTCAAAGGGTATATTGTGTTTGTATTCCCATTTTGAAGTACAATTCCCAATATAAATGTTAAAATCCTCATCTTTTGGTTTTCATAAATATATAGAATACTAGTAACTAGTTACTGCATTAAAATATTGGCTTTATTCTGTGATAGTTAGAACTCTATTTAATAAATAAATGTGCAAGCTGTGTTATCTTTACAATACACTGTATTAAAACTAACAATATAAAAAGTATTGTGCCATATTAAAAATCTAGTCTGAAGCAAACAAGTAAATTCATGAAATTTATCATATGTTGCCAATGTATTTTTATTGTAGAATAAAAACACACATATTTGCAAATTTAAATATATTTTCACACATATTTTCGTGGCAACATTAATACAAACATGAATGTCTGGATGCATCTCATGAACGTTTCTACAATCAAATTATTGTAGTCAATCACCAGATAATAGTCCTTGCTTGGAATTCATTCCAAACTCATAGTCAAATATTATTTAAGCACATTACATGTTTGAAGCTAAACTGGAAACTTCCAACTTTATGTAAAATGATATTGAAGTTCCCCAAAAATTATCTATGGGAGTCAAATAAATATTCCAAAATAAAATCCAGGCTAGAGATTTCATAGCAAGTTTAGCACTACGATATCGTAAAACTGCCATAAGCTATGACATCACTACGACACAGTGACATCATAGTCCACGATGGCTTGACGATATCGTAGTTCTAAAACAGTTTTGAAAATATATGCCCCGAATGAGTAACTTACGTTTTGTTTAAGTGCGACATTATACTCCTGTATCTCTGTGAGAAGGTCAAGGGCTGGATTGTTTGCTATGAGACCTCCGTCTTGTATGTTTTTGTAAGGCTGGAAGTACGTTGGAGCGGCTCCAGTGCATCGCGCAGCTTGCCATATTTTCTGTTCTGTAGATACATGAGAAACTGAGTTACAGTTTTAAAAACAGCACAACAATTTACGTGTTCTTTCAGTTAAATAGACTTTCCTGAGTTTGCTGTCATTGTAAGAAGTTTCCAATTAATTGTTAAAGTTTATTTTGTTTTATAACACCACTAGAGCACATTGGTTTATTAATCATCGGCTACTGGATGTCAAATATTTGGTAATTCTGAGAGGAAACCTGCTACATTTGTTCATTAGTAGCAAGGGATCTTTTACATGCACCATCCCACAGACAGGATAGCACATACCACGGACTTTGGATATACCAGTCGTGGTGAACCTTTTATTTGTTTGGGTTTTTTAACGACACCACTGGAGCACATTGATTAATCAATCATTGGCTGTTGGATGTCAAACATTTGGTAATTCTGACACGTAGTCATCAGAGGAAATTCGCTACATTTTTCCTAATGCAGAAAGGGATCTTTTATATGCATCATCCCACAGACAGGATAGCACATACAACAGCCTTTGGATATACCAGTCGTGGTGCACTGTCTGGAATGAGAAATAGCCCAATGGACCCACCAGCGGGGATTGATCCCAGACTGACTGTACATCAGGTGAAATGCTTTACCACTAAGAAATTGAGTTACACATTTTTAAAAACAGCAAAACACTTTGCTTATTGATCCAGTTAAAGAGTTTGCAGCCATAGTAAGATGTTCTTTTATTAATAGAGATGTTTTAATCTTTAAAATTAAATATATTAATAACATTTTCATGTTTAGAATATCAGTATCTGTATAGCCAAGAGCAGGACCTAACTCTCTACTGAGGTGTTTTGACTCTTAGTGGGTTTTCCCCCATCTTAACCAGTGTCCCACTAATGGTATATCAACGGCCATGGTATGTGCTGTCCTGTCTGTAGGAAAGTGCATATAAAAGATCCGTTGCTACTAATGGAAATATGTAGCGTGTTTCCTCTAAGACTACATGTCAGCATTACCAAATGTTTGACATCCAATAGCCTACGATTAATCAAGCACTGTGCTTTAAAGAAACTTTAAATGTATATTCACTGGTCATCCTAATGTTTGACATCTAGCAGCCTACGATTAATCAAGCATTGTGCTTTAAAGAAACTTTAAATGATCCTAATGTTTGACATCCAGTAGCCTACGATTAATCAAGCACTGTGCTTTAAAGAAACTTTAAATGTATATTCACTGGTCATCCTAATGTTTGACATCCAGTAGCCTACGATTAATCAAGCACTGTGCTTTAAAGAAACTTTAAATGTATATTCACTGGTCATCCAAATGTTTGACATCCAGTAGCCTACGATTAATCAAGCACTGTGCTTTAAAGAAACTTTAAATGTATATTCACTGGTCATCCTAATGTTTGACATCCAGTAGCCTACGATTAATCAAGCACTGTGCTTTAAAGAAACTTTAAATGTATATTCACTGGTCATCCTAATGTTTGACATCCAGTAGCCTACGATTAATCAAGCACTGTGCTTTAAAGAAACTTTAAATGTATATTCACTGGTCATCCTAATGTTTGACATCCAGTAGTACGATTAATCAAGCACTGTGCTTTAAAGAAACTTCATCCTAATGTTTGACATCCAGTGTTAATCAAGCACTGTGCTTTAAAGAAACTTTAAATGTATATTCACTGGTCATCCAAATGTTTGACATCAAGCACTGTGCTTTAGTAGCCTACGATTAATCAAGCACTGTGCTTTAAAGAAACTTTAAATGTATATTCACTGGTCATCCAAATGTTTGACATTCAGTAGCCTACGATTAATCAAGCACTGTGCTTTAAAGAAACTTTAAATGTATATTCACTGGTCATCCTAATGTTTGACATCCAGTAGCCTACGATTAATCAAGCACTGTGCTTTAAAGAAACTTTAAATGTATATTCACTGGTCATCCTAATGTTTGACATCCAGTAGCCTACGATTAATCAAGCACTGTGCTTTAAAGAAACTTTAAATGTATATTCACTGGTCATCCTAATGTTTGACATCCAGTAGCCTACGATTAATCAAGCACTGTGCTTTAAAGAAACTTTAAATGTATATTCACTGGTCATCCTAATGTTTGACATCCAGTAGCCTACGATTAATCAAGCACTGTGCTTTAAAGAAACTTTAAATGTATATTCACTGGTCATCCTAATGTTTGACATCCAGTAGCCTACGATTAATCAAGCACTGTGCTTTAAAGAAACTTTAAATGTATATTCACTGGTCATCCTAATGTTTGACATCCAGTAGCCTAAGATTAATCAAGCACTGTGCTTTAAAGAAACTTTAAATGTATATTCACTGGTCATCCTAATGTTTGACATCCAATAGCCTACGATTAATCAAGCACTGTGCTTTAAAGAAACTTTAAATGTATATTCACTAGTCATCCTAATGTTTGACATCCAGTAGCCTACGATTAATCAAGCACTGTGCTTTAAAGAAACTTTAAATGTATATTCACTGGTCATCCAAATGTTTGACATCCAGTAGCCTACGATTAATCAAGCACTGTGCTTTAAAGAAACTTTAAATGTATATTCACTGGTCATCCTAATGTTTGACATCCAGTAGCCTACGATTAATCAAGCACTGTGCTTTAAAGAAACTTTAAATGTATATTCACTGGTCATCTAATGTTTGACATCCAATAGCCTACGATTAATCAAGCACTGTGCTTTAAAGAAACTTTAAATGTATATTCACTGGTCATCCTAATGTTTGACATCCAGTAGCCTACAATTAATCAAGCACTGTGCTTTAAAGAAACTTTAAATGTATATTCACTGGTCATCCTAATGTTTGACATCCAGTAGCCTACGATTAATCAAGCACTGTGCTTTAAAGAAACTTTAAATGTATATTCACTGGTCATCCAAATGTTTGACATCCAGTAGCCTACGATTAATCAAGCACTGTGCTTTAAAGAAACTTTAAATGTATATTCACTGGTCATCCTAATGTTTGACATCCAGTAGCCTACGATTAATCAAGCACTGTGCTTTAAAGAAACTTTAAATGTATATTCACTGGTCATCCTAATGTTTGACATTCAGTAGCCTACGATTAATCAAGCATTGTGCTTTAAAGAAACTTTAAATGTATATTCACTGGTCATCCTAATGTTTGTAGTAGCTCAAACCATTTTCTTTCCTAATATAAATTATTTATTCGGATGTACAAAATTAGTGGGAGGTAGAATCCAGTTTGGGCTACTTCCACCATTACGACCATAAACACCTAGTAAATACAGCCACCGATGAATTAAACATGAAAATCTATTTAATATGTGATGTTGGTCATTAAAAAGGGTGAGCGGGATGTAACCCACTGGTAAAGTGCTCGCTTGATGCGCAGTCGGTTTGGGATCGATCCCCGTCGGTGGGCCCATTGGGCTATTTCTCACTCCAGCCAGTGCACCACGACTGGTACATTAAAAGCCGTGGTATGTGCTATCCTGTCTATGGGATGGTGCATATAAAGGATTCATTGCTGCTAATCAAAAAGAGTAGCCTATGAAGTGGCTACAGTGGGTTTCCTCCCTCAATAACTGTGTGGTCCTTAACCATATGTCCGATGCCATATACAACCTTCCTTCATTAGAAAGGCTTGTTGTCCACTATTTCAAAAAATTCAATGTACTACTAGGTTTTTGGGGAGACCTATAACAGTCTCTGTTGCAAAGATACTTGGCACATAATTTGAACGAATAAAATAAAAATGCTTTTGCGTTGGACTGTTCTCAAATGTTTAACCTTTAAAACTTGTCATTCTGAAAACCAAGACTTTGACAATAACTAGTTCTGGACCCCGTTCCACGAAGCGATCTTAGCACTACTATCACCGTAAATATCTACCATCGCGCCCTTAGTAGCTCATTATTGTTGTAAATTAGGGTAAAAATTGGTACGAGGCAGTTATAAGCCACTAACGGAGATGTCAAATGGCAGTTAGATTATTATTTGATCATTTTCTAAGGATACTAACTTTTTATATAAAAATGGATCTAATATATACCAAATACCTTTTCAGAAACTCGGCGTTCGATGAAAAACATTAAAAAATACGGGAGATAACTCTCATGTCTTATGCATTCAGCAACTATCGCTTAGCAAATAAACTGACAAAGTTACTTTATGGATGTCCAATACCAATGAATACATCCTAGATGTTCTGAAAATTTATTATTTAACTAATTCATACTTCTTCGCAAAAAATGTTTTAATCATTAAATGGGCATTAAATTATGGCTACCTTAAGGTTGCTTTGTGGAACAGCTGTAAAGTTTAAGGTGCCAGTTGTAAAATTCACCGTAAGTCACTACAATTAACCTTAGCTACGATTCTTTCGTGGAACGGGGCTGTTAGTCCTTGATATATTCATTGCTTACATTAATTAAATATTTGGAAATCACATTTTATGGAACCAGCATCCATAAAAGGTTTATTTTTCAATGCCTTTTTCTATTGTTGCACACAAAAATATGTTTTAAAAAACTCAGAAGAAGTAACACTATGCAACCCTGGCAATTAACCATGGCAACCAGCAGTGCCTTGGAGATTACCTCGATGTTTTTAATTTTTCACTGCATTTACTCTGCCATGGACCTTTCCATTTTTTATGTCACTTTTCTCAGTGAATTATTTATATTGGTAAACTCTTACAAATGAACCACAAAACTGCTGTGGAAAATATCTGTTCCCACGTCATATTTTATGTCATGACTATTTTGTTAATGGCCTGGATTGAATATATATAACAGACTTGCATGATTCATGGTGCTTATATTACAAACCTTCAGGCTTGGGCATTGGTGGGATTTTATCTTCTTTCTCATCGTCTGGGCGAAGCTGGTTCAACGGTCTGTGATAGTTTCGGAACATGTGCAACTCAGGTGGGTGTCGATCGGCTAATACACCAGTTACCAGCACTCTCGTAAACAAAGCAAGATAAAAATCATTACCTAGTTGAAGTACTGGAGACATTTATCCTATAACTTACACATAATACCCATGTGATAAACCCATTTTGATTATTTCTTTTGCTACCAACAGATCATTATTTACAATTCAACAAAACCTGTATACATGAGCGTAACATTTTGATACGGTTTAATTAAGGTGTGTGATATCAAACTACATTTGTGCTAATCACAGTGACATCATATTACTGATGGAAGCGACTTTAGAACTGTTAAAACGTTATATAATATACCAATCAGAAGTAAGCCGGAAACTGTTTTTGACTGGTTTCTTAGTTTGGTTTCCAAAGCACAAGGTGACTGACAATAAAAATGGAGAGCTAACTTATTCCTTTATCTGATGGTTATAAGTAATTCTTTGCAAGCCAAAATAATTACAGATTACCAAATGGGCTAATATGGATAAGAATAAAGTTGTTTCTCTTCCCAAGAAATGGGATTAAATCTATTCAGGATGAGCCTCACTTTGGATGTTTTATTTCAGCCATGGTTGTGTTCTCTCCAAACTCTCGTTTCAACATCAGCTCAAAAGCTTCCGGTGAGTATGGCCGTGTTCCTTTGAATACCTCATCCTTCATTCGGAAGAAAAGAACTTTCAAATAGTGCAGAGGAAATCCTGAACAAACAAAAAGAGTACATTTATGTTTTTATTAACCTACAGTTAATACATTTGTTTACAAATAAACATGCAATTAATTTGCCTTCCACAAAACATTCAGTTAACTAACTTTATGCATCTTAAATCTGGGGCATGTGCATGTTCAACAGGTCGAATCCCCCCGCTGAAGCAAATTGTTTTTTATATATATATATATATATATATTTGGGGGGGGGGGGGGGGCATGACTCAATTCCCCTAATAAACTTCACTTGCCAGTCTAGACCCCCCTGCTAAAAGTGCACAAACACTTGTAAACAATTCTAAAGTAACTAGGAGGGGCACAAAAAGTAAAACAAATCGGGGAACAATAATTGATGATCTTCTGTAGGTAGACAATTTTAAACTAAAAAGGGTACACACTCAGGGCTATCTGGGGCAACTGACCCTTCTTTGCTTACTTTGTAACACAGCACATATCTGGCTTTAAAATGGAGAGTAATACATTTAGTGTGTGTCATAGATAACAAATATACCCAAACAACATCGAACAATGGTGTTTAGCGGTAAAAAAATAAATAACGTTGATGGTTTATTCTAGAAGGTTAAATAATAAAAATATACCTAAAAAAGCATCCATAAAAACATAATATTAACATAATATTAAATGTTTTGTTTTGTTGACTACTGTAATGAAAATTTTTTCTGTTTTCAACACACTCCTACCAAAAGCAATGCACAATGCCAGGAAGCCCCCGGTACTGGTTCCACAAATCCAATCAAAACAATCTTTGATTGGTCGACCAACAATTTTTTCAATTGCCATCAATGTTTCTATCAAGACAAGACTTCGAATACCTCCACCATCAAGGGAGAGAACCTGCAATGATTGATCAACAAAAAATATAAAGACCAACAAAAATATATGTCACAAGTATAAACATATTTTCTTTATTACCCTGTCTCTGACACCATTAAACTAACATGCCCGGTCTCTGACACCATTAAAACTAACATACACCATCTCCAATATCATTAAAACTAACATACCCCACCTCTGATACCATTAAAACTAACATACCCTGTCTCTGACACAATTAAAACCAACATACCCTATTTCTGACACCATTAAAACTAACATATCCTGTCTATGACATCATTAAAAGTAACATACCCTTTCTCTGACACCATTAAAACTAACATATTCTGTCTCTACCATTTGTGACACCCAATAGGTGATGTGTATTTTAGTGCTGGGGTGTCATTAAAATTAAATCATTCATTCATTCCAACACCATTAAAACTAACATACCCTATCTCGGACACCATTAAAACTAACACACCCTGTCTAAGACACCATTAAAACTAACATACCCTATCTCGGACACCATTAAAACTAACATACCTGATTTCTGACACCATTAAAACTAACATACCCTATCTCTGACACCATTAAAACTAACATATTATTTCTGACACCATTAAAACTAACATACCCTATCTCTGACACCATTAAAACTAACATACCTTATTTCTGACACCATTAAAACTAACATACCCTATCTCTGACACCATTAAAACTAACATACCTTATTTCTGACACCATTAAAACTAACATACCCTATCTCTGACACCATTAAAACTAACATATTCTGTCTCTGACACCATTAAAACTAACATATGGTCTCTGACAACATTAAAACTAACATAGTTTGTCTCTGACACCATTAAAACTAACATATTTTGTCTCTGACACCATTAAAACTAACATACCCTATCTCTGACACCATTAAAACTAACATATTCTGTCTCTGATACCATTAAAACTAACATATGGTCTCTGACAACATTAAAACTAACATAGTTTGTCTCTGACACCATTAAAACTAACATATTTTGTCTCTGACACCATTAAAACTAACATACCCTATCTCTGACACCATTAAAACTAACATATTCTGTCTCTGACACCATTAAAACTAACATATTTTGTCTCTGACACCATTAAAACTAACATATTCTGTCTCTGACAACAATAAAACTAACATATTTTGTCTCTGACACCATTAAAACTAACACATTTTGTCTCTGACCATTAAAACTAACATACCCTGTCTCCAAAATTAGATCCTCCAGTTTTATTCCTAGGAGCCCCATCACAAGTCACCGAGGCACACAATAGTTTGTCCAATATGGCTGAAAATAAAACATTAAACTTGAACTTAAGTAGTCACATACTGTACTTAGGAATTTTATTTGTCAAATGGTGACTGCTTCTCTTTAACCACATCTTTAAACAAGTATAAACCTCATTTAAAGAATTTAAAAACTTTAACAAAATACTTAGTTAAACTTGATCAAAGATGTGATAAAAACTGAAATAATATTTAAAAAGCTGAAAAGTCTACAGCCTAATTAAATCAAGTTTTTTTTTTCTACCTTAAAAGAGTTTGTTGCTATTGTAACATGTTCTCGACCAGGTAGAGCCTTTTTTAACAACTACTATATTATATTTAATGCAAATTTTTGCTTAGAATATCAATGTCTGTGTATTCAATGTATTTCTGGTCATCCTAATTTTTGTAGTTAGAATTATATTTTTTCTCCCAATAATTTAGTACGGTACATAAGAAAAAATAGATACAGGTATTAGGAAATAAAAAGGTGTTTAAGTTACTACAAACATTAAGACGATCAGAAAGATGCTGGATGTAGAATTACTGATTTTTTAAAAACAAGGCCATTTATTTAAAGTGTCATTTTATAAAGGCCTCATCAGTCGGAAACTTACAATGGCAGCGAACTCAGTACAGTACACAAAACGCTGAAATATCACGTCCTTGCTTTAACCAAATGTTTAGAGAACTTTAACCAAATGTTTAGATATGTTTGTAATCAAATGTTCATAATAACATTAATCCAAGATCCAACAGTAAAAAGAAATCAGTCATATTTAGATCTATGCATATAGGCAGCAGAATTACATTTATAAATGAAATTTACTACCCATATGGTTAAAAATATCTTGGTACATATCAAAGTGATATGTCCCACTAGAACACCAAGAGGGACGTAACACTTCGACGTAACACGATGAGGTCATCGATTGGTGCTCTCCAACCTTACAGGAATGTTAATCAAACGAGTTGAGTGATATAATTAAGATCGATTATAGGTAATAAATAGGATATTAAACTCGTTACCATTTCATATCATGTTTATGTCCCTCGTGACAATTGAAAATTATTTCACTCAGGACATAAACATGATACGAAATGGAAGCTCGTTTAATATCCTATAAATAGAAGTGAAACTAAAATTACAGAGAATACAGATCCCTGCATTTAACTAAAATATAGAAAATGTCCCCAGTGTTGTTCAACATGTGATATATAATTTGATGTAAATGTGAACATGAAGGAATTCCAATACCGTACCTACATCATCTCTTTGAAACAATGTCTTCAGTTTTTTGTCTGGGGAACAATTATATGTCCCTTCAGCTAGGCACCCATCCTCGCATCCTGTAACATCCTTGTCACATCGCTTAGCTCCAGAAATATGCAGATGATACAGTATCAAATCTCTGCAGACAAAATTAACTTAGGATTTAACTTTTTCTTATTAAAAAAAAAGAAGAACCCCTACCCCACCCCCATATCAATGAGTTTTATTCAAATGTCATGTGTTTCATAAATTAAAGACCCTTTGTAATCTTATATGGTGTTTCTGTCTAGAACTCCATTTCTTGTGTGAAATAGTATTGTTTTACATGGTAGAAAGTGACTTACAATAACCATACATTGTATCAGTGGCGGCACAGTATAAACAATAGTAGTACGGCTAAAGGTTGCCAGACTCTCCTTTCAAATTTACCTGTGAAAATACAACAGATACAACAAATATACCGCCACCCTGCCACGCCCCTATGTATACTAATTATAAACAGTGCTGCATATGGTGTGACTGCTGTATAAATAGGATATTCATGCTGGGGTGTTTGTTTGTTTTTTAGGTTTTTTGGGGTGGGTGGGGGATTTCTCTTTTCTCTGCTGTTGCTAACACATATCTATCTCCTACAAAATAACCTGTCTGAGGTGCCAATCAAGAAATATTAGTGCGCAAAGTTATTTCCCATTACTGCATTTTTATTTCTGTTTTAATTCATAGCTGACCTGTTTTTATTACTAGACACTGAAGCCATATGTCTTGGAGAATGTCCATCCTTATTTTGCAGATTAATATTAGCTCCATAAATGATGTACATGTGAACAAGTTCGACAGCGTCTTTCTGCAACAATAAACCATTTTAAAACTGCAGTCACTCTTCTGCATCCTTATTTATTCACTAAGGACTGCTTATATTCAGTGAAGGATCAAAGTTTTAACAGATTGAAAGGGCCTTATCATTTTGGAACGGGTCACACATTTCATTTGTACTATCACAGGATTCAAACTTAAGAATTTTAAAATTGCCGTGAAAGAAATGCCTCACTGCCTGTAATCTTGAGCCTTCCTATGGCAATTGTTTTTAAAAGTGACTTTTGCAGAAAATAAACATTACTGAAAGGTTATTTTGCTGTATGTAGCAGGGGACAATAGTTCAAAATTTTAGGTAACCGGAAATCAGTTCACATGAGTTTTACTTAGGTAACCTATTGTTCGGTTACGTGAATATAGTTCTCGTAACCGATTAGTTAGGCCTACCTAATCCTAAAACACTTGAACTATGGTTCTGTGTTACATTAGTGATTCAAATGTATTTAAAACAAACTAATTTTCACTTTCATGACTGATATATGGTACTTTTAATTTTAGAATGTAATTGTTCACCACGTAACCAATTGGCGGTTCTCGTGATTTTAAAGTTGCATAACCGACATGCGAACAGAACAACGGTTCTCGTGAAATATTGTGCCCTGATGTAGATATATTTCAAATGTACAAATATTAAATAATAGCACATAATTTAAACCATATGTATACATTTTAAATTCAATGAGGAGCTTTACTGACAACAGTCATTTTTATCCAGTAACACAAAAATGCCATCAGTGACGCTCCCAACCAACAGCAATTTATATCTCAAAAACGGCAATTGCCGCCGGTGCCATCATCAAGTTCAAGCCCTGCTACCAAATTAACAAACCAATTTAACAAGTAACCAACCTGTACAGCTTTGTGGAGAACAGTTTCACCATCCGAATCAACAACGTTTACATCAGCTCCTCGGCTAACCAGTGCTATACAGCAGTCAATCTTTTGATCCATCATCATGACTTGGAGAGGTGTGAAACCTTGTCCGCAAACAGCATTCATATCACAGCCTTTGGGATGCAGCATCTGAATAATCTAGAATTAAAAAACACAAACTCACAAAAAAAAATTCAATCTGCAAAAATAAATATGGAAGTTAGTTTACATAGTGGATGACCTATGTTGATGGTTATTGTCCTCAGAGGCACAAAAAAGACAAGAAAAATAGTTTTACAATGGCTCAGCACATTTACTTAAACTACAGTTATTTAATGTCTAATACATGACTACTGTATAATACTTTATTTTCGCATGGAATTTATTTTCGCGTATGAATGAAATTCGTGAAAATATATTCCACGCGAAAATAAACTTTTTATAAAGGCCGACAAATTAAAAAAAAAAAATGTAGTCTCGTTCAACTATACCACATTAGTTTCCGATGAACGAGGCTAGTAGTAACAAAGCGGTGCTCCCTCCTGTCACGGAACAAACCACAAAACACAAAAGCTGTTTAAAACTTTAAATCAAGAACACGATTGTAAGTACATACGTACATACATGATAATAAAACAATACTAACACTAAAAAGCTTTATGCTGTTTTCCTTCACATGTGCTAGCGATCAGTTCATCGGACAGAGTCTACACGTGTTCAACAACGGAAGTAAACATGCATTATCACAGTATATTAAAAATGTGGAAGTGAAAAAATCCGGACTGGGCTATGTTCAGATGTTTCACAATTTTATTGTTATTTTTGGCCTGTTAGCCAATCACAAACCGTTTTGAACTAGTATTTTGACGGCAATAAATATTGTTTCAATCAAACTTAAGTTACTGAGTACTAGTAGCTTGTGCCTTCAAATTTCGTTTCGTTTGTTTTCGGTTTTTGTTTTTATAACAATTATAAGGACAATAAAGTCTTGATTGGTTAAAGCAGGAAAACTATTGTTTTATGTGTATAGCACTCGCGTGTACATGTAGGATTAGTTCTACAGATTAGCGTAACAACCGGCAAAACTAAGTTCCGTTTTCAAAACAAAATTATTGACATCTGTACTTCGTTTTTTTTATTGATGGGTGTTGGGAGATTCGCGAAAATAAATGTTCGCGAATTGACCCATTTTCATTAAATCGCGAAAATTTGATCCCGCGAAAATAAAGTATTATACAGTATTTCAATATTTGGATGAGAGAGACTGAAAACCGTTTGGCGCCATACAGGCTACTTCTGAAAGGCAGCAAGGGATATTATATATTATGCACTTTCCCATAGCTAGGAGAATATATACCATAATATGGCCTTTGATGTAGCAGCCATGTGGCACTGGTTGGGACGTGGTAAAAAAAAACCCAAAGAGTCCATTGATGGCAATTTGATCTTGATACTCATCACTGCTCAGGTGAGTGCCCTTCCACTGTGATACATCCACCCATCCCCCATGAGTAAAAAATCAAATAAGTACCAGTAAGTAATTCATATTTGTATTTTCTGTTGTGTGATAATCTTCCTGCATGGTCCGGGGATGGTTGAAACAGGCTTAATTGTAGAGTACTCGCCTAAAGTGTCATGGGACGAACGGTGGGCTGGAAGATCGATGGCAGCCCCAGATTCAGCCAGCTAACGTTTTACTGATGTTCACAAACTATTTGATTGGTTACTGAAATTTGATTTACCAGGAAGCGCATAAACCTGTCTAGTGGATGTTTTTCTGCTCGGTCTGGCTGAACTCAGCCCAGGCTTGAACTTGTGTTATTTCCTATCCCAATGACCGGTCCATCAAGGGTCATGGTGTGTCCTGTCATGTCTATCACTGGCTACTTTTTAATATGAGTTGCCTATATGAGTTGCCCCTTGACTAAGGGGGTAGGATCTAGCTCTGTTGCTTGGGTCATAGGATCGAAGCCCATTGGTGGATCTATATTCAGACTGGGTCTTTTCTCATCCCAACTAGTGCCCCATATCTGGTATATAAAAGGCTGAGGTATGTGCTGTCCTGTGATGAAAAGTGCATATAAAAAAGCCCTTGTTATTAATGGAAACATGTAAGTTTCCTCTGAAGGTAGTGTATCAAGAATTCTCAAAT
Organism: Gigantopelta aegis; assembly: GCF_016097555.1. NCBI lineage: Eukaryota > Metazoa > Mollusca > Gastropoda > Neomphalida > Peltospiridae > Gigantopelta > Gigantopelta aegis. The sequence goes on from NC_054706.1 coordinate 16,592,962, forward strand.
GACTGACATCCAATAGCTCATGCAATTAACAAGCATTCTGAGAGTACTGCTAATGCAATACATGTTCCCTACTGGCCGAACAAATTTTCTTATCTCCTAAGTTCAAAATCCATAACTGTGAAAAATGGGTAAACAACCATGAACGTTAAACATGATAAAAACATATACAAAGGTTCATGTCAATATCATTAGGTATTTCAACAAAGTTTGGAAAACTAATTTTCGTATCTCTTAAGTTTAAGGGCCATAACTCTGTCAAAAATGGGTAAATTGTCTTGATCTGTAACATTACATGATAAAGCTATACAAAACATCTGAAAAATTATATGTGGGACAGACGATTGATAGACAGACGGACAAATGGATAGACACATGGACAGATGATAGACAGACAGGATGAAGATGAAACCTGTTGGGCCGGTAAAGAACTAATAAATTAATGTACTGTAGTGGTGTCGTAAAATTAAACAAACTTTAATTTTAATTCTCGACCAAGTATTGAAATAATATACATTAGGCACCAGATGGCTGTAGTTTATAAATGTAGTGAGGTGTCCATGACATGTGTCAATTGATGTGCGACCTGGCCAAAGAGTGTTTTTTCTTACCAACCTCTTTATTTGCCGCCCAGTGTAGTGGAGTCCTCTGGTATGTGTTTTCAAGTGCACTGATCTGGTTTGGATGTATTTGTAAAATGAGCTTGAGAGACCTGAAAACCAAATACTTTCAAGTTAATCTATCAATATCTGCTTCCATGGAGGACAAACAAAAGAATTTCTATGTAATTTATAAAAAATGTGCTCAGTCGGTTGAGTGCTCACCTGAGTTGCTTGCGTTGCAAGATTGAACCACCTTGATGGATGCATTCAACTGCTTGGGGGTTTTCTCGTTCCATCCAGTGCACTACAACTGGTCAAAGGTCATGGTATGTGCTTTCCTGTCTGTGGGAAAGTGCATATAAAAGATCACTTTCTGCTAATGTTGCGAGATTCCTCTGATGACCAAGTGTCAGAATTACCAAATGTTTGACATCCAACAAAAAAAAACCCCAAAAACTTCATCAAAAAGAAAATTCCACAATAGTCAGATCTCCATTACTATTATAATAACAGGACATCCTTGCATGTAGAATTGCTATAAGAATTTGTAAATAAATTTTTATTTTAAAATCTATAATGAAATCTTAATTCCTGAGGTAACATCGGTCCTAACTAATCAGATGGTCCCACTTCATGTATATATCCCTCCCAACATCCCTCTAATAAGTAATATCTGAGAAAGGAAAGGAATGATTAGTGACACCTCAGAACATTACTTACATAGCAGCTGTTACATAGGTTACTCCTTTCAGTTAGCAGCAATGGATGTTTTAAATGCACTTTCCCACAGTAGAACATCACAAATTATGGCCTTTGATAAATCTACTATGGTTGGGATGGGGACTATAACATTTCGAGTCAATCAACCAAGAGAAATGATCATATGACCAACTGATCCCTACAAGTGAGCTACATTTCAGTCTCTAGAGTATACACCACCAAACCAAATACCACAGAACACAATATGAAGGAAGGAAATGTTTTATTTAACGACACACTGAAACACATTTTATTTACGGTTATATGGCGTCGGACATATGGTTAAGGACCACACAGATACTGAGAGAGGAAACCCGTTGTTGCCATTTCATGGGCTACTCTTTTTGATTAACAGCAAGGGATCTATTATATGCACCATCCCACAGACAGGATAGTAAATACCACAGCCTTGCAATGGCTCGAACATATGTTGTTAACGTTTATTTCAATGGCACTCCACATATATTTTACTGTTATTGTTACTTTATTTACGTGCCTATATCCAAAAGAGGTCCAGGCACTTTATACTATACCTGATACACTGATACTAGTTCAAGTCAAATTACAGGCATTCACTGGCCAAAAGAAAATTGACAGCACTTTATGACAACTAATACAATTGACAGCACTTTATGACAACTAATACAATTGACAGCACTTTATGACAACTAATACAATTGACAGCACTTTATGACAACTAATACAATTGACAGCACTTTATGACAACTAATACAATTGACAGCACTTTATGACAACTAATACAATTGACAGCACTTTATGACAACTAATACAATTGACAGCACTTTATGACAACTAATACAATTGACAGCACTTTATGACAACTAATACAATTGACAGCACTTTATGACAACTAATACAATTGACAGCACTTTATGACAACTAATACAATTGACAGCACTTTATGACAACTAATACAATTGACAGCACTTTATGACAACTAATACAATGACATATCTAGCTACACATATGTCACCAATGGCAAGCATGTCAGTATTTAATACTCCATTTAAAGTTAGAGCCACTTTGAACTCTGACCTTGTCAGATACTATTTGGTATACTGCTATTTCTAGTATGATACAAAATGATTACTTTACATCTCCGCTTCTGGCTGCAGCGTGGACTGGTAAACAGTCTGCAGTGGACACAGCCGGGTCGGCACCAACGTGGATGAGAATATCGGTGGCATCGGGCAGCATCTTACTGCAAGCAATGAAAAGAGCTGTCTCCCCTTTACCATTCAACCAGTTGATTGCCTCTTCGGTGTCGTAACATGCAAGCAGCTGAAATCAAAGAGATATTATTTAACAATGAATCATAAGAAAATGTATCAAATATTGGCATAAAAAAAGTCCTTCATGTTTAAAAATAGCAGGTGAGAGGTAGATCACTCGCCTCATAAGCTCCAGACTTTTGATGTCACTTACACATGACATCACATGCATAGATACATTACACAATCATTGATTTGACTTCTAGGGCATCGAACAATGTAACTGAAATAACACAGATAATAGCTTTTCCCCTTAATATTGTATGAATTGCAGGATAAAAATAACAAATAGTTAATGATGTAGGATATCGGCTTTAAATCCTGTTTAGGCTGAATGGGAAATTCCATTCAGCAACCTCGTGGAATTTCCCATTGCTACCTTCACAGGATAAAACCACTATCTTACGTCATTGACTAGTTATTCTCTATATAATCGACCATCGGAACATCACTAGTAAATTATAGTGAAAAAGCACCTACTGGAATGACCGATGGATCAGTGGTGACTGCATGGTGGTATATAGTGTTCCCCTGCTTATCACACAATCCAATCTTAGCATTGTGGCTGAGCAACTCCTGGATGCATTTCATCTGGTTTCCCTTGAAGCACGCCATCAGTGGAGTTATGCCAGTTTCTTCACAAGCAGTGTTGATTAGACTGCAATAAATATATTGACCATTTTATCCTTACATTTATTTAGTGACTCTGTACTATTAATTATTATGAGATCGCCTGGCAGAAAGTTGTTCACAAGTTTGAAAGGGTAAGAGGTTTGAGTTTTTAAACAACATCACTAGAGCACATTGATTTATAAATCATCAGCTTTTGGATGGCAAACATGTGGTAATTCTGACATATAGTTTTAGACAGGAAACCTATATTTTGCCATTAGTAGCAAGGGATCTTTTATATGCACCATCCCACAGAAATGACAGCACATACCCAACCCCTGCAACTGCCCATGGCAATCGGCAATGCCATGTAGTTTTTAATTCTCCACTGCACATTTTTGCCTTGAACTATCTTCAGGGTTTTTTTCAATGGCATGTTTTTTTGCCATGCACATTTCCTTAATTGCAGGGGTTGCATACCACAACCTTTGACATACCAGTTGTGGTGTACTGGTTGGAATGAGAAATAGCCCAATTGGACCACTGACAGGGATTGATCCTAGACTGACCATGCATCAAGCTTGCACTTTACCACTTGGCTATGTGCATTAGCTAGAGCACATTAATTAATTAATCATCAGCTACTGGATATCAAACATATGGTAACTGTGACATGAAAATGTTCAGAGAGAAACCCACTACATTTTTTCCAAGGAATTTTTTATATGCACTTTCCGACAAACAGAACAGCACCTACCACAGCCATTAATATCAGGACCAGTCGTGGGGCACTGACTGAGACTGGAAAAACCCAATTAGAGAAAAGGTCCACTGAGGGTCCATTAGTAGCAAGGGATCTTTTATATGCACCATCCCAGACAGAACAGCACATACATGTACCACAGCTTTTGGTATACCAGTCGTGGTGCACTGGCTGTAACGAGAAATAGCCCAATGGGCCCACTGATGGGGATCGGAACACAAAATGACCATGCATCAAGCGAGGACATTACCACTGGGCTATGTCCCAACCCCACATTTCAACAAAGTCAAGAGGTATATTATAGGTGTTCATTTTCCATGATGGTGGTGGTGACATCAACTTTTACGTTAAAACTGTAAGTTCTAAATCAGTGAAACTTGGTTCCTAGTTGCACCTCTGGATCTTCAGCTCAATACATGTTAAAAAGGTTTTAAATTCATAAGATTACATTTTCATTAATTCATGTTCTTTTTGTTTTTATGATAGAAAAAAATTAATTTTTATGAATTTTAGATCATAATCTTTTTTTAATACATGCATATATAAAATATATTTTCAATTTTTTAAACATTAAAATAAACATCCATGGGTTTATGGGTATTTTACAGAAATGCAGCTACAATTTATTATAGGACAAAAACGATTTAACCGAAAGAAGTTTGGCTCATGAAAATTCCTGAACCGAAGGTTTTGTTTACAAAACATGAATTACTAAGCTACAGATCATAAACATATTCATTGATAACTCATGAAATTCTAACTTCCCTCTCAGATAATCTCATCACCTCTGCATGTCTTCGTCTTTGAAACATTCCCGCAATCCTGTGTAAGCGGCCACGTGTACTGCGGTCCAGGTCGGGTGCTCCCGGAAACAGTCAGACACTCTCTGTAGAGTGTTCTCCAAATACAGAGAGCTGGAACACTGCAGTATCATGTCCAGCTTCGGTGCGATCGTCCCAAACAGAGTGCGAGATTCCACTTCACAGTACAGACGAAACACACTGCAGAATAACAGAGAGATACTACATACTAAAAACATGTCCACAGACCACTGCAGAATAACAGAGATACTACATACTAAAAACATGTCCACAGACCACTGCAGAATAACAGATACTACATACTAAACACATGTTCATAGACCACTGCAGAATAACAGAGATACTACATACTAAACACATGTTCATAGACAGACTGCAGAATAACAGAGATACTACATACTAAACACATGTTTATAGACAGACTGCAGAATAACAGAGATACTACATACTAAACACATGTTCATAGACAGACTGCAGAATAACAGAGAGATACTACATACTAAACACATGTTCACAGACAGACTGCTGAATAACAGAGATACTACATACTAAACACATGTTCATAGACAGACTGCTGAATAACAGAGATACTACATACTAAACACATGTTCACAGACAGACTGCAGAATAACAGAGAGATACTACATACTAAACACATGTTCATAGACAGACTGCAGAATAACAGAGATACTACATACTAAACACATGTTCATAGACAGACTGCAGAATAACAGAGATACTACATACTAAACACATGTCCACAGACCACTGCAGAATAACAGAGATACTACATACTAAACACATGTCCACAGACCACTGCAGAATAACAGAGATACTACATACTAAAAACATGTCCACAGACCACTGCAGAATAACAGAGATACTACATACTAAACACATGTCCACAGACCACTGCAGAATAACAGAGATACTACATACTAAACACATGTTCATAGACAGACTGCAGAATAACAGAGATACTACATACTAAACACATGTTCACAGACAGACTGCAGAATAACAGAGATACTACATACTAAACACATGTTCACAGACAGACTTCAGCATAACAGAGATACTACATACTAAACACATGTTCACAGACAGACTGCAGAATAACAGAGATACTACATACTAAACACATGTTCATAGACAGACTGCAGAATAACAGAGATACTACATACTAAACACATGTTCACAGACAGACTGCAGAATAACAGAGATACTACATACTAAACACATGTTCACAGACAGACTGCAGAATAACAGAGATACTACATACTAAACACATGTTCACAGACAGACTGCAGAATAACAGAGATACTACATACTAAACACATGTTCACAGACAGACTGCAGAATAACAGAGAGATACTACATACTAAACACATGTTCATAGACAGACTGCAGAATAACAGAGATACTACATACTAAACACATGTTCATAGACAGACTGCAGAATAACAGAGATACTACATACTAAACACATGTTCATAGACAGACTGCAGAATAACAGAGATACTACATACTAAACACATGTTCATAGACAGACTGCAGAATAACAGAGATACTACATACTAAACACATGTTTATAGACAGACTGCAGAATAACAGAGATACTACATACTAAACACATGTTCGCAGACAGACTGCAGAATAACAGAGAGATACTACATACTAAACACATGTTCATAGACAGACTGCTGAATAACAGAGAGATACTACATACTAAACATGTTCACAGACAGACTGCAGAATAACAGAGATACTACATACTAAAACATATCCATAGACAAGATTGCAGAATAACAGAGATATACTACATACTAAAAGAATGTCCATAGACAAACTGCAGAATAACAGAGGGATACTACACACTAAAAACATGTCCATAGACAAACTGCAGAATAACAGAGAGATATTACATACTAAAACATGTCCATAGATGGACTGCAGAATAACAGAGATACTACATACTAAAAACATGTCCATAGACAGAAGACAGAATAACAGAGAGATACTACATACTAAAAAATATCCATAGACAGACTGCAGAATAACAGATATACTACATACTAAAAATATGTCTATGGAGGCTAAACTCATTGAAAAACCATAACGAAGGACTTAATTAGCAACAATATAATTAGCAAATATTGTAACTGTGAGAAGGTGAATTTTTTTCTCTTTAAATGTTATGACATGATCGCAATAGACAAAGATGTTTTTGTTTTTTTGTTTTAGGAAATCACAAATATATATGGCTGAAGCACACAAACTCTGTAACAGCAGTTGGCAGGGTTTCTGCTAGAGGGTAAAACAGATATGGCACCATACCCAAATTTGTTTAAGTTAACCTTTTGACAAATTAATTATTATTATCATTACTATATGCTTTTCTTAACCCTAACACTAAACTTAACCCATTTTCTTTCTGGGGGATGCCCCCTCCATACCACCTGTTGACTGTGGTTGCATTCAATTCCATAGCACCATACCCAAATATTTCGTTCTGGCAGAAACACTGGTTGGCTAAATGGGTCTTTAAAGGTAGCATGCACAAACCATATTTTTATCTGTAATTATATACAGTAAGACAAAACAAAATGTACAATTTCGAGTGTGTGTGTGTGTGTGTGGGGGGGGGGGGGGGGGGGGGACATAACCGGTTACCATCACATAGGTTATTCCTACTGAAAAGCAGCAAGGGATCATTTATATGAACTTTCCAAAAAATAAGACAGGACATAATATGGCCTTTGATGTACCAGCTGGGCACAGATGAAGATAAAAACAAAATCCTAAAAGTCTATTAAAGGCATACTGTCACAGATTTAAGGACCTTATTTCTCTAAAAATGGATAATAAATAGAAATTACATTAATTGTTGGAAACCAAATCTAGCTATTGTATCACTTTAACTAAACCATGATGGAGTGAAATCCATGTCAACCCTCTCGGCAATTTTAGTTTTTGAATTATGGACCATTGCCATAATTCAATTATTTTTGCAAAATATCATTAATAAATGGAGTATGGTGGTTATAAAGATGGTTGAATAAAGTACATTTAGGGACAAATTAAATTATTTTTGCTCAGGTAATATTTTGTTAGACCATTAAATAGGTCAGCGGTCTATGACAATATGCCTTTAAGGGCAATCGATCCTATGACCTATCACATCTCAGGTGAGAGCTCTGCAGCTGAACAACACACTGCTTCTACATCAAGATAAGAGTAAAATCAGGTGAGAGCTCTGCAGCTGAACAACACACTGCTTCTACATCAAGATGAGTAAAATCAGGTAAAAAAAGAGTAAAATCAGGTAAAAAAGAGTAAAATCAGGTAAAAAAAAGAGTAAAATAAACTCTTGCAGATAGATATTCGATATACAGTATGAAATGAACAATAATAATATATTATCAGGGCTCGAAACTCACAAAAAAATATGGTGGCCCAAAACATAATAATCAATGTTGGCAAATTATGGTAAGAGAACCACAAGCATGATTTTAATGTGGAATACAAATATTAATAGTGGCTCATAGGTTATAGCTTTAAAGAAGATTGCCCACATTGTATTATTTAGGCGACTAATGCCATTATTTTTTAAATATTTAAGTCGCCCAAACTGAACATTGGTCGCATTTGGTGACCTGGACACAGGCTGTTTCGAGGCCTGTATTACATACCTGAAACAATTTGGTTTGGCATCTTCTGGCATAATAACACATTCAAAGCATTCAGAGCGTTTGTACAAGTTAATACATCCCTCTTTCACCAGAACAGGAAGCCTGTACAAAACATGTAATTGTATAATTATTTGCTCAGTTGTTTTAAAATCAGTGCAATCAAACAGTATAATCAGGGCAACTGTATGTGATTTTATATTCTAGAATCTTAGAAAAACTCAAATTAAAAAAATAGAGAAAAAAGAGAAAGAAAGAAAAAAAAAGAGTCAAATTATTACAAATCTAACAATTGTGACTTAAAGTCACAGACCCAAGTTTCAACTCATGAAAATAGCAGAGTTCAAACTTAAGAATTTGTTTCCCACAGCAATTTAAAACAAAATTGCCATGGGTGAAACGGCCCACCGACGGCAATTTAAAGCCTGCCCACGGCAATTTAAAAAAAGAAAGAAATTTTTCAGCAAATAGATGACTGAAATTTTATTTTGTTGTATGTAGACATATTTTAAATGCTCTAATGTTATATACTGGCAGATAATGTACACCAGACGTAAAAATTTTGCCATCATTGAGGAGCTTTACCGATGACACTTTTGTAACGTCGATGATGTTCCCAACCTATGGCAATTTATATCTAAACAACGGCAATTGCCGTCTTTAAGTTTCAGCCTTGAAATAGACACTATGTGTAAGTTTGGTTAATCTACAAATCTGTAATACATTTGGATAATACAGTGAAACAAGAGTACGCAACACTGAAATGGGGAAATACCCTCAAAAAATAGACCAGACATATAACCTTTATTTTTTACAGGTTACCATGTGAGTTTTAAAAAATATGAAAAATGCATTTTGTGGATTAAAAACACCAGGATGACTAGAAACACTTCGGATGTATGGAAATGCATTATCTAAACAATGAAATCTGATTTCTTTTAATCAAAAGTGGCCATAATAGATAAATATATGTCATAATGTTTAAAAACTGGGGTCTGTCACTTAGCTTTATTGTTGTATCCATATCCAAGTTTTATGGACTTATGTATAACACAAATGTCAATGTAGGTATTTTTCCTTTCAGTAAAAGATGGTTCTGAATTTAGTTTATACCAAGATAGAAAAGTAAAGGAATGTTTATTAATTTTCTCCATTTTGAATTAAATACTGATATTGTTTATGGAGTTACCTCCCCTATGAACTGTTCTTATAAGCAATGAAACCACATGGTAATGTCAAGGGTACCACTTATCTCTCTTTACGACACCATGCCATGTTTGTTTTTTTGTATACATGTAGTATCCTACTCTTACAGAATAATGTTTCCCCTTACATTATAAATTTGATGACAACATTCGTAATAAAGGACAGCTGAAACTTTGTTTACGACAGCGCCACCTGGATGGAGATAACTCTACTTTTTGCTAGACTTCTATTATGATTGTCTATACACGCACTCCCAAAGGATAGACCTCATCTGACACAGGTCTACAACATATATTATTTTATATTTCCAACGAACCAAAATATCATGCATAAGATCTTTGATAATTTGATTAAATACCGTTTGTAGAGCATCATGACACTTACGTTTCAAAGGCATCGGTCGATTCTACTTGCACCTTGTAAGGACTGACGATGGCCGACGCTGCATTGATAAACCCATCGATCAAAGTCTTAACTATTCCAGCCATATCCAACAGTTCACATCAGCGACACCATCAATTCACACTGGTGTTCAAAGATGGAAAAAAAATAAAGAGAGAATGAATGAATGACAGAGGCGGATCGGGGGGGGTGGGAGCAGGGGCCCGTACACCCCCCCCCCTAAATTTTGCGATAGTTATAATTTTATTATATATTAATTTTCTTTTTTTTTACGACCCCCCTCCAAACCTCCCCCAAAGTTCCCTTGGCATACCACCTCATGTCATTGGATTTTCTGGATCCGCCACTGAATGAATAGATGGACGGACAACCATTCTACATTTTGTGTAAATAAATAAATAAATAAATAAATAATAGCCTTAGATCATTATATAAAAAAAGATTTTCATCACCACCCGCACCAAGTATAACGGCTCACCTCGTTATTTATTTCTGAATACACACTAACGTAATCAGGGTTTTAAATATGGGGGTGGGGGGTCACGAACATTTGTAGGCCTATGTGGTGGGGCAACCACATTGTCTACGAGTCGGTGTTATAGAGCGACAGAAAAATATGAAAGTTGGGCGGAAAAAAGGTGATGGTGGGGGAGCAAGGATCACATCCGCCCCCGACTACGTCAGTATGAATACATTATATGAAATTATAACTATAAGGACCGCGTTTTGAGCATCAGTGGTGAATACGGTTTAGATTACTTGACCAACATTACTGCCAACTGCTCAAATGATATCGAATAGGCCTAATGGCCTGTCAAGAAATATAATGTAGACGATCTATTGAAAAATATATATTAAAACAATTTGATCTAGCTGTTACCTTGCTACAACAATCTCCAAACGGGCATAGCGGGCCGTGAACACCACATCATCTTGTTTTCTAATTACGGAATTAATGTTTTTGTTGGTTTTTAACTACTTATGTACTACTTCATTTTTATCTCGTCATACCCTACAAGTTATCATCGACTGTTTACGTTCTTCACTTCTTTTGTTCGCAATTCCACTAATGCTATGGCAATTATATCTGGGTTAAAGAAAACATTCTGAATATTTTACTTTTAGAGAAAAAGCATCCATAAAAACACATAGAAAAGTCAACTGCACCTACGTGTAACTTCCTTTAAAACAGCATTGGCCATCATGTTTCTAAGGAAATAAACCAACTGGGCACATTCCAGCTGCGTATGTATTATGACATATATTCGTATATTTACTGCTAATAATAAACGATCGTAAAACAGTTCCGACAAAACATTTATTGAAATATCCGTTGTCAGCTGCACAGCATTGTCGGTCTGCGATTATTTTAACTTAAAATAGCACAATAGCTTGACGTCATTAACAATAACGTGACGTCACAAACTGTCCAAACCAACTGGATAGGAATGCACAAGTCGAGATTACAAAACATGAGCCTCTTTTTGCGCGTTCACAAACGTAAACCTAGGACTGAAAAACAAATAATAAGAGTTCCAAATACACATTTAGCATTTTGTTCTTACCGTGATTCATTTCCCGCAATGACTATACACATTCTTGTGACAAATGGGCCTATTTACTTTACATGTAAACTATAATCCACAACTGGCTTCAGAAAATATTAAGGCATATTGTGAATTAAAAGTCCTACTCTATATCAATAAAGTAAATCATCTACCTTGTGACCCCACCCCTACTGGAGATACTGGCCGCCACACTAGACATTGTGCCCCCCCCCCCCCCCCCCCCAACACACACACACTCCTGGTCCAGATATCGTTCCTACGGGTAGTGATGGAAAGCCATAGGTGCAACTAAAAACAAAGTTTCATTGACCTAGGGCTTATAGTTTGTGAGAAACTTATCTAAATGTGTAACTTTAACATTTAATGTTAACGTCATCGGGAAAGTAACACATTGAAGCATGACCTTTGGTATACTAGTAGGGAAATCACAAGGGGGATCAATCCAGGATTATCCCATTTATAATCTACCACACTTCAAACACACTATATCGCACAGTGTCTAGAATAACTATTATAGTTCATAGATGTTAAAAAGGGTGGGGACAGGGGTACTAAAATATACACTCCCTCTCCCAGTAGAAAGATAAATTAATAAAGCTTTGCCCATCCTCCCAGTAGCTGGCATCTTCAGACGCCTATATATTCCACATTTAAATTGCTACAACAGCTTGTTTCGAATGTGCACATAAAACAGTTTTACCTTACCTGGTACATACATACATACAATTTCTACAATTGTTCTGCTAATGTAAAATCTTTCAATTAACAAACCACAAACCACAATGTAATATTATTTAATACTGTTTAATATTTTAAATTTTCAAAATTGCAGTGTCACAACATTGAGGTATATTATCAGGCTTCCATGAATTAAACTTACATAACCCATTTCTGGCTTATGCAAAAAACCCACAACAACCTGTTATGGCCTGGTATTTTATGTCCAAACTTTAACACACAAATTAAAAATAAGACTGCAAACAAGACTTGTGTGAGCAATGCGTGAAGGAAACGATGGTTCACAAATTTTCAGAGGCCTAATTTTATTTTTTAAAAAGACAATTAACAAATCAGTATATATCAAAACTTTCACTAACAGCAAGTGAATTCATAAAGCATACATAAAAAGCATCAATTGAAAGCCACACTAGATTATTGTGCTTAAAAGTTGTTTTGGCACCGACAGTTAACTGATCTGTAAAAGTCATAATCAGCAGACTTGTTAATTTGCAAAATATTAAAAAAAAATTACATGTTCCAATGCAGAAAAATACTACAAATTCACTACTGATGTATAAATATCTACATAAAATATCACATTCTGCGCTACTGCACAAAGATAATAGTTTACCATACACAAAGAAAACATGTTCTGTAGATTTTGTTGGCTGAAATAACTAAATCTTTGCAATGTCAATGATCAACATTTGAGCATTTTGATTTTAGTTACTACAATATATCTGAAATGATCAGTAACATACTTTATCAGTCAATAAACAACAAATATTTAACAATTATTTTCATTATTACAATGTTGCACTACTAATAGGAATGATTAAATGTATCCACATTTTTATGGTTTGAACTTAATAACAATTAACAATTTAAAAAACAAACATAAAAATATTTGTAATACATTATTTTTAATAACGAAAAAAAAAACTGAAATGTAGTTTGCTATTGCAAGGTAGCAGGAATGGTTAAATATGGTTTGATTTCAATAACAATTAACAATTATAAAAAATACATGCACATAAAGGATTTGTAATATACTGGTTTAATAAATAAACAACAAAAAGACTTCAAAAATCTAAAAAAAATAACTCGTCCTTGATTTTGACATCAAATGTACTTACAGTGCAATTGATTGAACAAACAACAATCATTCTCATATCTATATTCCCATACGGAAAATGTGCAATCTGAATCAACAATAAACTTATATGTGTAATATTTAAAACAGAAAAGAAATATACAAAAGCTTATTGTTATATATTATACGACAGATAAAAAAGTATATTGTTTCTTTCTTCTGATGCAAAAACAATTAATGATAAATACTAATATGTAATACGAGGCTGTAACTATATACATGTACACATATTTGGAGCCAAAATGAAATGACCAGACCTCTTCAATACTAAATTAATTTTAATTGTATACATATATTGTAGATCCTAAAATTAAATCATCACTAAATGAATGTGACCAATGGTGTTGAAACTAAAATGTGACATGAAATTAATGCAAGTGGTCTCTCTTTGAAATACATGTAGTACAATCAGTTAAACTGTAGGTTCAGGCATCATCTATAAGATCATCTCTAATGACAACAGAACATATCTCTGTAAACATCAGTTAACCTGTTACGCTAACAAAGTTGCAGCAAACTTAAACACTAAACACAAAGAAACTGTTGACCTTAGGATTAGTGTACTATAACAAGTTCACACATGGTGGATCCTGTCGGTTTTTGACACAGTGGTAAAAAAAACTGGAAGCTTGCTGGACTATGTGTAAATAGACTGTGTTGTGTTCTCTGAATTAGTAATATTATTTTTGTTTATTTTGTTTTAATGACCTGTGTCACATAGACAAAACATAGAAATAAATGCATTATATTATTAATTCAAACAACATGAACTTGCATTTTTCACATATGATTGCCTTAATTTCTGGATCTACAGTATCTGTGATGTTTTCAATCTCTGCTTTTATTTTGTAATCTGCTGTGTATCTATTGAATAAAAAAACAAACAATTCACATGGACTTGGGTGTAATGAAATTAATAATACAATTCTCCCTTCACCCCATCTCCTAGCAAAATAAAGATAACCCCTAAAATGCAGTTGTTTGCAAACTTTTAAAGGTCAATATTACAGTTTAGTAAAAGATCCGAAAAGATCTCAATCTATTCAATGTAACTCAGGGAGGAACAGAGCAACCTGAATAATGTCGGACAGAAGGGAATCAATATGAATGGAACTAAATAATAGAATACAAGTGCACAGAAAAACAGAAATCAGAACAGAATCTAATGGGAAAAAATTACAGAAAAGCAGAGCACATAATAGTTGGTATAGCTCTCATGGAGTCTTTAAATCAGTTGTTCCTGTTAACAAATATAGCAACACTACACACTGTTATGACAACCATCTTCACACACAACACACTGGAAAGAAAAGGAAGAAACACAATTTCCCTAAAGATTGATTACTGCAATGCTCTTTCTCGTAACCGGTTTTCCAAACTCCAGTTAATGACTGTTAACTATCCATCTGATATTTGTGTCAGTTTCTTATTATCCAGCCTTTATCAGACTGGCCAACTCTTGGAGTCGAGACTGATTGGCCACCATGTAGCAGTGAGTTTCCCACATCATGTTGATGAGCTTCCTGTTGTCATGGCAATCGAGCGGAACGTCCTCGGACAGCTGAGGACTGAATCTGAAGTACGGTACGTTGATCATGCTGCACCACGCTCGGGCACGGTCCACCGGGCGGCCCTCCGACAATGTCGCCTCATGAAATAGAAAACACCAATCAGCAACACTTGAAAAATGCTTATACTTGATGTTGTTGAACCTGGGCCCATATTTTCGAAGCTATCTTTGAGCTACGAAAATCGTAAAAACCATCATAGGCCATGACTTCACTACAGCACACGTCATGGCCTACGATGGTTTTATGATTTCGTAGTGCTAAGATAGCTCTGACAATATGGGTCCTGGGCCCCATTTTACAAAGTGTTCTATCGCTAAGATCACCTTAAGTGCATTGTTACCGTATGCACTTAAAGGGACAGTCCTGAGTTTATAACCATTGTAAAATGTTTCCCACCAATAGAGCCTTTTTGATGATGTAACATACAAATTAAATACATTTTCTTATTTAAAATATCAGCTTCTGTATTTACACGGTGTTTGTTGTTGTCCTAATGCTTGTAGCAGTCCAGACCAGATTTTACCTCCCAATAATTTTGTATGTGCGAAAAAATATATATCACGAATTAAAGTAAAAAGAAAGTGCTACAAACCTTACTATTTAGTATACGACCGCAAACACATTCGATATACAGACACTGGTATTCTAAACAATTTTTTTTATTTAGTATGAAATAGTAGTCTCCAACAAGGCCCTGTTATCGCAAACATCTTACAATGGCGGCAAACTCAGAACAGTCCCTTTAAGTTGATCTTAATGCTAAGATCGCTTTATAAAATGGGGCCCTGGTTATTAGGCAGCATCGTATATTTTATGCTATTCCAACTTTATTGCTGTTAACTTACACATTATTTATGTTTTGCTTACACAAATGTAAATGGTATCAATTCTGGAAAATCCAACATGTTTCTGGTTATCTCAATGCCATGCTTATACCGGACTCACCCTTTCCATTGCCAAATTAGCCAATGGTTAAAGTTTCAGACAAAGTGGCTACAACATTCAGTCTTTGGCTAAAACATATTCTTGACAGTAACCACTTTTGAATAATTTTCAAGGAAATAGTCTACATAGTTATTTAAAAATTGGCTAAACCAAAATTTGTTACAGTCTAAGCCCTGTTATAAAACTCACATATTTAATGACTCCCATGCATGCATGGAGTTACCATGAGATTAAAATATGAACAGTCTTGAGTCTAGACTCTCAAATTTTCATAGGCATGGGCCCTGGTGTTTGTATTAGCTCGAAATTAATTTTATATCAAACATAACAAATATATACCTCAGACACTAGGGTCAGTGGCTTTAAAAGATATATGGCACACACAATTTTGAAACCCTATCTTATTAGTCTGGAAATGACAGACCTAACTAAGAGGTGGGTGGGTGGGTACCTCCAGGGGTGTAATGTGGTCATGACCTGGGTGTGGAGTTGTTAATTCTGCACGAAATATAATATCGGCAAACATCAAAATTATGTCACAGAATTCATCAAAAAGCATCTTATTTTAAAAAGAATAAAAAAAGAAAGCATGCCATTGGACCACTTAGAACTGCTTTGTGCTCGCATCATTTCACACCTTCATCTGCTGGAGTGAAAATAGGCCTCACCAATAATTTTAAAATTCCTATGGGCCTCATATTATAATATTATAGACCTGCATACCTGATTGATTAAGAGATAACCTAAGGTAGATGCTCCTTTCACAGCTTTTGCTGCATCAAATAGGTTTTCTGGACGAAACACGTCTACATGATTCACTTGTGTTTGTGGCATTCTTCCGGTTCCAAGGGAGATAACACAGCCTAGAGGACGCACTTTATCCATTTGGTTCTTAAAATAGAAAGAACACATACATGAAAAACATAAGGAGAAAAACTGTGTATGTTAACAGCAAACCAATGAAACAAGCATCCTGAGAGTACTGCTAAATACCTGTCCCCTACCTGGCCCAACACATCTGTGTATCTCCTAAATACATTTCCCCTACCTGGCCCAACACATCTGTGTATCTCCTAAATACATTTCCCCTACCTGGCCCAACACATCTGTGTATCTCCTAAATACATGTCCCCTACCTGGCCCAACACATCTGTGTATCTCCTAAATACATGTCCCCTACCTGGCCCAACACTTGATCTGTAACAGTACATGATAAAGCTATATGCAAAATTTCTCAAGGCATTATGAAAAAAACATCTGAAAAAATATATGTACGACAGATGAACAGAGACAGACAGACAGACAGACAGACAGACATAACGATCACAGTGAAAAAAAAGAAGTCAGTGTTATTCTTTCCATTTTGTTCCTGTTAAATGTCTTAGACATTTGTAATTTTTTACATAAACTAATCATAATATGATCAAACATTTAAAATAATGATTACAAAAGTTTAAAAAAAAGAAGTAAAACCAATACCATCATACACTATATTTGCTAAATACATACACAGGGGTCAAAATACTGCCGGTTTTTGCCGGTCCACATCACAGTGGGTTGGGAGATATTTTTGCCTGTCATCCTGTTGGACCGGCAATTATTTTACGTTCATATACGCACATTAGTTTGAATCAATTATGTTTGATTTGGCACGTTTTAATTCGAGCCGTCCGAATATCCGGATGGAATTTCAACCAATTTCGACCCCTGATACAAAATAAGTCCTCAAAATTTCATATTTTTGCCCATGAAAGTGAAAAAGAAGTAAAGTTAAAGTAAAGTTTGTTTTATTTAACGACGCTGCTAGAGCACATTGATTTTTTATCTTATCATCGGCTATTGGATGTCAAACATATGGTCATTCTGACACTGTTTTTAGAGGAAACCCGCTGTCGCCACATAGGCTACTCTTTTTACGACAGGCAGCAAGGGATCTTTTATTTGCGCTTCCCACAGGCAGGATAGCACAAACCATGGCCTTTGTTGAACCAGTTATGGATCACTGGTCGGTGCAAGTGGTTTACACCTACCCATTGAGCCTTGCGGAGCACTCACTCAGGGTTTGGAGTCGGTATCTGGATTAAAAATCCCATGCCTCGACTGGGATCCGAACCCAGTACCTACCAGCCTGTAGACCGATGGCCTGCCACAACGCCACCGAGGCCGGTGTGAAAAAGAAAGACATTTGTTAACTTTAATTGTATGTTTAACCAAGACAGGACAGCATTAAAATGTTTTACTGACTTAATGACCGACACATTTATCAAAACTGCATTAAGCAACTTACATTTTGTTTGAGACCGACATTGTACTCATGTATTTCTGTTAGAAGGTCGAGAGTTGGATTGTTTGCTATGAGACCTCCGTCGAGTATTCTTTCATGAGCTCGGAAATACGTTGGCGCAGCACCACTGCATCGTGCAGCCAGCCATATTTTCTGTTCTGTAAATACATCGGCTATATGTTTTAAAACTGGTGACAAAGAAAGGTATGCTTAACAACAGTACAAGACTTTGCTTAGTTGAACAATTTCATTTAACACATTTGTCTGTGTGTTGTGTATCCTGTTATGATCATTTACATATCCTAAATTTGATGTGCTAATGAAAACTTGGTTACGTAAAATTAAGACTTACAGTGAATGACATGCAAACAAAATGACTGGTCTCACAATTCTCAGAGGCCTGCTTTCATAGCAATGTGAAAACCACAAGCCTTGTTTATCGATCCATTTATTTATTTATTGTAAGTAACTAAAAAATATACCATAACTTATTGGAAAGTTAAAGTTTGTTCTGTTAATGACACCACTAGAATGCAATGATTTAGTAACCACTGGCTAATGTCAGACCTTTGACAATTCTAACATGCAATCTTCTGAGGTAACCGGCTATATTTTCCCATCGATAACAGGAGATCTATCACATGCACTTTTGCATAGACAGGTAAAAACCTTATGGGTCCACCAAGAGGATTCGATCCTGTGACCCAATTACCTCAGTGCTCACATGAGGTAATTGGGTTATAGGATCGAATCCTCTTGGTGGATCCATTGGGTTTTCTCCTGTCCCAACCAGTGTCTCATGACTGGTGTATCAAAGGCCATGGCATGTGCTGCCCCGAGTTAAATCTCGACACCAATAACATATCGGATTCAGTGTGTGTTGACAAAACAAACCTTCAGGACCGGGCATCGTTGGGTATTTAGTTTCCTTCTCCATGTCTCTGTGCGGCAGATTCAGTGGCTTGTGATAGTTACGGAACATATGCAGCTCCGCAGGCTGTCTGTCCGCTAGCACACCGGTTACCAACACTCTTAGAAACAAAAACAAGACAACATCATTGCTAAATAACTACAGAAATAAACAAATATATACACGGTATATACATAGAGGATAACAAACGTGTTACCAGTTATCAAATTTATTTCCCCAGGGTTACATTTTTACTCATGTTCACAGATAATTTAACAAAACCCCCAACAAAGTTCTATTTATTTTGTTCAAAATATCTGTAATACATTAGAATAATATTTCATAACAAATTTAACAATAAAAACTGAGAACGTCAATGCAAATTCTAAACTATGTGACATCATTGTACATGTTTGCCAAATTGTGATGACGTCATATTTAGTACTGACAAAATCATTGGTTCATAAGTGCCAAATCGTCTAATAATATTGTATATCTCACCTATGCGTGATCATATCTCAGTGAAAAATTATGATTTTTACATTTTGTAAGGAATACTTTATCAATATTTTTATTTGTTTTAAACACATAATTATGCTAGCAGCATATTTTTTGTATGCTTGCGGAAATTATGGTAATTCTGAACAGTCATGAAAAAAGTATGCGATAAAATTGTTTCACTTCTCAAGAAATGAGATTAGAGATTTTTTTAATATGATGAGCCTCACTTAGGATGTTTTATTTCAGCCATGGTGGAATCCTCTCCAAACTCTCGTTTCAACATCTGCTCAAAAGGTTCTGATGAATATGGCCGTTTTCCCTTGAATACCTCGTCCTTCAGTCGGAAGTACAGACCTTTCAAATGTTGCAGTGGAAAGCCTGACAAACAAAAACAACTTCCATTTACTTTCTATCAGTAACCAGTTAGTTTACTTAAAAGCATTGGCCAAATGGAGCAATACTACTTGGCATAGCTTTGGGGTACCAAAGAAGACCAGACAACAGTATTTACCAAAACAACCAAACAAGAATTAAATGAATTATCAACTATTGCTTGAAAGCAGAAGAATTTACATAAATATACTGTTTATTTACTTTACCACCCTTCACCCTCAAAAAACCCTAACAAAAACAACACAACACCACCAAAAACAATAAAACCCCCACAGTTAATCCATATAAGGTACAATGTACAACACAGACAAACTAAATATCAGTTTTAAAATAAGCCCCACCCAAGAAGCTATATGCGTATTAAATTTTATAAAAAGGTTTGTTTTAATTGACTGATAAAATTATTTCTGTATCGTGAACACATTCCTACCTCGAGGGGACATGATGTAGCCCAATGGTACAGCGCTCGCTTGATGTGCGGTCAGTCTGGTATCGATCCCCATCAGTGAGCCCATTGGGCTATTTCTCGTTCCAGCCAGTGCACCACGACTGGTATATCAAAGGCCGTGGTATGTACTACCCTGTCTGTGGGATGGTGCATATAAAAGATCCCTTGCTGCTAATCAAAAAGAGTAACCCATGAAGTGCGACAGAAAGTTTTCTCTCTCATTATCTGTGTGGTCCTTAACCATATGTTTGACACCATATAAGCGTAAATAAAATGTGTTGAATGTGTCGTTAAATAAAACATTTCTTTCTTTCTTTACATTCCTACCTCTAGCAATACCAAGTGCCAAGATACCACCAGTACTGGTTCCACAAATCCAGTCGAAACACTCTTTGATTGGCCGGCCGGCGACTGTTTCAATTTCCATCAACATCTGTATTAAAATCAGACCTCGAATACCTCCACCGTCAAGACAGAGAACCTGCAATCATCAACACACAATACAAAAGAAAAGAAAAAAAGCGTTTAACAATACCTTAGCACATTTAAAACTATGGTTGACTGCTGTCTAAAAAGATTTCAACACCTAGTAGAGATCAAGAAAGATGAACAGAGACAGAGACAGAGACAGAGACAGAGACAGAGAGAGAGAGAGAGAGAGAGAGAGAGAGAGAGAGAGAGAGAGAGAGAGAGACAGAGATATGGGAGGGTCTAAGGGGGAAAGGTAGTCAGACAGAGACAAAAACAGACAAGGGGGATGAGAACTTGCTGCTGTCCCATATAGCAAAAAAGCTGCATCATTACAAATAACATATCTCTGACACCATTAAAATTAACATACCCTGTCTCTCACACCATTAAAACTAACATACCCTGTCTCCAACATTAAGTGGTCCATCAACCATGTCGAGAACAGATCCCGTCTTGTTCACAATGGTTGCATCACAAGTCACCGAGGCAGATAACAGCTCATCCAACATGGCTGAAAAAAAGTAACTGTGTTAAATACTGCATTTTCTCAAATACTGATGAATCCATGATCATTGAGGTTTAGAGAAACTTAACCAATGTTCAGAATTTTTTTTGGAAAAATCTGACCTAACCAAATATTTAAAACAATCTGAACCAATGTTGACAGGAACTTTAACCCAAATGTTTACAGATATTTTAAAAAATATTTTAGAAAAACACTTAACCAAATGTTTAGAGAAGTTCATAATCAAACATTTAAAAAAAACTAAACCAAATATATAAAGAAATTTTAAATATTTAGAATGAAATATCAAAAGTGCATTCATTCATTTCTTTGTTATAGAAAGAAATAAAAGAATAGAACAATGTTATCCCACATTAGGGGATTTTTTAATAAACGTTTCTTCATTATTAGCTATCTTGAAATCTTTATTAAAATAGTTTTTGTACATTGTACTATGATCGGTTCACCAAGACAAATTCCTGTGATTGACTGTTGCACGAGACACAACATTATCTCAATATAGCTATATTTTTGTCCGTTTTGTTGAGTCGGCTTATACATCTTACTAACCTTTTTGTACCAGATATTGAGGGGTAAACTAAGGAAGGAAGGAAGGAAATGGTTTATTTAACGATGCACTCAACACATTTTATTTACGGTTATATGGCGTCAGACATATGGTTAAGGACCACACAGATATTCGACACAGACCAGTCGTGATGCACTGGCTGGAGCGAGAAAGAGCCCAACTGATCGGGATCGATCCCAAACCGACCGCGCATCAAGTGAGCACTTTACCACTGGGAGGCAAACTAAGGGGTCGGCTTATCCACAGAGTTGGCTAATACACAGCGATATATGGTACACATTTCAGATACAACAAGTAAAATAGGAGCGATATTTGACCTGTAGAACAAGCGGATGTGAAAGGTTAGCATGGAGCCGTGTGTGTGTCAGTTTTCTCCAATACTGGTCACCAAGAAACAAAAACATCTGTTGGGAGAATGTGAGTACTGGACATTACAAGACACCACAGCCGTACCTACCTACACTATCCATCCGAAGCAGCCTCTTCATCTCTTTGTCTGGGGACCCATTGTGTGTTCCTTCAGCCACACAGCCATCCATGCATCCTTTCACGTCCTTCCTACATCGCTTAGCTCCAGATATATGCAGCAGGTATAAGATCAAATCTCTGTAAAAACAAAAACACACACACACACATATATAAATTCTTACATTGAAATTCGTCAGTACCATTCCATTGTTAGACAGTCTATTTCACTAACAGTGTATTCAGTGAGACCTAAATTGTAAACACTAAACTAATTTTTATGATTTATTCTAAATGCTTAAATATTATTATTAATTAGAGATTATTGCTGCTTTAAATAGGAAACATACAAGGCAACTCACTGGTTCCTTATCAATTAATCTATTCTGTGACTTCACATTATTAATTTAACAGTAGCTGAGAATTTAATGGCGAAATCAATCAGGTTTGATCCTGTCATTTTGGTTTATTAATTTTGTGAATATTCCTTGTCATCTTAATGAATTTATAAAGTAGCAGTTAATTTGGCAGTCACGTTTAAACATTTAATAAATATTATGGATCAAGTGGAAGAATGCACTTGAAAGTGTGTGTTCATGAACAACCATCACTTCACCCCTATAGGGTTCGTGAATTACTTTCCCACGAATCCACACTTCCTTGTACATTCTCCACTACTTAATTTAATGAGTTACTGAGTCTTCTACAAACTGCAGCTTTAATGTGCTTTTGGCTCACCTGTTTTTACTCTTAGACACTGAAATTAAATGCCTTGCTGAATGTCGATTCCTGTTCTGCAGGTTAACATTAGCTCCATAAACAACATACGTGCGAACAAGTTCAACATCATCTTTCTGTAACAAAAAACAACAATATATATTATTAAGAACATAAAATGTATTTTTAATAAATCTAAGTGAAGTAAGCATTATTTATGAACCAGCAAGTGTCAAAACTTGTTTCCTGCTATCCTGCTATTACCAATAATAAAAATATATTATGGGCTGTGATATGTGCTATTCTGGCCTACAAATTTGGCAACATTTTGTGAACAGGGTCTTTAGAAAATGAAAAAAATAGAACCTGGATATTTTCATATTTCTATAAGTTCATTGTAGAATTATCATGGGTGTCTCTTAAGCACACATTTGTATTGTATTAACAAATGTATGGGGAATGACAGGTGTGTGGCATGAATAGCTAGCTACAAGAGAGAAGCAACTGTCATGGTTGGAGAGACAAGGACAGGACTGGGATGTGGAGGTGGACAGCAGAAAAAGTTGAAAGACAGGAGGAGCTGCCAGATCAGGAAAAAATGAGATAGAATTCAAAGGAGAGAAAGGAAAGAGGGCAGTAGAATAATACTAAAAAAAAATTCTATTAACAAATAAGCCGTAGATTATTTCCTACCAACCTGTACAGCCCAGTGGAGTACGGTTTCTCTGTTTGCATCGACCACGTTGACATCGGCGCCGTGACAGAGCAGCTCCATACAGCAGTCGATCTTCCCTTGCGTCATCATCACATGGAGAGCCGTGAAGCCGTTCCCGCCGACTGCGTTGATGTCACAGCCCATCAGAGACAGCAAGTTGATCACCTGCAGGAAACAAAACCCTCTAGTTTCAAACGTGTCATAATATTGCATCCAGTCAGTTTACACAGTTGGGGACCTTTATA
This sequence comes from Gigantopelta aegis, assembly GCF_016097555.1. Taxonomy (NCBI): domain Eukaryota; kingdom Metazoa; phylum Mollusca; class Gastropoda; order Neomphalida; family Peltospiridae; genus Gigantopelta; species Gigantopelta aegis. Next base: position 16,617,305 of record NC_054706.1, read on the forward strand.
CCAGGCCCATAGGAACCAAGCCCACACACCCTAAACCTTGGACAAAAAGGTATGTTTTTTGTCCTACTCTATATAAATAACAATAAAGGTAAAAACACATGGCCTTGTACCACCCACCTCCTAAACAAGGGCTGTAACCCCTCCACTAGAAAGTGTGCCCTCCCACTCAATATATTGTTAATATGGGCCTGTATACATGTCAATTTGTTCATTCACTTGATTTTCATGCTGACATCCAATTAAGGTTCAAGCACATTGTCCTTGGCACACACCTCTACTATTTGGGCCATTTTTCCAGGACAGGACAGTCCACTGATGGTAAGTTGTTGTGAGAAAAAAAGCTAAAACGTTTGCTGTCTTTACCGACACCACAAGAGCACATTGATTTATTAATCACTGGCTATAGGGGGTGAAACATTAGGTAATTCTGTCAGATAGTTCTCAGATGAAACCCGCTACATTTTTCCATTCGTGCCAAGGAATCTTTTATATGCTCTTTCCCACAGACAGGAAAACAAATGAGTCCACTAAGGTGGTTTGATTTTGAGAAAAAAATCACTGGTGTCTTCTTACATCTCCACATTCAGCTGTTAAAAACTCTCGGGGGGGGGGGGGGGGGGGGTATTGGGAAGTGAACCCAGTACTTACCAGAATAAGGCTGATGACTTACCAACTACTCCACCAAGGTTATTTGGTACGTTAGTAGATCAGTTAGCAAAGTGGAGGACCTGTGCAGATATCAGCTTACTCCTTTGAGGATCTTTCTAAACATGAACGGACCTCAGATCACAATCATTATTTTCTGTCGAGTAGGAATCTTTGTAGTCATCATTAAGTCAGAATTTCTATTTTAAAGCTAGGTAAATCAGACTATTTTCCTTTCTGGTATTTTTGGCTTTATGTCTTTGTGGCATGGTTCACATGTTATTGGACTGAAGACTGGCAAAACTACTGGGTTCATATGTCCTGGCTGAGGCAATGAGGGATTTTTAATTCCAGCACCAGCTCCCACCCGGAGTGGATGCACCGCTAGGTTCAGTGAGGAAGTGCATGTATAAGGCTACACACATCAAATTTCATCCACTTAATGCATGTAATAATGGATATGTCTTTTGAATGTATGACCCCACATGGGGAATTATTATCCAACAAGCACTATAAGTTGCATGCATGCTGTGCGTGAACAGTAAAAAGAATTAAGAATAACATTTATTTATGGGGATAGGCTGAATGAAGATTAGATGACACAGCACTTATAGATTGTTAGAGAAAAAAAACCCCACCTAATTTATACCTAACTGCAAGCAATTAATGGTACTGGAAAAGTATTACACATGTTACACATTCTGTAAACAGTGAAAAAATTAATGATGCAATCCCAAATTTTAATGAATGAATGAATGAGTAAATATGAAACAGTTGTTCTTTAAGAGTTTTTCTACTTTACTAACCTCCTTATTTGCTGCCCAGTGTAGTGGAGTACTTTGGTATCTGTTGTCCCATGCACTAATCTGATTTGGATGCATTTGTACAATGAGCTCGAGAGATCTGTAAATCAAATATTTTATGATATGAGTACAGTAAAGTACTTTTAGGAAGGGACCACGATAGTTAGTTCGTTATATTAATAGTTTGTTGTACACATTTGCATAAGTTGGTTATTGATGTACAAGGAGATAAAACAGGACTTTACAATCAGTTCATTACATGCAGTAGTTCATTCTAAGCATGCTCGTTATAAATGTATGCTACTGTATATGCTTTCATGTACAACCAATACAAGAATTTGTATGTAATTCATGTTTTAAAATTCCACAATAATCACATTGTTATTCCATGCAGAATTTGACTGTAATTTATAAAACATTTGTATACACTGAATAAAACATTCCTTATCATAAAATAATAAACCTATTTCCATGATGAACAATCTTACAAATATCTACATGTAATTTAAAAAAAATAATATTCTAAATACAAGTTTCACAGAATAAAAATGTTTTTAATATCTTTTGAAAGCCAAAAATAGATTAACCGGTAAACACTTTACCACTAAACTGAGACTTCAAAATAAAATGTGATTGGTCAATCAATCACCTGAATCTAATTTGGGGACATTGATTTTTTGCTATTTCCATATTTAAGAGAGTGGATTAAATTTATAATGTTTTCTCTTTTTAAATTTTGTTTAAACGTCAAATTAAAAATATAAGACGAAATAAAAAATGCTTGCTTAAATCTTCATATTAATATCAAATTTCAGGGGACTTTAGGGTCATGTTTAGCATACAGATCTGGGGCCTAATTCACAAAAGGCTCTTAGGCTCTGCTAGACAACAAAGCATCCTCTTTGCATGTCTTTTAGCATTGCGCTGCGAGATTGCAAAGTTGCGAGAGTTTAGTGAATTAAGCCCCTGGGCCGTTTCACAAAGTGATCTTCATCTTAAGAACACCATAAGTGCATAAGGCAGTTATGCACTTAAGGTGATTTTAGTGCTAAGATCGCTTCATGGAATGGGGCCCAGGTCATTTAAGAATAAAAATTTCCAGTTAGCACATGTCAAAACTTATTTAATCCTTGTTATGTTTATTAAATTAACTTTCATTAGCGCCAATAAAGATCAAATCTTCTTTTGAATATCCAGAAACCCCCCATAAAATTCAACCTATACATCATTGCAGTTTCAGGTGATCGATTCAGAGGATCAATCTGTCATCTAGTGGTCTTGCAGGGCATCGAAAAAACAATCTCTTGGAGTGAAAATCAAGGGATTGATTTTTCGACCACCCTAAGGCTGGAACTATATTGCAGTCTTTCTCTAGTGCTATAGAAAATGATTACTTGAGATCTCCACTCCTGGCTGCAGCGTGGACCGGTAAACAGTCTGCAGTGGACACGGCCGGGTCGGCACCAACGTGGATGAGAATATCGGTGGCATCGGGCAGCATCTTACTGCAAGCAAGAAACAGAGCTGTCTCCCCTTTACCATTCAACCAGTTGATCACCCCTTCTGCGTCATGACCTATTATCAGCTGAAATTGTAAATAGGTATATGTTTTGTTCAGTGGTTAATTAAAGCAGAGAGGCCATATGAAGCAGTATGGCTGATCAGTCTTCAGCCTGACCAATATTGTCAGACACAATTTCAAACTGCCCCAAGGTACAGCAAAAACATCTACTAAAAACAAGAGTACCGGTGAGGTACATGATATTGTGTGAAAAGTAGGTTGCAGTGACCTAGTTATGGTACACAACACACCACTATCCCAATTTGTACTTGCATGAAAGGTTGATAATCCTATAAAAATTGTTAACTTAAAAGGAAGGTGTGGCCAGGACAAGGATTTCCTTTACTATGCAGCAATTCATAAAAGGTAGGTTGTTGAGACCTACATGTAGTTGTGGTAACAAAACTAAAAGTTTACAAACGGACGTTAGGACAGACTAATAACACCATGCCATAATAAGACCCGTAAAAAATGGGCGTATAAACAATATGAGTGGGGCGTCAAAACGGGTCTTACAAATAATTTTGGGCTTCTACTGGCCTGTTAAAAGAAATACAATAACATATGGTTGGGGTAATATTAAACAGAACGATAAACTTTCTACAAGTTTAATAATTTTGTATCAGTATCTTACTACTTTCCAAAATATGTGTATGTGATATATTTAAAAGGAATAATTATGCCATAATAATATACTAAGTTGGTGGAGTGTAAAATAATAGATTCATGAACATATCTCCATTCAGAAAATGTGGTAAAACAGTTTGAAAAAACACCACCACCTAACTGGAATGGCTGTTGGCATATCGGTGACTGCATGGTGGTAGACCGTACTGCCTTGTTTGTCACACATCCCAATGTTAGCGTTGTGGATGAGTAACTCCTGGATGCACTGTGGCTGTTTCCCCTTGACGCACGCCATCAGTGGAGTTACTCCAGTGGCACGACATTCCGTATTGATCAAACTGCAAGAAATAGTCAAAAATTATTAACAGGCAAGGCATGTTGTATTGATCAGATTGCTCTTTTCCTTATTTTTAAATAGAAAATTTTAATTTCCCATACATTATCACCAAACCTTATTTTTCCTCAAATGAAATGTTTCTTAAATCCACTTAGTTCCTTATAACTTTAGATCAAGAAAATCCATAATAATAAAAAAGATTAAATGGATGTTAATGTAATATGGCAAGTGACCAATTAATTAGGAATAGTTTGCTTATAAATAACTTAATTATTTGAATTGAGAAGTTATATTATCTAATACAGACATCGTCTGAACACCGAATGTCAGACTATAGTCCGTACCATACTCCTACAAAAATGTTTTTTTATAAATAATTTTAATTTGGTTTGATGTAAAAAGAAAAGTAAAAGTGTTTTAGAATAAAATAAAAAAAACCCAACTATCTTTGTGTGCAATTTAAAAAAACAAATCTGGTCAGAAATAAACAACTTGTTGTAAATTCCATAGTATGAAAATAGGCGTTCTACAGATGTTTATTTTAAGATTCATATTACTTGGAATCTAACAGAGCTCGAAAAAACAGCCTGTGACAGATGTATGTACGATCATCTCATCCTCTATATTTAGCTGTGACTGAGCTTGTGATTCTGTTAGTTTAATTTTGTAATGCTCTGAAATACATCTCAAAGGTCCCAATTTTTCACATACTGTCCCAAACCCTCCACTCACTCGATGCCGTTTTATTTCCAGCAGGCCACATTTTTCATTAGCAGGCCATATTTCCTTTAGCCTGCAATTTTAAAAGAAATAACAGCAGGTCACAGTTTACTTCCTATTTCGAGCTCTGCCGTGACATGATTTTATTTTCAGGAACCTCGGATTCCTGTTTAAAAAACGAGCACTGTATGTCTCAATAACCTTTTCATTTGTTCGTGTTTGAAAATTTCCCACAATCCTGTGTAAGCGGCCACGTGTACTGCGGTCCAGGTCGGGTGTTCCCGGAAACAGTCGAACACTCTCTGTAGAGTGTTCTCCAAATACAGAGAGCTGGAACACTGCAGTATCATGTCCAGCTTCGGTGCAATTGTCCCAAACAAAGTGCGAGATTCCACTTCGCTGTACTGACGAAACAGACTGCAGAATAAACAAGAGAATCAAAAACATGGTTAAACTGGTCTAAAAATGAAAACCCCCCCAAAAAAACAAACAAATACAAACAAATAAACGTAGATTAAAAAAAGGTAGTAATTGTGAAAATCTTAATAAATTTGGATGGATCTAAGAGGACGGACATGGGGGCATAGTCCTCCCTGTTTTTCTAGTTCATTACAGCACTGACATTTTCTACTTTTTACCTAAATGTAGAGTTTTAAAAATTTATGTCAACACTGACCCTGCGAATATCTCATAATCAACAGATTCCCTACTCAGAATTCTTATCCACCTCCATCGAAAATGCTACAACCATCCTTGACACGTTTGTGCCAATAAAGGAACATTTATACAAACCCTAATCCACAGACCAGTTTAAACATTCATGTTTTGTGGAATATATGTCTAACACGGTCACATACCACTTAATTATCAGTGATAAAAGTGGGTTATGAAAACAAAATACAGATATTTTAATATTGTTGGTCGGGTACCGAGACTGGCCCTTAGGTTAGGGTTGTACACTGGTCTAAAATGGCAGCCTTTATTCAGAATGTATGTGTATAGTATCAGCCAAAACCATATCTAAGGTTTAGATGTAGAATATGGAACATTTTGGACAAAAAGCGACAAACTCGTAAATACTGTAAAGACAATTAAAAATCCAGATTTGCGGATAAATCTGGAAAACTTTCACATCAATTTATAGAGAAAAAGTCCTGATAGTCTACAAGATGTTAGTGCTACTCATCACTACCAATTTGCCTATCATTAACTGGACCGTAATTAATTATTTATTTTGATTATAATTGTACCTACACTCGTACCTTCCCCTATAAAATATTTCTTAAATCCATCCATTTATCTAGCACACACATGTAGTTCATATTTTAGTGATTACAACATCCCTTTTAATAATATGGTTGATTAATAACAAAAACCTCAAAATATCCATCTTAATGAAGAATAATAGAAAGGTATATACCGGTACATGAAATACAGAATATTAATATACGTATTAAATACCTGAAACATTTTGGTGCAGTAGCTGCTGGTTTGATGACACATTCAAAGTATCCTGGGCGTTTGTACAGGTAAACACATCCCTCTTGCATCACAACTGGAATCCTGCACAAAGAATAAGTGTATTACATGCAGGCTCAAGTTCAGGAATCTATACGAACGAATGAATGAATGAATGTTTAACGACAAGGAATCTATACGGGGCGAGTGTTTTGGTCTAGACTGGTGAGTGAAGTTCTGGGGAGGTGGGGGTGCCAAGTTATATTTCAATGGAAATATATTTAAAAAAAAAAAATTTGCTTGGACATGTTTTTTTTTTCACCACTGAAATCATCCTGTATACATGCCCGAAATAGATGAACGGAATGTTTGGTTAACAACACACAATTTTTAATCAGATAACATTATCAGTTAAAGGTTAACTTTATAATAAAACTTATAATTATGAGGTATACAGTTTAAAAATATCTTACTATATACTTTGTATTCCAAATAATATGTAAAAAGTGTTCTTCCTACTTTTCTTTTATGTAGGCACGCCAATCACTCTTGCAAGATACTTAGGCCCTATGCTAAACATTCCAAACTTTATTTTAAAATAAGGATGGCATTAATATTCATGTGTGTTGTCATTCTTGATCACTTTCAGTACGTACACTACACAGTTGCCAATAGGGACACTCACATGAATTACATCACCATTAAAAAAGTTAACTCTTGATCATTATAATACCAATTAGCTGCAAAGTAATTTTTATATCGGATTTTCAATAACAATTTTTTTTTTATAAAATAGAAATAATCTTTATTGAAAAGGAAATCATATTTGACTACAACTTGGTAAAACTTTCTTATGTCTGCTTTTAACTTTCTTATAAAGTTAACCTTTAAAATATTTTAAAGACGTGTATGTATTCTGTAACATTTGAGAAAAACAGCCCAAAAATGTCAAAACATTATTGCCATGTTAAGGTCAGTGATTCAGCCAGAAGAATCCCACAACTGATATTCCCGCTATAGATATATAGTACTTACGTGAGGAAAGTGTCAGCAGACACAATCTGCACCTTGAATGGATTGATGGTGGCTGTAGCTGCATTGATAAACCCTCCGACCAAATTCTTAATTAATCCAGCCATGTCTAAACGTTTACATCAGCAATACTCTATTCCACACTAGGCATTCTGACCGAGAAAACAGAAACAAATAAAAATGATAATGAATGATCAAAGGATGAATAATAAGTAGTCAAAAGTGTATATATATATATATATAGATATCGGCTTTACCCTGCGAAGACCAATATTAGGACATATCATGACACTTCAGATTGGTAAAAAAAAATGCAGCATCACAACACTCTGTGATGTTAATACTGGTACAGAACATTGCATGCCTATTTCATCATTCCACAAAAATCAACAGACCATTACGTTCGTTTCTTCAGTTCTATAACCTGATGTTTTAAAAGTATTATGCAACTGTACCTGCTCACAAGAGGAAAGATTCAGTGAGATAACAAACGGGCTGCACTCATTATATTAGTTCATTAAAATAAACCACAGGCATATGCCCGAGTTGTGCAGGGTGCACATCAAGTCCATACTTTTCTTAATGTGCAGGGCAAGTTGCTTCCCTCTATTTAGCAAATTTAAAATGTTGGGGAAAGATTTTATGTTGTTGTTGGAAGATTCATTTTGTTAATAATGATGCAAGTACTTCAATCAGGATTTAGTGAGTATCATAGGTTATTCATTTTTGGTTTCTGTGTTGATTTGTTGCACTATTTTGGTTGAGAAACGATTGAAACATGGTTCCACAAGTTTTGAATACCAGCTATATATAGGAGAAGCCATGTGTTTAGGGAAGTGACGTCACGTATCAGCATGCGCGCGCATCTGGTAGGCAGAAGTCTATCATAATGGCCATTAGTAACAAAGCGAACTAGCGTAGCGTGAATAGCAAAGAATGGCCAACACGTGCTTAAATTACCGCTTGTAGCACGGGAACGCTATTCTACATAGCTCCTGTATGGAGGAGATACATGTACTCTTTCCACCCATAAAATTTGACGATTGACCGAGTTCAAAACTATAGCAAACTTCCTTTTTTTTCTTTTTCTTTTCACCTGAATAAATATTTTTAGTCCATGTATTTTTAAAGCGTCTGGTCCATATTTCAAGTAAAGCATTACAAACGAGCGCGCGCGCACACAAATAAAAATAATAAAATAAAATGAGTAGCCTATATTTTTTATTTAAAACTGTTTACAAGAAATAATTGGCCTACACTTTGTTAAAGGAAATTATTTCTTTAAACAATTTTAAATAACCCATATATATATATATATATATATATATATATATATGCATATATGTATATATACATATACATATATGCATATATGTATATATACATATACATATATATGTACATATAGATACATATATATGTACATATAGATACACATACATATACATATATATATATATATATATATATATATGCATATATGTATATATACATATACATATATATGTACATATAGATACATATATATGTACATATAGATACACATACATATATATATATATATATATATATGAACATTTGTTACAAATGAACAACCAGTAGACAATATATAGACAGTAGTTATATATATATATAACACATCAGACTTGTCTACTGGTTCATTTGTAAGGCTTTTCATCAACAATAAATTTAAGCAAGTATCTTATTAGAAAACTTTACAAAAACTTTTAAAACTATTAATTTTATCAAGTCCTTTTTTATTCCTTAAACTTGTTGATATCGGATACATATTAACACATTGTATTAAAATGGAGGAACCTAAATTTAGTTTCCATACATGTTCCATGACCACACATACATTGCTCCCTCTAGCTACAGCGTCCCTTTTTAAATATTAGTACAGAACTTAGCCTTTTAAACCGGATACATCTCAAATTTACTTGGTCCCTCACCTTTGTGCTTTACATCTTCAGAACATTTTGTAGCATTATTTTTTATATATATATATACATAAAAATTGCCATTAATATTTTAATCGCCTAATCCCATGCAGGCCAGGACATAGTTTAATACACAGTCGATCTAGGATTGATTCCTGTTGGTGGTCCTATAGGGCTGTTTCTCATTCCAGCCAGTGCTCTACAACTGGTGTAACAAAGGCTACACTATTTATTATCCTGTCTGTGGGCTGATGCATATAAAAGATCCCTTATTGTTAATCGGAAAGAGTAATCCATTGTGTGACAGCAGCAGGTTTCCTCCCTAATATTATCTGTGTGATCCCTAAACATGTCCGACTCTATATATCCGTAATTAAAATGACTTGAGTGCATTGTTAAATAAAAAGATTCCTTCCTTTCAAATCTAAAACAGTGTCAGTTACCTTTGACAAGAGGCACAGTTTCAAAGGCTATCACTTTCAACCTGATTAATAAACCAGTTAAAACAACAAATTACTGTAAATGGTAACAATACAATGTTTTAATGTAAGACACACATTAACACAATGCAAATATCATTTGATCATTGGTTTATAATGATAATAGAAAAAGAAAATAATAAATATGTGTTGTCTATTGTTTCTCGATATAATTTTATTGATTTTGTAAAGTCTGTTTTTATTAGAAAATAGAGATCCTGGTAAAAAAAGATTAAATCCAAGTGTTATCAATGTCATCATCACATACTGAATAGCCCCAATAATATTGCACATGGTAGTTTGGAAAGTCAGTGAAAAAGGTTCTGGTATCCTTCTTATGCACAGAAACATGAGATACTGTAGAAAAGAATCGCTGAATCTGATACCAGTGTTCTCCTTAGCATCCCTTAATTCACCCTAAAACTTGAACGCCCTTAATTCATCGTGAAAGGCCCATTTTTCATCCAAGAGTTGCCGGTTCTCTTTTTGTCCATAAACAGGGATCACTGATACCTAGAAAAAAATAAGAAAGTTGGTAAATTTCTATGATATATAAGTATGAAAGTTTTATATTGTGTATATTGAATATTATTGAAATATTTGAATACACATAAATGTATTTGTGAAGACATATTGACATCTGTCACTGATGACAATAATACTTGTAAATACAATCAGCTCCCCTTTTCTTTCTTTATTTGCTGCAAACAAATTCAGATAACTTATATAATAAATGCATGTGACATAATTTATGTTTTTAATAAAATATGGTGGCTATCACCAACTTGTGGATCAATATCCAGTTTTATTATTAGTATTTATTTATTTTTAATCCCAAACAAATGATTTAATACATCTGATATCCCACCCTGAAATGTTTATACCTTTTATTTTATTATTAAAAAATCAACTTACACATTACAAATACACATGTGGATCACTTCTTCAATAAAAAAAGTAAAACATTATAATTAACATATAATATAATTAATAAATGGAAATATTTCAGAACCATTTTCATATGAAACAATATATATATGCTTGATTGCACACACACACACACACTCCCTGTTATTTAATTAAAAATATAAATACTCCAGCCACCTACATATTTTATGGCATAATACAATATAAAATATATTCAGATTTTTGTTTTACCCACTATAATGGATCTGTCAATACAAACAAAAAGTTACATAAAACGTTCTTTGTCGATTGACTGGGTAGGCCTACTGTTCACAGGGCATCTTTGTTTCCATGTCAGTTTGGTGGGGGCTTTTATTATTATTATTTTTTATTTTATTATCTTTTCAATTTTCATTTCAATAAATACTGACGTGTATTAGTATTACGAATGAATAACATACAACAAACCTTGTATAAAATGACGATCTCCGTTGTGGGATGGGCAAAGTTGATTGTTGTCAGCTTTAACTGTTCAACGTTTCGCTTCCACTGTATTTGATGAAACTAATTTCATAATCCTTACTACAGTGACTTGTGCATCTAACAACAACGTATGAAATTACCATGACAAAATACCATTCATCAAAACTAGTCTACACTGATTTAATTGACGGAAAAACATTCGATTGTTCATTACTACTAATGCCAGTATTGTCAACTGGTTTCTTGCCTACCAGCGCTCACGCGGTACCACGTGATCAAAACATGTGACGTCACCGTGGCTTCTCCTATAGGGTATGTAGGGTGTGCAACAATATCCTGACGTAGAAATAACCACACTTTTTATGTCCATTTGGACCAATACCTGAGGTTTATTTTAATGAATTATTATTATATATAAAAGCTGTCACATTTTACCACTTTATTAAATTGAATATAGCAATATTCTTGTTAATACTGAACAATAATGAGCATTAAATATTGTTGAATGTGCATACCCATCTTAGCATCTAAAACCCTAGCCTGATCATCCCTTTAATGTGTGTTGAATTAATTTTTTAATTTAGGCCAGTCTGCGAGTCGAGTGACATAATTAAAGTATGTAACACACTAGTTCATCAAGATAAACGTCTCCGGCACGATATTTATTATTGTGATGTTTAATGTTGTGCCATAACAATCGGAAGTCCAATAAATGTCAAAATGTTAAAAAACGGACCGTAGATCTAGATGTTTACCTTGGTGAACTAGCAAAACACCCGAGTCCCCAGATTACAACAGTTACACTAAGACTGATGATCCTGTCTCATGCATATTTGCCGGAGAAAGTTATCCATAGCATAATATTGCTGCTTTCGTTTCTTTAACAAGTTTCAAAGAATTAAATTATTTATTAATCAAGTCTTGTGACACTGACATGTCCAATTTGTCTCGTTATAATTCAAAAGATATTCATTTAACTTTCATTACAAACTACTATTTCAATATTAATTCATTTAAACATGATAGTAATTAATTAACAACAGTGAAGGGCTTTCTCAAATGTCACAAACTTTGAACATTATTCAAATTAAATCTCCGTTGATTTCATTTTCTTTAAAAAAAAAATATGTAAAATAAATAAATGTAGAGTTATCTCTTTTCTTGCAATGGTATCCCTAAAAACGCGGATTTAACCCATCTTCTTATCGCCTTGTTTTAATTGAAAACATATATATATATATATACGTCTATTCTGGTTATTATAGTTTTATAGCGAACAACCAAGACTGAAATAAACATACACCCTGTACTAAATTAATTCCAAAATATTTATAAAGTTAATGGCACTGCTAGAAACGAAACGTATTTTTTTTTCATTGGCATTCCTAGTATGATGCTTTATTTATATGTATGGAAACCAAACACAAACAAAATTTTGTAGCAGACCACCAACAAGGAAATGTCTATTCTGAAATGAATAATGCTATGAGATTAAGAATTTTAAACTTATTTTTTTATACTTCTCTGGTGACATGATCACCACACGATTTATTGTTAGGTTCTTTCTGGGTGTTTCATTGATAGGCTTTCTATCAATGTTTATTTTCGGATATAAGGTATGATCATTGCCCCTACGGCCCAGGATTGTTGTGGTATTACTATTAGAGCGGAAATTTTTGCCAACTTTTTGGTTGTCGGCAATTGCCCAAAAAATACATAGCTTGGTCTTTGACTGTAACGAGAGCGTATTTATGTCCAAATGTCCGTCTAGCTCTCTTACAGTCAGAGTACTCGGGCTACATTGCCCCTTGCGTTTTGATTGTCATCTGCCATTATCATGCCATGATTCATGGCATAAAACTGTAGGTTCAGTGATCCGTTTAGGAGGGTGGCTGGTCGTGGTTGCTCGCTCGACCTTTTTCTTCTTTTCTGGTTAGATAATAGTGATGTGATAAAGACGACGGTACCAGTCAAATTGTCCTCTCTGCCTCCTAAACACTATTGGCAACCCCGTAAACTGGTCTATTTACTATTGATGCCCCAAATTCCATTAGGGTAATGCCGGATAGAATATTTTGCATTTACGGTATGTGAAATAACTTGAATGTAAAACAAATCCATTCTTATAAAACAATTAAAAGGTGAAAACAAAAGAAGAAAATCATTCAAAAGGTCTTAAAATAAAATTCCATTATAAACCATGGGTATGATGGTAAAATACCTTGTATTTTGCACACATGTATGCATTTAAGCATTTTTAGCTTTTAAGGTCATTATACATAAAAAAAATTATTCAGAATTATCTACAGGAGACACTATACTACACAATCTCACTCCAGCCAGTGCACCACGACTTCCTTCCTATACTACACAAAGTAAATAACAAAGACAAATTAATAATTCCCCACATATCAACCCTCTGGCATCTGCCGACACCTATGAGTTTCAGATTGGATATACTGCAACAAGATACTAAAACATTATGAAACTGAAAGTCTGGCATGAGATTTAGGAAACTGCCTGTATTTTAGACAGTTCTTGGTGACGATTTGATTGTCTAAATTTACAGAACTTTGTAAACATTAATAATGCTTAAGCTCTATCCTTAAATTTTTATTAAACAGGGTAGGCTAGAACAGATCATAATTTTTTTTTAAATGTATATTTTGTACACTTCTTTTTTTTAATTTTTCAGATTTTATCCCAAAACAATTTGGAGAGATCATACACTGACTTTTATGTTGTGGATTATGAAGTTGGTAAGAAACGGTGGCAATTCCTTGAGGCATTCCCATTCTTTCCATGGATGTCTGGGCATCTGAATTAATGGCCCGATCACACTGGCCCGAATGCCATTCCGTTTGTTTTCCGAATAGGAATTTGGGTGTTCGGGGAGCGAACGGATCATATTCGGGAAGCATTCGGTGTGTTCTAGGAGCATACTGGCTGTACGGCTCCGTATGGATGCATACGGAACGGCATTCGGTAGCTCCAAAAATTTGTTGTGCATGTTCAAAATAATTTTCATCGACCATCCGAATGTGGCGTCCATGTGTATTCGGGAAATATTCGGGAAGCATTCTAGGAAAACGTTCGGGAAGCATGCGTCTAGTTCTTGGTGCATTCGAAATGAAAATTTGGAGGTGCTGGGTTCCATATGCTTTCCGAACACCCCGAATGGACCTAGAACATGACGAACGTTTTCAGTATCCTTTCCGGATTTTTTTTCACTTATGCCGCCGAATGTATAACGAATAGCCAGAACCCTTCCAGTTTTCTTTCAGAACATTTTCCGAATTGCTCGTACACTTCCAGAATGCACAGTATGTTCCATATGCTTTCCGAACACCCCGAATGGACATAGAACATGACGAACCCTTTCCGAACGCTTTCCGAACCCTTGCGGAAAGAGTTCGGTCCATTCTAGGTCGATTCGCCGTGTTTGGAAAGCGTTCGGAAAGGAAACCTTTCGAAGTCAACATGCGGGAAGTATTCGGTCTATTCTGAAAGCATTCGGAAAACATTCGGAAAACAAACGGAAAGCATTCGGTGATACATTGGGGAAAACCCATTCGGCCAGTTTAAAAAATCACACCAGTTTTGTATACGGAAAACAAACGGAAGCTCATTCGGGACAGTGTGATCGCCCCATGAGTAAAGTTCTGGTAGTCATAGAAAAACCATTTGGTAATTAAGGGTATGAGTTTCTATGATAATTGAAAAATGGGTGGAATCACAAAATTCATAACTGAATGGAATTTCAGATTTTTAAAATCCTTTTTTTTCTTTTTTCCCCTATTCATGAACCATGGTTAAGTATTTATTGGTATATTACTTGTAGGAAAAACCTCAGTGTCATGAACTGTAGAACCTGCAAATACCTGCATTTGTTCTTGTATGTTATGCTGAATTTAGTTGCCATAAATATGGAACATAATTTGTTAACATGCTCTAGTGAAATTATTTTTAACTTGAAAGTTATACACATTAGTTTGTTCACACAGCAGTTAATTTGTTGTACAGTCAGTTTTGATGTTGGTTTTGGTTTTTGTTCTTACTTTTCGAAAAGCCCAACAGAATCACTTAACAAATTCGTCCATACAGGAGAATGTCACAAAATCTGTTTTGTTATGTTTTTCAGATCACAGACAACTAGATGAGGAGCTTAAAGCAGAAATCAAACCTGAAGAAATTATTAATGTCACTGAACCGATCATCTTGTGGTGGACGCCGTTCACCTTTGAGAAGGGGAAATACAAGACATGTGGTGATGTAAAGTGTTTCTTCACCAATAACAGAGAGTATCGGACACACCCTATGATGAAGGTAAAATTGTTAAGGCAGGATAGCATTTCAGTTGACACACCAACAGGCAACACAAAATATTGTCTAAATGTATACTGGAAACCAGATTAATATTGTGATGAATTGGGTTTCTTCCACAAATATGCACCATAGCTCATCGTTGTGACATGTACATTTTGTGAGCAACTGGTGGTATCTGCAATAAAAATAATGTGTGCATATAAATTTCACATGTTGATTTTGGGTACGAATGATATGGAATTTCTAGTCATGCATTGTTTTCCCTTGGTTTACAGTATTCATTTAATTTGTCCAGATAAAATTGTTGTCACTTGTTATTAATATTTTATTATTATATTGTCAAACTTTGAAGGGATTTGAACCAAGAAGCTCAAGATATCGGTAGTTCGAGGAAAACATGATAGTTGTTTGTTAAAATTAAATGTCAATTTAAAATTCGACTGTAATTGAATTACAGCTATATAATTATAAATTTTCCCTGATTAACTCAGATTTACCAACAACATGTTACACATTATAGATCTGCTGAAATATTAAATATCAGGACTAAATCTAACAAGAATTTTTTAGTTTATTGCTTCTATTTTTAGAATGTAACCATGCTCTTGCCTTGTTAACCAATTTGTCTTTCTCATGACTGGGAATTTCTAGTCCTGCAGGGCTTGCACTGGAAACATTTTTGGTTTACCCAATTTTCAGATATGTAGAGTATTTTCTTGAAAAGTTAATAAAAATATGGTTAATTTAAAGGAGAGGACAATTAAGGCATTTGGCCTGGTATGCATATTCAACGATATATAATGCACATTATTGCTTAATATCAATACGTATAATCGTATAGTTAATTAATAAAACGGTTAAATGTGACGGCTATTATATATAACGGGCGCAGCCATTTTGTACCATCTCAGTGAGTATGCCCTCTGGCGAGCTGGTGGTTACGTAATACTTAGCGCGTAACATCAGAAATGAGCCTTAGAACTAGAGAAACACAATCTACCTGGTTTTTGCGGGATGATAAATAGTCATACATTGCAATGTTCTGTAATAATACACATCCCAGTAAGCCAGCAATAAGTATATAAATATATATATATATATTATTTTTCAATACAAAATAAAATACCATTGTCAAATTGGCTACACAACAAGTCGAAACAATTAACAATGTTTTGCCCATGCATTAACATACGTACTGAAATGATACACAGTGTGTTTTCTTAGTTAATTGGTCTATGCAGTTAGTTGCTTCTACCTGTGATTCCTAATTGGCAGGTATGTATTTGATTGGTAATCAGACGAGCCAATTAATTGACGCTGTCTAGACACAAAAATACATATCGGTATTGTGGAATATTACCTGTCGCCCCTAAAATTGTAATGGACATGGTTTATTACTGTAAATAGTTCTGTAAACCTATTGATTAAGTAGACTATTCCATCTAAAACCACAGAACTGACCAATTACGTAGTCCCAAAGAAAAGAAAATTATCACTTGGGTATCGTGGGTTGTCATTTTTGCTCCAAAGTAGCATATCAATAGGCCTAATAGTGTACATTTTTCCTTTGGATTATTTAACGGAGAAAAATACTATAACCCCATTTTGTTCTGTTAATGCAACTTGACATATATTTAGTTAAATAGTTTATTATATTATTACGTCATTTATGCCGTTTTACAAGTCAGGTTGATCAAAGAGAAGCGCCTTGTCGAAAATTACTGCTTTTGTTTACACTGTACATACAGGAAATGGTCAGGAGCTGACGTCACTTCACCCCAAGCTATCCCACCGGACGTTAACTCTAAAATTATGTGTTTTTCGTTTGCTAAAGTGTCAGTATGTGTTGGTGGTCCAGGTATGCATCTTTCCAACACATAAGGCTCTTGTTTGAGTTGACCCTACCTTTAAGGAATATTTTATTAGCCAACGACTGAAATTTGTTGTAGCCTCTTTGTATTAAAATTAGCAATTTGACTAATTTTAGCTATGTGCAAGGTGAGCTCTGGCACTGGAAATAATGCTTGTACAGAGTATTTGTTCATATTTCAGGTGTTCATGTTTTATGGCTCAGATTTCACGGCCTGGGACCTACCACTGCCCCGCTTGCCACACCATGAGTGGAGTCTCCTCCATGAAGAATCTCCTAAAAATAACATGTTGTTCTCCTTCCCAGAAGTCATGAAGTTATTCAACCATACAAGCACATTTCGACGTGAGTCCGATTACCCCATCAGCACACAGTTTGTGTACAACCTTGAGTGGTTGGAAAATGACAAGTACCTGGTGCCCACGAGTATGAAGAACAAGTACCAAGACGAGTTATCTCCCCTCATATACACCCACAGCGATTGTGACCCACCATCAGATCGAGACCACTACACCAAACTGCTGATGAATTATATCAACATTGACTCATATGGCTCATGTCTTCATAATAAAGACTTGCCAAAACAGTGAGTTGTAAGAGTTTTCAGGAACATTATTATCAGGTGGTCACACCTATAGCCTCTATTAAAAACATACTTGTCTGCCCTTGGTTGTCATTGAGCTAAGCGGCCCGAAAACCCACTAAATTTATTTCTGGTGTGTTCAAGCTCTAGTTGCTTACAACAAAGGCCCTTTATTACTACTGAATGGTCGAATAGCCGTGGACATATTCTTTTGTTGTTTGTCTATTCATACAAATACCAATAAAACTTGTCAAATGGGTAGTAAACAATACTGCTGTGTCACAGATTGTCACAGTTATCATGGGAAGATTATAGATGGAAAAAAAATAACACTACATAGGTTTCCTTCTGGCGACTGTAGAAAAGAAAAAATTGAGACGGATTTGGGAATTCAGAGTGAACAGAAAACATTTTACAGTCAAGAGATGGACCAGGATTTGTTCCCAACACTTCGTATAACACTGTAGCTACTGCTGTCACTCACATTGTGATATTGAACTTGTTGGATATGTCCATCATAAAATACTTGTGCCTTGCCAAGTTATTTCTTAGCTGATACGGCCGCGTGATCGTAAGTATTTCTGTTGAGCACAAAAATTGTTTACATTTCCTTTTCTGTAAAAGAAGGAAATTACACACAATCTGATGTTCATCCTTTCAAACTTGAGGGATCAGGCAAGTTTTCTCCTAGAGGTGTTAAGAATCGCTCTCAATCACGACTTACATCAGTCGGTACATCGCGTGTCCTTTTGGCCGACAAATTGTCAAATCCCAACTTATTAGTTTTTCCATCTGTGGTTTTGTTCCCGTTGTTGGAAGCTCCCTTTTTTGTAAATATTCCTGCAAACTTACCTTTGTAATCTTTTTTGGAGGCACATTTTCATCGCTGATCCAGGAATTTATATCATGATCGTCCATCACCAGAAGTAGAGAGTGGTTAGGGGATGTGACTCTGCCTACTTTTTTTTCGAATTTCTAATAGAGGTTATAATCCGTCCCACAGGGAACGCCTTTTTTATACTATTAAATTTATTACAAGTTATTTATTTCTGAGCCGATTGATTTGTAAATTGCACCCAAAAATAGTGTTATTTTGTTATTTTCAAAACACTTTTATGTTTCTTCTTATGTCAAACCAGACTGAAATTATTACTACAAAAAACAGTTTTATAGAATGATGGGAAAGACTATAAGTCTTATGTAGTTCATTTTACCTTTTAAATTCTAGAGGAATTAACACATATTTATTTCGATTAATAAAAGTTAGTATCTCAAGATCGAACATTTTATATTACATACATATATTTACTACTTTAAACAAAAAAAGTTATCAAAGTTCTATATTTATTTTATTTTTAAAATGCTACATTATATCTTCTTTATGCCCCAAAAGTTACTAAACATAATTTATAGTAGTAGTGTTATTTTAGTGATTTAAATGTTATGTATAATTTTAATTTAAAATATTAATACTGTATTTGTGCATTTGTTTTGTAGAGTAATATTTGGTTTATTTAACCCTACATTACCAGCTTGTAATGTTTTTTAAGACAATACAATTAAAAAACCCCAAAAACCGATCAACAAATATATATTTGACTTTTGAATATTATTTTTTAATCCCAGTTTACAGAATCCTTTAGAAGCCATGGGCCATCCTGATTTTTACAAGATAATAGCCAAGTATAAGTTTGCACTGGCAATGGAAAATGGACGCTGTAATGACTACATAACAGAAAAAATATGGCGACCCCTTATGGCAGGAGCTGTACCAGTCATACTAGGAGCACAAACAATTAAGGTAAACAATAGAACACTAATTAATGGTTCTCATCCTTGACCCTCTGTCACTGTCATTATGTAAAAAATGTGTTTCTGTTTAAATTGTAATGTCAATGTCAGTTGCAAGCCTCGCAGTTATCCATGACAATCAGCAATGCTGTAGATTTATTTTTCGCAGCATTTATTTTGCCATGGAACTTTCAATTTAAAAAAAAAATTTTTTTAATTAACTGCAAAATTACTGTGGAAAATGCCATAAAAATATAACTCTTTAGAGTCTGGACTCGAATCGTACAGTTTGTATGGCATTGCCATTACATTAAAGTTTAAAAAGTTATTGAACATTTGAATTTTATAAACATGGTGCCAGATTCAGGCACATCTCTGTTGTGGATTCTCTATTTAAATGCCTTCATCCCCCATTTAGGTTTGGAACATCTTTCTCAGGCCCAACACAGGGCTAGCTCTGGCAGAGCAGAACATTTCACCAAGTTTGTCTATTAAACTTAAAAATTTAAGAAATGCAGTTATTTTCTAACAAAATAGCAATTATTACATTAAATTATTTTGCCAAATCAAAATAAAATTGGCGAGTGCCAGAGCTAGTCCTGCCAACAGGATCTAGGACAGTGTTTTATTTAAAATTGTTATTCTTTTGTTTTATTTTAGGATTTTTTGCCGTCCAATCATTCTGCAATACACATCGACGATTTTAAAACTGTTCAGGATCTTGCTACATACCTGCATTACCTGAACAATAATGATGTAGAGTATGAGAAATACCTCACATGGAAGAAAACAGGTGTCACAAACAACTATTTAAAAACAGTGTTACGAGAGAGAGAGTGGGCAGTAGACAGCGTGGAGAACCCTTACAGCACAGTGCCTAACTTCATTGAGGGCTTCGAGTGTTTTGTCTGCAGGAGAATTCATGAAAATATGAAACACAAAGGTGCACTAAAATACCAAGCAACAGTAGAGCATTATGGCTGTCCCAAACCTGTGAAGTTTGATGACCACGGTAGACCTGATTCTAATAAATCTTTAGAGCATGACTTTGAATGGGATTATTTCCAGAAAGTGGCAACAGCTTTGAGATATTTTCATGATAAAAATATTGTATTTACAAGAAAAGAGTTATCCAATAAGGCTGGTATTTCCCCTATATTTTAATGGATTTGTTCATCATATACTGTAGCACTTGCTTTTCTCAGGAATGTTTA
This sequence comes from Gigantopelta aegis, assembly GCF_016097555.1. Classification (NCBI taxonomy): domain Eukaryota; kingdom Metazoa; phylum Mollusca; class Gastropoda; order Neomphalida; family Peltospiridae; genus Gigantopelta; species Gigantopelta aegis. The sequence goes on from NC_054706.1 coordinate 16,638,080, forward strand.
AAGATAATCTTGGTCTTCAAGAGGTTGTGTCATTTGATTTATATGCATATTTAAATTTAAAGAATGTCCCAAATATTTACCAGTTTCAAAATTATGGTCTTGAAAATAAGACAGGAATTTTAAAATTCAGAATGGAATGAAACTTTATATGACTGTTGAAAACATGACCCAACTACCATCTCTAGTCTAGAGTTTCTGCCACTGAACATACCATTCAGCAGAAGTTAAGGGACATAGGCTGGAGATAGGTGTCATCAAAAATGGGAAATAAATAACAAGGAGAAACGTTTTTACTCTCTCTCTCTCGTGTGAGTGTGCATCAAAATTGTTCATGCATGAATCAAACAGTTTAGTGGAGAGTATGAATAAATACTGGTACAATGAATTTAATCAAATGATAAACCATTTTTCTTAATTTTATTTGTACATTTTTTGTTAGGAGTGCAATATTATTTCTATTTTTATATGATATTAATAATTGAAAATTACCCGAGTGAAAAATGTAATAATTTAAATTTGTTAATTTTGTGTAATCAATAAAAAGAACATAAAACATTTTGTATGAATATTTTAGTAAGTTTATTATTTTACTCGCAATCATTATCAGTTTTTGCACTTACAAATTAGTTTATTCATACAAATTATGACACCTTTAAATGTTCTTTAGTTAAATGAAAAGATTGGTGTTTCAATGTATTAATTATGATGTGGCAAACTTTAGTTACAATTTTCATGATAATATAAGCTGTACTTTTACATAGAGGAATGGTTTCAGATATGTTAACAAATCACTTGGCAGTAAGCTTACATTTTGTATGATACAATTTTGTATATCCTTTTGATTTTGTTTAAAGGAATATCTTGTTTAGTTGCTTTTCATATTGTATACAATGTTTCTATAAAAAAAAATTACTAATTGCATTCAAATCTATCCATGCAGCTTTGTCAAATTCTAGTCATATATTTATGCCTATTTTATACTTTTATTTTAAAAGACTTTTAATTGACTTTAGTCTTTTATTATGTACTTTTAGGCTGTTTTACTTTATTGAAGTAATAAAGATACACAAAAAGTAAAAATAGCTTGTTTTAGACCGGTTTATTGGTGATAAAGTTGTGTTAAGTTTATTGTCGTGTGAATTTTTGTGTTTTCTTTGGGGCTTGTTTTGTTTGTTGTTGATGTGGGTGTTTTTTGCTTATAAATTTACATTTTTACTCTTGTATCTTTTAGTCCAGTGTGTCTGCTACCATCCCCCCAAAATATAGTAAACTGTTGATTACATTCACAGAATTATTACATTAAGTGTTACTGAAATGCAGGTAAGCAAACTTTCCACGTCAGTTAACGTTTTTGTTAAATCGGTTATCAAATCCAGAATTTTGTTTAGTTCAATTTTCAGAGTAATATGTCTTATTCTTCCATGCCCATAATCGTTTTTCTTTTTTTTCAGTAATAAAAGCAGTTTTAACATTGTTTCCATCTAAACAAAAGTGTGAATAAATTTATGAATTAATGCAGGGAGATATGTAGCTAAAACAGGTCGTGTAAGAATTTCATGTTATTTTTTGTTACCAGCGATATTTATAATCACTTTTGTATACAAACATGGTTCCAAATTTTATGACGAATATCAAGGTCATTTCAACACTAAATCTGTTCAAGGTGCTAAGTGAAATAAGACGTCACTGAATAATGTCCTTAAACTATTGGCATGTAGCATATTAAAAGAAAGGACATGTAAACTCCACTAAAACATGACTGAATGTTTGTTTTGTTGTTGGGGCGGACATAGAAATTTTATAGGGAGGACGAAATGCTAACTACTAGATATGTCACATTTGGTCAAAACCACCACAAAGTTTGCACAGTTTCTATCAAAAAGGGGGTGTTTGGTGTCTTGTCAAACGGGGTCTGTGCAGTATATTTTAAAAGTAGGGGGTACACACAGCTCTCTGCTAGTGTGTACTTTGACTGAAGCGCAAGTAAGTTCGCGGATAGATGTCACTGTAAAATATGCAGCAGGTCTTTCAGACTACTAACTGGGGCCATCCATAAAACGATTTACTCACAAAATCAGGGATTGTTTTACCACCCTCCTCCGTGTACACGTTTTGTACATGTGATCATTAACACACGTATGCACATGCACGCACGTACCAGCCTATACAGATGTACATTGATGTTCCATGCTAAAATGTACATCGGATCCAATTAGGAGCATGGATTGCATCCATTTTACACCAATGGGTCTGCCTGTGTAACATACTGACATGTCTGCATAATAGCATAGTCTTTCCACACCACTTGTTGCAGCGACATCAATAGGATTATTGGCATGCATTAATAAGCAGGTTGATTATGTGAATACTGAGTGAAATTGAGGATAACAGGTAATTATATAGTTTGCTCACCATAATTTAAATGTAATGTTTTATATTTCCTTATGTTGCCTAAAAACAGATAATTTAGGCTTATGTAACTGATAATATAACCAAAATCCACTTACGATTTTAGAAAAAAACCTCCAAGACCTTTTAAAGATTTAATTAAAAATGACTATTAACATGTTTTATTACCCTACAATATACAATAAGATTGACTTACTGTACAAACTGTCCATTGATATACTACACTGTTCTGAAGAGAAGAAAAACCTCTCACATTGATGCTATAAATCAATCTTGTTTAGAAAAAAAATGAAACCATATTTAGTTTGTAATCTATATACTATATACAATCATGGATGGTTCCAAACATTAACTCTAAATGCTACGTTGGTATGCTGGAATTGCCCCATTCTTTTTACCGTTGTATACTATTTATTTTACAGATTTATCATATCGCTCCAAACAAACTATCCAAATCGTTCTATCTCATGATATATCTTTGAAATAACTCCTAAAGCTTAGAGCTAGGTTCACTTAAGCCAGTACAGCGCATGCGTTTGTATGGATGGATTATACTTACTGTCATACTGTAAATGAATACGAGGTTCTCCCTTTTACCATGGATTCGGTAAGCAGTGATGATGAACTGATCATGCTCTTAGTGGCACATGACACGTCACCATACAAAAGAAAATGAAAAATATTTTGGGAGCATCAAATTAAAAAAAAATATAATAAAAATAATTTTAAAAAGAAGAAAATAACGGTAGCATTAGTATAATTTAGTTATGTGTGATTTGAATTTAGATGAATATTAATTCGAACAATACTTCAGAATTGACAGAGAACAATTTTCTATGGGGTTGCACCATTTTGGATATATTCATCAACAAAGCCTATCCCTTGAAGTAATTTGTCAGGAAAAGACTTGCCATATGCTTTGACACTATTGAACATGTAATGAAGAGAGAAAAAACGATGTTATAAGAAACAAAATGACACCCTTGATAGTTTCCCTCAACGGAACCCCACCCTCCACCAGCATATAAATTATTCAACTATTTAAAGGAATTTTCTGAGTATTAAGATGTTGCCAAAGAACAGTTTCAAGTTTATGTTTAACACACCACTAGAGCACATTTATTTTTCATTAGTAGCAAGGGATCTTTTATATGCACCAGCCCATAGACAGGATAGCACATACCACGTCCTGAACAAACGTTATTTCCATCCGTCAGTGATTATCGATGTTAGAACTGAATAGCTATAAATGTGTATAAAACACGGGAAAGCAATATTAACGATATATATATCGCCTATATATATAGGCCTATGTATATATGTTACAGTCAATCTATGAAACCAGTCATTACGCGTAATGCCTAAACAAATCAGTCATTTCGAGAAGTGCCTGTGACCACCAGGCAATACGCGAAATGACTGAAAATTCCAGGCATTTCGCGAAATGACTGAAAATCATGGCCAGCCATTACACAAAATGACTAAAGTGCTATCTATAATACCACACCACTCAAGTCCTAATGTAACGCTTTATTTAAACTCAACTCAAATCATTTCAGAAGTTGTACATGAAGATGAAGTTGAATGTTACCAAGTAGTCTGTGTCAAATCATGAAAGTAACATATTGGTATAGAAAGGTCACTTGTTTTTGCACACAAGACTACCATGACAACGGCTGGAACATTGAATTTTGGTTTTGAAACATTTTGCATCGACTGGACTCGCATCTCTTAGGACCAGCACAGTTACACCTAACATATCCCTGTCCACCACAGTTGGATTCGTGATTAACAGCTTGGTGTAAGGTCACTGACTTTGTACGGTTTATATCAGCATCAGTAAGTAAACGCTGGGGGCACAAATCAAACTGATTGCGTGTAAACCTCCCTTTTAGAATCCCTGCTTTCACACAAATTGCGTACATATCGTTCTCATCACGGTCTATAATATGCAAAAATCCATGGAAATCATATAAATCTTCAATATGCACATTTTATTTAGTTTCTAGGTGAAGATTAGACTTTTGAAAAAAAAATCCTCTCACTAAAAGGTTATTGATCAATCATAGTCATAATTTGGACATACATAGATTTATAATCAAGGAATATTTATTCTCTAAATATTTAGGTATAAAGTCTATTGTATGGAAGAACAGGCAGACTGTACAATTATTAAAACAGTACTAATCTTGATAGACACACACACAATCATCGTCATCTAGAAAAGTGATTAATATAATATTTTTAAAAGATGAAAAGAAGCTCCTAGATGACAAGACGTCAGTAATATAGCAGATTCTGTGTTGTTTGTTTAAGAATAAACCAGAGAAACATTAATTACCAGAACCTTTTGTTTAGTAATATTCAAGTGTTATTAGCATATTTTCTATAAGATTCTTTAATCTGAAACTATAGCAAAAGGTGAATATTAAGTTATTGTATAATAATAAGCAATTAATATTAAATAGTATTTTAAATCGTATAATCAATATACTTATCCTTGTTTATTCTTAAAATGTGATTTTATCAATATTTAAGACCAAAAGCCTGAATACATGTGTCAACAATAAGACTTGAATCACTTTAGTCATTTTGCGTAATGGCTGGCCATGATTTTCAGTCATTTCGCGTATTACCTGGTGGTCACAGGCACTTCTCGAAATGACTGATTTGTTTAGGCATTACGCGTAATGACTGGTTTCACAGACTGACTGTAACATATATACTGTTAAAAATCTATTGGATTATATCCAAGGATAATCCAGTGAAAGTCAACAGGAGTGGATCTAGAACTTTTATTAAATAAGGATGCTCGTAATTGTGATATTTGAAAAAAATTAAGAAAACAAAATACGCTAAAAACATTATTAGACCCAAAATATTTAAAGCGGGGAGAGTCGGCCCCCCCCCCCCCCCCATCATGGTACACTTAATTTTCTGAAGCTAAATAAATTGTTTTAGTTACCCCCCCTTGAGAGCTCTTCGCTTTGTCAAAATGTCGAGTACATGTAAGTAGGCTATATGTATTCAATTTTAGCATTGATTAAATTATTTACGTTTAAATTTCATGATTTGTAACGATCCTAACAACGTCTGTAACATGACGCTGTTCTACCGCTCTGTTCCACTGGTAGTGGACCTTTATGGCGGCTGGGGCGTTGTGTCTGGTTCATGTGTTAGCCGTTACGGTATTCTCGACATTATTCATATCAATCGTTGTTGTTGTATACGTCTTATGTTTAATTATTGGACACCATCTTATGACATACGTTTGTCAGTAATAATAATGCGAACATCACAGACTACGTGACTGTTTTTAACAGTGTTTAACCTATCGAGATTCTATATTTAGTAACAACCTACGTAAATGTGACGGCATGTACTCGAGGCATTCAACCTACGTTTACAGAGGTTGGTCTAATACGCGGATTAAAGGTTTTACATCAACATACATTTTAGCCCGAGTACTCTGACTGTAAGAGAGCTAGACGGACATTTGGACAGTTATACATAGAATTGGTGTGGTATTAGAGCGGGAATCTTTGCCAACTTTTTTATTTGTCAGGAATTGCCAAAAAAATACATAGGTTGGTCTCTGACTGTAATGAGAGCGTTTAACTGTCCAAATGTCCGTCTAGCTCTCTTACAGTCAGAGTACTCTGGTTACATACATTTGTGCTGAATATTGACTTATTTCGTTGTTATTAATCGAAGAAACCATATGGTTAGATTTATGTGTATTGTTAAAACTGTCTTGAAATGTCTCGATCTTTTTAAACACTTTGGTTTATTCAAGTAGTTGTGTCACCTATATCCCCCCCCCCCCCCCCCCCCCATAACACGACTCGTACTACGGCGTAGGAAGCCTCTAGCTCCCGGTGTAATAGCCCAAAATATACCCCCCCCCCCCCCCCCCCGCCAAACTATACCCGGGGCATAAACTGGACTAGCCCAGAATATACCCCGGGGTATAAAACAGGCTAGCCCAGAATATACCTCTCTAGTCTATATTTCAATGTCCAGAGGGTTTTTTTTCCACCATAATTTATATATTTTGGGCTAGAGAATATCGAAATATCTTCTAAAATGACTAATCTGTGATAGTTTTATTTTTATGAAACAATAGTTTCTTTTCTTTTAAAGGGTTAGGACGGTGTGTGTGTGTGTGTGTGTATGTGTGTGTGTGTGTATTTTGGGCTGTTACACCGGTATAAAATCTTGGGTTCGCCAATGTGCCCCTCCCCATATATTAAAAAAATATATAGTTTTGTAGAAATGTATAAATTTCGTTTTCGAGTAGGATTAACCACACCATGCAGGATCAGGCACTGTGGAAAGCAAGTGACCATGGGGTTGGGTTGGCGAGTGTGTGTGGGGGGGGGGAGGGGGGGGGGGGCTGATCGAATGCCGTTTCCTGCATTCTTCAAAATGGAAATACATTTCAACCTGGTAAATGAGGATAAATGCACAATACTTTTGAAATGCATTTTTCCCGATGTATAATTTCTGTATATGTTTGTACTTCTACTGTGTAATCTAATAGCCTCATGAATAATATTAACAAAACAAATCAATTATGTATTATTTTCAAGTTGTTATATAGGACTTTCTATTTATTTATTTTTTGGTTCTACTGGTTTGACCATAAGCGTATGACTTAAAAAATAAAAATAAATCTTCGCATTCAGGCAAAATGAGCATGCCTGAAACCTTTTCATTTTGTAATTTCCACCATTCTACCCACAATACAAGTTGTAAACCATGTAACAATGCGTAGTGATTCGTGGGATGCTATATATAGCTTGTAAAAAAAAGAAGTTTGTTTTGTTTAACGACACCACTGGAACATATTGTCATTGATTTATTAATTATCTGCTATTGGATGTCAAACATTTTGCAATTTAGACATGTAGTCTTCGAGGAAATCCGCTACATGTTTCCATTAATAGCAAGGGATCTTTTATATGCACCATATGCCTCCCACAGACAGGATAGAACATAGCTGCACACGGCTTTTGATATACAAGTCTTGGTACACTGGCTGGGACGAGAAATAGCCCAATGGGTCCACCGACGGGGATCGATCCTTAACCGACCACGCATCAAACGTGAGCCTTTTTTTTTTCCCCCCACATTATTGTTTGCCATTGTAACCAAAATCTGATGTAGAGTTTATACCCGATCCGTCAGTGCCCCACACCCACCTACACCCTCCCAAAGTCGTTCCTACGGGCTTGAGCTAGAATAAAACAAACATGCCTTTGTATATAGCAGTGCAGGATTCTTACATATATGAAAAATGCTTGAATTTGATTGGTCTTCAGAAAAATCCCATGAATTTGTCAAAACCCATGATAAGTGGTAAAATTAAAAAAAAAAAAAAAATCTTAAAAATTGCTTAAATTGCATATTTATGCTTAGAAATATTAAAATTTACCTTCCTCAAGTTTATTTTTCTCGTAAATGAAAACTTTGTCAGTTAGTATTATTGACAGTTTTTACTAGTCATAACAGCATCACAAATATCGATTTGTTTTGGATATTGCCATCGGACTCTTTTTTTTTTTACCAGAAAATAATTTAAGGGTACGTAATAAAAACAAAACAGACCATAAGTATCACTACTAGGAGGTCATGGGCTTGGAATCTTTTGAAATTGGACACTGCATTCCATGCATTTTTTTCACAATTAAACAACAGTTCTCATACTATAATTTTTCTAAAAAAAAACAGTTATAAAAATGTATCCATTAATTTCCAAGATTTTAGGGTACGTAATTGTACCCTTCGTACCTTCTGGCAAAAAACCCGGCTATTACGAATACTGACCAAGAATTACCAATTGAATACGGGGAATGCAAAAGCCCTTGGAAACTAAATTTACAGTGAAAAGTGCTTAAAAAGTGCTTGAATTACGCCTTTCAAATTGGGTATGAACCTTGCAGTAGTCTATTCAAGACGCCCCCCCCCCCCCCCCCCCCCACACACACACAAAGCTACGAAACCCGGCTTCTAACCGAAGCAGGCGTCTATTTAAGGTACGCCTCTATTCAAGGATATACGGTAATTTATGTAGGTGTGTAGCGGCCTATATTGAAGACATATAGAATCAGATAGAACGACAGAAATGTTCGATCTAGTCACAACCATGTAGCAAATTGTTGGATCAAACAAAATAATTACTTACAATTAACAACCAGATTTGTTAGGTGCTTGTGTCGCAGGATCGAACCACCTCGGTGGATCCATTCAACTGATTGGATCTCCCCCCCCCCCCCCCCCCGTTCCAACCAGTGCACCACGACTGGTCAAAGGCCGTGGTATATGCTTTCCTGTCTGTGGGAAAGTGCATATAAAAGATTCCTCTGATGACTATATGTCAGAATTACCAAATGTTTGGTTTGACATCCAATAGTGGTGTCGTTAAACAAAACAAAATTTTAACTTGAGCGAGAGAGAGAGAGAGAGAGAGGCACACACACACACACACACACACACACACACACACACTAACTGACTAACTGACTTATTCTAAATATTTAAGCAGGGCCTTCATTCGTACGTGGTCTGTGGTACGTGTCCATATCCACGTCAATAAACAGTCGGATACATAGAGAAAAGATATGATAGAGAAGAATCCACTGAGCGATGAATCGCTCGGTGGCGAATTTTGACGAACACGGATGGGCACAAAGCTAGTTCGGGAGCTGACCTCCGTCAGTCTCATCCGAGATTACTTCTGTAAAAGGTCATTTCGCTGATCAGATGTTCACTCCATGTATGTACCGACGCGGACACGGATACGTACGGTGCCTCGCAGCGCTCAATTTTTACGGTCGTCCGGTCGTCTGTGACGACCTAATATTCAGTCGGGCAACTTAATTCTATGATACTAGTTGCCCGTCGGACGACTGACTTTTGTTTAAACACCAAAAGGAGTTGTGTCGCATAATAATGTGCAGTTTCCTTGCCCACAATCGCTTTTAAACTGTCGTTATCTAAAGTAGAAGGGATGATTTTCCGCGATCACGAAAAACACGGGCGGAATTTAGTAACTGAAATGGAATTCGCGATTTAAAAAAAACAAAAAACCTTCAAACGTTGTATTTCTGGTTCAAGCACCATTATAAATCTTTTTGGTGGTTTTAAGATTCAATATTAACAATATACGCATATAGTGTTTTTGTATGCCAACTTTCGTATGCCTAAACACTACCAGAACCGTCCATTCTACACTTTACACAGTAAAATTTAATTTGAAATATAAAAATAAACATGAACTAATACAATTTTAGAATGTTGATTATATAACAAGATTTCTAGTATGTTCAATTTCAATATTTTTTAATAATACTTATTATGATTCGTAAGCATAACCGATTTACACAACGCTTTCGTTGGAAAACATAATTTCGTAAACCTTTGGGCATATTCGTTAATCTGTCTGTACGGAAGCAATTCACATTTGTAGTCGCTCCCACAGGGAACACCTTTTTTCATGCTATGGAATTTACTACACATTATTTATTTCTGAACCGATTGTTTTCTAAATTGCACACAATAGCATTTTAATTTTCTTCTTACTGTACATTTATTTTCCCCAGGTAATTTTTCCCCTCTCTCCGAAGGGGTTGAAAAATATATATTTGGGAATTGGGCCCCGCTGTTATTTGTGCTATTGGCCCCGCGAATCCTTAAACTGGTTCTGAATACATAATTCTAAACAATATTTAAAAAAAAAATATATATTTTTTATTTTTTTAAAGGCCTTCATTTAAAAGTTATAAAACAATGTCGAAACTGTAAACGATCGACAGAACAGTGCTTAGTGTCGGTTCACTACCGCTGGCCTATATCCAGCTTGACCCGACCACGTTTTAATATGTAATTTGTGCACACGGCACGCTAGTTAGGATACAGAGAAACATACATGTGCAATCGAGTGGGTACTAGTAATTCTTACTTGTGCACTTTTGTTTTTGGGTTCACGTTTTGTAATCATACTGGACCAAATAAAATGTTATCATGTATTTATTTATTTATATATTTTTGGCAACTAATGTAAGATTACAAACAATGCATTACCAAGTTCTTGTTAATATTTTCAGAAAAATAGCGGCGTTTGTCAAATGTGTGTTTTGTTTATGAATCTTAACCATAATCCATTAAATGAAATGAAACTGAAAGCCACACAATCAACAATTATGTATTGTTTGAATTTAAGGGAGAATGGATCTCTTTATTATTATTAAATACAAACAATAATTAACAGTAATTAAGTTTGTAACTTTGTTTTAACTGCGGCTTATGTACGGACGAAGGTCGAAACTAATTTATACACCAATTGATGCGTGTAATAGGCCAGAAAATATGGTACATCACATTTTTAGTCTTTATTAGTGGCAAGTAAACATTACTTAACTTCTTCTTGTTTTTAAGTTTGTGTCAACAAAAATGTTTACAGGTATTTAAAAAATAGCAATAGCCAACAAGCTCAGAGCTGGAACAATAAAACACAAATGGATATAGCTTATAATAATAAAACATGACACTAATTAACACACAAAATGGGAAAAAACCCACACGGAATTTGCAAAAATCTGAAACGGAATGTGGCAAAATCTGAAACGGAAAATCATCCCCTCTACTAAAGCATCAGTCGAAATCACGTGGGCTTGTTTGCCACTCGGAACTCCTCGGCCGATTCTGTGAGACATCAGGAAAAATCGTAATCAGCTGAAGTATTCCGAATAGTAAACATTCCAGTGCATTCGATTGGAACATAGAGTGCATTCGATTAGAAAATAGCGGTTGTGTCGCCAAATCACAACAATCTTAAGCAATTAGGCCCTATGTGTACATGTGTATAACTACAAACATTTAAAAACATTATTAAAAAGTAATGTATTTTATTGTCAGACAGTACATATTACATTTTACATTGACAACATATTAATTCTAAACCTGTTGGTTACTGTTTTATTGGAATATAAATATAACTCTAGTTTCAAAACACGGATGAAATCAGGGCAACCAAATTTTTGGAGGGGCAACCTCAATGTGAACCCATACTTGCCCTCCGGGCAAGCAACCAAAATCCTTAAAATTGAGCACCACGGACGGTACCAATGTACCACGTACGGATGGACGCCCTGCTTTCAGAGTCGCACAAGTAGAAGTGAGATTTGCGCCAAGTACACCACCCACAAATGAGGATGAACAATTTTGTCTAATTACAATCACCAAATACAAATGAACTGACGAGTATTACTAGTTTTTCTCGGCGACACGACCAGTTTGAACACTACATGAAGAAAGAAAGAAATGGTCTATTTAACGACGCACTCAACACATTTTATTTACGGTTATATGGCGTCAGACATATGGTTATGGACCACACAGATATTGAGAGAGGAAACCCGCAGTCGCCACTTCATGAGCTACTCTTTTCGATAAGCAGCAAGGGATCTTTTATATACACTATCCCACAGGGTAGCACATACCACGGCCTTTGATATACCAGTCGTGGTGCACTGGCTGGAAAAAGAAATAGCCCAGTGGGCCCACCGGCGGGGATCGATCCCACACCGACCGCGCATCGAGCGAGTGCTGTACCATTGGGAACAATTTTGTCTAATTACAGTCACCAAATAGAACTGAACTGACGAGTATTACGGGTTTTTTTCGGCGACACGACCAGTTTGAACGCTTCAGGAAGAAACACGCTGACAAAATGTAATAACATCTAGGAATCAAACGGTGGTACGCCGCGTAACGTGACATTATAATATTATTAGAGTTGACTCGCTGAAACACCGTCATTTTAAACTGAATATCACGTGCAAAAACGAAATACGATGCCATCGGATATACAGTCAGTTCATAACTCAGTATATTATGCCACGGAGTGCCCTTAGAGAGACATGCATACGCATGGACACAAAGACACACATACAATCTGATTAAAATTAGCTCTACTGGGTCTACCAGTAGATCTAACAGCATTGCGTGGACTCCTATGTCCAGGTGACCTTTCATCTATGAATAACAATTTATGGGATTGGGAACTCTATTAACGTGCCCATATCCTTGAAGGTTCAGGCACGCCAACCTCAGATCCAGTCTATGACATTGCCAGTGGCTGGTTCCGGGGCAGGAGGGAATAACAATTTAAATATCGACCAATTATACTTCGCCTTTTATAGTTATTCGGGAGCATACACATTCTAAAAATATCGGGCGAGACTATTTATGCAATAGGCGAACTTGTTGGTCTATTTCAACATTGAAAAAAACGGGGAAAAGTGCAGTAATAAACTCTGGATTGTATACTAGTATAAACAGATTTTATGGCTATACGATCATGGGTTTTTTTTTCGTCTTAAAACGAATTTTATATAAAATGTTATATTGCAATTAGTTTCCGGCATACTTCGTAATTCACCCGAATCATTTCGTATACCCTCGGCATAATGCCGAATGTTTTCAAATTCTTTTCAAATCACTGGCATGATTTTGCAAGTAAGGTTTTGATTGGTCGAATGAAAGGTCAACTGGGCTGCTGTTAGATCCACATGTAATAGTGGAGCTAATTTTAATGACACACATACACACTGTTTTATCAATGCTTCCGAACTACATTACATAAATGTTAGGCCCCCTACTCCATAATACAGAATCCTAGATCTACGCCATCAAATTCCTAATGACCAAACTTTTGTTTTTTTTGTCTTTAAGGTCTACCATGAATGGAACCAACCATCCACCGCCTGCATATTCGCCAACAGCGCCTCCGATGTCGCATGCAGCGCCCCCGATGCAGCAACAGGGCGCCCCCTACCCACCCGCCAACGGCTATCCGCCAGGTGGTGGCGGTCAACCCGCAGGTGGATATCCACCAAGCGGTGGCTATCCACCCGCTGGCGGCTATCCACCCGCCGGTGGCTATCCACCCGCGGGTGGGATGTATCCGCAAGGCGGTGCCTATCCAGCACCCATGTACATGGCACAGGGCCAGCCCTACACCACACTGCCTGGTCAACAACAACAAAAATCATCCGGGTACGTGTTAAGTTCGATTCGATGCTCATCTTTAAAAGTGTGTGCAGACCTCGCCGTTTTCAGGGGACGCCACACGATACACGGTCCGGGGCCAAGCTCCCCCGGGGAAATTATAAAATTGGATGTCTTTAAACGCCTTTTCTTGACATCTGGTTCGCAAAAATTAGCCATTTTTAAACAATAATTAATTTTAAAACTATTTTAAGCATTATTTTGCATAGTATTATAACCCAAGAATGGTTTGGGTTCATTTTTACCTTGGCCTTTTGATAGCAAATTTGGGCTATTTTCGTTCCAACCAGTGGTCCACAACTGGTTCATCAAAGGCCGTGGTATGTGCTGTCCTGTCTGATAAAAAATATAAAAGACCCCTTGCAGCTTATCGGAAAGAGTAGCCTAGTGGCGGCAGCGGGTTTCCTCTAAAGAAATATGTTAGAATGACCATATGTTTGACGTCCTATAGCCGATGATAAGATAAAAATCAATGTGCTCTAGAGCCGTCGTTAAATAAAACAAACTTTACTTGATAGCAAAATTACCCATTTTCAGATAGTGACCAGTTCCTCTTTTGGAGTTTTATAGCCCAAAAATTATCACACATGTATTTAGAAGAGTTCAATCCCGTTACTCTTAGATCTCAATCACTAAATCGTGAATTTTAGCGTTGACCGCCGTCGAAATGACCAGGGGCGGGAGAACGGATGAGAGGGGCCCCGAGAGAAAGCTATAGAATCAACTTTGGTTTGTATTTAAGTATGATTATCATATATATCATAATTAAAAAAAGCTTTAAAGGGCACTATTCTAGGGACGGTGCGGTACAGGTAGGGCAGATTATATATATATATATATATATATATATATATATATATATATATATATATATATATATATATATATATATATATATATAAAGTACTATTTGTTTTATATAACATATGTATCACTATTTTTTGTTACGGTAATATATGTATTGCAATGTATTGTTTCTCTTACGGTAATTATACGTATATTACAGTGTACTATTTTGTCGTTATGGTAAATATAACTATCACACTAATATTTTCCTGATACGGTGACATACGTATTACAATATACTTTTCTTTATTACGGTAATGTGCTATTATATTGTGCTATGTTTATATATTTCAGAATGGGAACTGGCATTGGTATAGGGTTACTCTCGGCATTACTGTGTTGCTGTATTTTGAACGATTAATCCTATATCGTGGTCTTCACTAGTCCATTGATTCCATCTTACAACTAAATTTTCAGTGTGTCAATATCCATCACAAAGAAAACCTGTTAATAAATAATGTTCTAATCCCAAACAGCTCATCTTCCATCAGTGAGAGTTGAACCAAAGATCCTCGGTGCCAGAGTGTAATGTTCTGTTGAGATGGACACACCTGAGTCTAGGCGGAACATTTTGTTTACGTTGTAATTAGTTTGTTTTCCACGATAGACTATAATGTGCTGGATTTTTTTTTTTTTTACATTTGATAAATAGAATTGACGAACCGTGGTAGGCACTGATGGAAACTGAATATGTTACCAGTTAACTTCATATTGTTACACACGATGTAGTATATAGTTTATAGGCACTTATTATAAAAGAAAATATTAATTTTTATTCCTTGAAATTTCACAGTTCTATTAATAAAATGTGTGAAAAAAGAAGAAAAGACTGACATGCCCTTTTTTGTTTTAGTTTAAGGAACCTTCTCTCTGGCAACTGGTTACGGCGTGAGTCGTTTCGCGTCCATTGATCTCTGGGTCGTTTTCATGGGCGGGGTTACCGCGCTATGCATAAATCAATATATCATCACAGACCGACGCCGGGTATTACTACTGTCGTGGCGATACATCTTACTATTTATCTTGGAAAGAAAGAAATGTTTTATTTAACGAGGCACTCAACACGTTTTATTTACGGTTATATGGCGTTGGACATATGGTTCAGGACCACACTGATATTGAGAGGAAACCCGCTGTCACCACTTCATGGGCTACTCTTTTTGATTATCACCAAGGGATCTTTTATATGCACCATCCCACAGACAGGGTAGTACATACCACGGCCTTTGATATACCAGTCGTGGTGCACTGTCTGGATCGAGAAATAGCCCAGTGGGCCCACCGACGGGGATCGATCCCAGACCAAATGCGCATCGAGCGAGCGCTTTACCACTGGGGTACGTCCCGCCCCGGCCTGGCAAACAATCAGAGACTTTCCGACAGGTGGCGCTCGTGCACTATACACCATTCCGGTTTCTAAATTTGTATTGTCGTAACGCACCGATCGGTATATCCACTCTATTATTCCCGACCTAATTATGAGCATGTATGTGACTGAAGCGTAAAACGGCAAAAAATTAAAGTAAATAATAAAAATCTACGAAATTCCGCAGTTGGTGGTTAAAAAAAAAAATGGAAGAAGAAAAAAAAGAACAAAATGATGTTCAGTCATATCGTCACATATCGTGGGTTGTCCCCAACCATGTAGGCCACTCCGGCAAAAGTATCTTATCCCCCCCCCCCCCCTCCACTATTATAATAAATGTATAACCGTTATAACCATTATATTAAAAGCGGAAAAGATATAATATACTAAACAATTTTTCAAATATTGAATGAATAGGAATAATTTTCTTTTTCTTTTTTTACATATAAGTAGAAATATAACAATGCTTTTTCATGCACATTTTCATGAAATTAGAAATGATAGTGGTATTGTTTTGCAATATTTATAATTTCTTAATGTAAATAATTTAATTTGTGAGTACAAAATGACATAATCTGATAGGAATTCTGATTTCAATGAGCCTGTTTTAATATAAATGTATTTGACATACCGGAATCTAAATATTCTCCTTTTCAGTACTTATATTAAGAAAAGTCCACTTTTGTAAATTATCTTAATTATGGTTCATACACTTATTTACCAAGAAAATGCATGACTTTCCATGATTTCCACTAATAATGAAATTAACTGAAAACTGCTTTAGACATTATACTTTTTTTAAGAGTAATAAATTATAAATTAAAGAAACAAAATACTGCTATTTTACAAAGGTGGATTTCTAAAACCAGATGCAGCAAGAAATAATTATGACTATATATAAAAGTACACTTATGGTTTACTAATAGTTTAAAGTGAATATAGGTACAACACCAATTAACTCAACACTAATTACATTAATTTCAAGAGATGCATTACATGCAGTATTCACACATGGATTGTTTCATGTTCATGTTCATGTTCATGATCAGAACAGAACATAACTTTATTCACTCAGAACACCTACGGTCTTACATTTGAGGTGGTTTACAAACAGTTTGGTGTACTGCTTAAAAGAACAATGCAAACAAACATTCAAATAACTAACTAAATAAATTTACAACACACATATACACAATAGTATACAGGTAATATAATCAAACTTACAACATAGTAACTTACAAAAGATGTTTTTAAACACGTCGTTAATCAAATTAATAAAAGTACATAATTTCTTTATATTTGATATTTTTGTGGAGTTAAATAGCTGACTTAATTTAAGGGTGTTGGGTCTAATATAAAAATATTTCTTTAGATGTGTACTTCTTTCATTAGTAAAATGAGGACACTGAAATAAATAATGGAACTCATCACCTACTGCAATGTTACAGAGAGGACATATTCTATCTGGGTTTTTTCAATAGCTGCCATCTGTCTGTTTCAATCGGTAGATAATAATTGCTTGTTCTGAAGCGGCTAAAAATTATACGAAGTTTTTCAGGCAAGTACAGAAGGTATTTTTCACATTCATGTTTTGTTTAAAATATCCTATAGGTAACGCATTTTGGATAAGAGTTTAAGTTATCATTCCAAGCTTGTAGGTATTGATCTCTTAGTCGTTCAGAAACTGTACGAATAAAAGCTTTTTTATTTAAAATGTTTTGGTTTACCCAGTAATTACCCAAGCCTAGTTTATTTAGAGTATCATGTATATGTATCAACCACTTAAACCTATAACCATACTGAGCATTTTCACTTATCATAATTCTATACAGTATAGTTGATATTTTGGATGTCTTTCCGGTGATCAACGTAGCCCAAAAAATTTGCATCCTAATTTTTATCTTCATATCTAATGGAAAAGCTCCTAATTCTCCGTAAATCATGGGAAGTGGTGTACTCTTTCTTAGCCTTAATAGATCTCTTAAAAAGTTTAACTGTATTTGTTCAATGTTTGATTATTACCAAAACCCCAAATTTCCGAAGAATATAAAAGGATAGGGACAATAGTGCTTTCAAAAATTCGTAATTGAATATCTATTGGTAAATTGAGATTCCTGGTTCTAATATTTAACAAAAGTTAATCCTTTTTTAGCCTGCGAAATAAGAGCCTTTTTTGCTTGGACAAAAGATCCAGTTCTTGTAAATAATATTCCTAGGTATTTATAACTATCAACATCGTCTAATTTTATATCTTTGATGTAGAAAAACTTATTTTTGGGTGGTTTTGAGCCAAAGATAACAATTTTTGACTTCTCGATATTTACTTTTAATTTCAAATTATCGAAGTATTCTGAAAAAACGTTTAATGATTTTTGTAGGTCGTCTGAAGATTCTGCCAAAATCACTGTATCATCAGCGTAAAGTAGCATAGTAATTATTATAAATAGATGAGTATTGTTATGTTCGTACTCTAATTTAACCCCTTTGCATTGTTCATTCACTAGTACATCTTCTAAATCATTTAAATATATACGAGTGAAAGATTTTTGCCCTGACGTACACCATGACAAAAAATAGGCAGAATATTCGTTATTGTGACTAACACATGATTTGATACCTTGATACATTTTGTAGACAATTCTTAGAAATTTACCGTCTACATCTAGATTTAACATCTTTTGCCACAGACCTGTTCTCCAACCCGTGTCAAAAGCTTTAGAGAAATCGATAAAAGCACAACATAGTTTTTTCTTAGATTTCATGTAGAGCATATAAAGAGAAATATGATTATTTGTACTATAATGTTTTCGAAGACCAGCTTGGTTTTCTTTTAATTTTTCTGAAGATTCAAGAAAAACAGTTATTCTTTTATTTAAGATGGATGTAAAAAGTTTTCCAAAACAGCTTACAATAGTAATTGGTCGGTATAATTCGGGTTCTCGCGGATTACCTTTCTTTTTATATATTGGTTTGATAATACCTGCAATATACCACAGTTAAAAATAAGGTTAAACAGTTTTTCTAAAATCGGAATTAGTTTGTTTTCAGCATACTTCAGATATTCATTTGGAATTTCATCTATGCCCATAGCTTTGTTATTTTGTAAACTTTTAATAGCTGTTGAAATTTCATCTCTAGTAATAGTATCGTTTAGAATATTGCTTTCAACGGTAATATCAATGTTTATGACTTCAGGTTCCTCGTTTTCAGTTTCATTTGTCTTTTTAAACAATTCAAATAATTTGTTAATTTCTATGTCTATTTCGTTAGAGGAGTTTCGATTATTTATTGAATTAAGTAATTTCCAAAAATCCTTAGGTTTGCTTGCTTGCATATTTCTTATTGTTTCTTCAGATGATTTTTCTTGTTTCCGTTTGTAATATTTAACGGTTTTTCTATATGTCTTGCCTAAATTTAACATTGAGAGGCGATCAGTATCACATTTCGTATGATTAAACTTAAGACGTGCCTTGTGGAAATGATATCTTGCTATTCTACACACTTTACCAAACCAAACGTTGTGATTAAAGGGCTTCTTTTGTTTGCTAGTACAATGATTATAAATCCCAGCTGTTTTTTCGGCACTTGCTTTCATAATATTTGCTAGATAATTTACTATTCTGGTTATTAATGGTTTCTCCCCTAGCAGAATTGACATTTACAGATGTTTTATCAATATCTATTATTAGTTTTTTTAATGTGTTCTTCGTCGATGTTATTACTATATATATCAGCTGAATATTTGTTCAGTTTTTTAATCTTTTTATTTGCTTGGTCGTTATGAGTTAAACTATATAAGGTAGTCCTATTTTTCTTTCTAAATACCAGTTCAAGATAAAGTGGGCAGTGGATATCAGAAAGTATAGGACATATTGATATTTGATATTTGGAAATTGTGTATGTAACTTAAAAATGATATGGAAGCAATGTTATAATCAACGACAGAGGAATCTTTGCATGTAAATGTTCCTGTTTTTTTATCATTGCCAAATCGACCGTTTACAATAAACAAATTAGTTGATTTACACATATCTAGCAACAGTTTACCAATATGGGTTGTTTTTGTGTCTTGGCTAACTCTAGTTAAATGTATATTCATATCGGCCAAACATGATGCACTGTTCAAATATGCACGCACACTTTCATCTAGGTCAAGCACATCAGCAATATTGCTAATCTAAAATATAATCGAGTAAAGAGCTAGTCCTGCCGTTTATATCACCAAGTAGGAATACATAATCTGTCTTATTTACGTGTCTTTGGATTTCTTGATTTACAGTATAAAATGTATCAGCGTTACAATACTTGGAATTCTCTGGCGGTATATAGACAGCACCAATATGTAAATCTTCTTGTAAGTTTAAAAATATTTTATCTATCTTACACCAAAGTAAGTACTCTGATTCAACATCTAAAAAGGACACATACTTAGATATTTCTTGCTTAATAAATGAAGCAATACCTCCAGATCGACACCTAGTAGAGGTTTCACGATTATTACAATACATAACAACCTGGGATGTCGATAATATCGAAGTCGTCAAGTTTTGTTTCTGATAAACAAACAATGTCATGATTTGTAATGTATTCAATTAGTTCTGGGAAAATGATTTTTTGTCGTAGTCCACATACATTTAATGTTCCTAACCTAAGTTTTAGTTCTTCAAAGGTTTCTTTGTCACTACATATTTCGTTATCACAGCGATTAATGTCAGGCGAAATGTGAACTCTACGTGATGTGTCAATATATTCGCAATATGTAGTAGGTATATGATCAAAATTATGGATATGATTGTATGGCAATTTGTTACCATCAGTCATAACATATTGGTTAAAATTACATAACGGGATATGGATGTCAGTGACATTGTAACCATAAGATGTATTAGGTATAGGATCATAATTACAGGCATGATCACATGATAATGTGTTAGCATCAGTAATAAAATAGTCATTAACATTACTAAATGGGATGTGGATGTCACTGACATTATAATTATAATATGTATTATATATAGGGTAAATATTATGGATATTTGAAAATGTGTTAGCATCAGTAATAGGATAATCGTTAACAGAACTTAACGGGATGTGGATGTCACCGACATTATAATTATAATATGTATTATGGATATGATCATACGACATTGTGTTACCATCTGTAGTAACATATTGGTTAACATTACATGAATGGATATCACTGACAATATTTCTTTGGTCATATCCATAACACGAATTGTTTTTTCCAGCCATTACATCGTTTGTGGTTCGACACATGTCGGTGTTTGATTCACTGTAACAAAACGATAACCAACAATCGCCGCACACTTTCACTGTCTACACACGTAACACGGTAAACCCAAGCGGACACACGTTACATTCACCAGAGCCGAAACAACGGCTTGTGGGATCGAAACATAATTCATCCATTG
This sequence comes from Gigantopelta aegis, assembly GCF_016097555.1. Taxonomy (NCBI): domain Eukaryota; kingdom Metazoa; phylum Mollusca; class Gastropoda; order Neomphalida; family Peltospiridae; genus Gigantopelta; species Gigantopelta aegis. Next base: position 16,659,206 of record NC_054706.1, read on the forward strand.
TTGGGCACCGGTCGTTGGCGATACGTTATGCGGGGTAGACTGCATAAATTGCGGATTCCATGTACTTGTTGGCGACTGTATAAACGTGGCATAGTTCTGAGGGGCGGGTACAGATTGTGTTAGAGAATTAGTGTCTTGGTGCATACTAGCCATATGTAAGTAGCTATTGTTATCAGCAAGATGGAGGCTGTCAGAGATCAAACTGGGTAGAGACGATGCAGTTGCGTTTGAAAGTTCGTTTTGACTACTCACTGTTTCACTTTTATTCTTCTTCTTGTCTGCACTTTTCTGTTGTTTTCGTTTCCTTTTCTTTGACATTGGTTAGCAGTACACTTGTTGGTAGGCCATGCAGTACACTTGCTCAACAGAACACGTCTTCATTAAGCCGGCTGTACAGACACGGGTTACATAACATGCTTTCGGCCAAGCTTCACTCATGGGCTTGGGTGCACTCACGTACATATACCATATTCACTGGGTACAGTTTATATATTTCACAAATATAATGTTTAATTGTTTAACAAACCGTGTAATATCTTCATAATACTAACATTATACTAGTAACATACACGGAGAAAACCCCCCAGCAAGTCTCGTTTCATCCATAAGAAACTTTTCCAGTACACAACTCCCCAAAACACGTCCGTTCAGTCCGACACCCAAGCCCAATCAGAGTATGTACATGTATTTGATAGGTACATAAACAATAACTATCTGGTATTTATATTTTCAGTCCAACAGTGTGGCTTTTTTCAATGCCATGCTAGAATTTTTTTATCATAATGTAGTCAACATACACCCCCAAAAAGTAAAAGTATTATAAACTGTTATACGGTTTAACAGTCACTGCAGAATAAAATGTTGGGATTTTGCTACATTTGTCCAAAATAGTCTAGTTAGGCAAACAAAAATAAGAGAGAGAGAGAAAAAAGAAAACGCGTCAGACACACAGATTTTGAGAGGAAACCTGCTGTCGCCACTACATAGGCTACTCTTTCCAATTAGCAGCAAGGGATCTTTTATTTGCGCTTCCCACAGGCAGGATAGCACAAACCATGGCCTTTGTTGAACCAGTTATGGATCACTGGTCGGTGCAAGTGGTTTTACACCTATCCATTGAGCCTTGCGGAGCACTCACTCACGGTTTGGAGTCGGTATCTGCATTAAAAATCCCATGCCTCGACTGGGATCCGAACCCAGTACCTACCAGCCTGTAGACCGATGGCCTAACCACAACGCCACCGAGGCCGGTAAAATCGTTTTGATATGCAAATTAAAGATTAACTAACAATTGAGCAGTTATAAATTATATTTAAAGGGACATTCCTGAGTTTGCTGCAATTTTTAAGATGTTATCGACTAACAGAGACGTTTTAACGATTGTAATTACATATCAAATTTATATTTCTTCATAAAATATTAGTGGCTATATATTAAACGTGTTTCTGATCGTTCTAATATTCGTACTAGGTTAAATTTAATTTTATTTCTTAAAATATTTTTTTTCATACGTACGAAATTATTTGAAGACAAAATCCAGTGTGGACTGCTTACAAATATTAAAACGACCAGAAACACATTGACTATACAGACTTTTGATATTCTAAACAAGAATAGAAATATTTTATTAGTCGGAAACATCTTACAATGCAGAAAACTCGGGAATGTCCCTTTAAGAATAACAAACAAATACGTCTAATAGTCAATGAGTAAACTATTTGAACATCGTTGGAGATTTCAAAAATAAGTGGTAGTAGTAGTTTATTTACTTTAAGCCGTGTAGCTCATAAGCATACAAGTATATACAATATTATAAGTCATATATAAATAATCATCAGCATAAACATAAACAAGTGGATGTGTATTTGGAGGATGGACAGTTATACATGTTACAGATCAAAGGGACTGTCTCGAGTTTGCTTCTATTGTAACACGTTTCATATAACTTTCTGTTTATTTTTTTTACTTTTTATTATTATTTTTTTAAACATTTAGCTGCTCATTTGTTTGTTTATAAATAAATAAATAAATAAATAATAACATATAGTCTTAGAGAGGAAACCCACTACATTTTCCCATTGTCATGTCATGTCATAAGGTTTTACGTGCACATTCAGAACAAACTGTTGTAGCGCACGCCTGTCCTGGGCGCAGGTGCCGTCTTCTCCGTCCAGGACAGGAAAAGGGTTGGGGTGGGTGGAATAGGGGACTACCCGCTCTAGCAAGTGCAAGGGAGCACCAGCAACCCAACCGGAATCGGTTGCGGGCGAGTTTTAGTAGTAAGGGATCTTTCATATGCACTGTCCTAGACATACCGTACAGCAAGCGAGCGCTTTACCACTGGACTACGTCCTGCCCTTAGAAGACAAAGATTTAATTTAATAATGATTAATTGTTTTTCTGGTGGTTAAACAAAACAAACTTTAAACTTTATACTAGTTATGACAGTAGCAATATCTGTTGTCGGTCCCTGGATTTGTGATTATGGAAACACTGCTAGACTAAAATACATTTTCGAGGCGTCCGTGTTCTGCATTCCCCCGCCCGCAGCGCATCGCACGCACGCACACACACACACACAGCAAAAAGATGCCCTCAGTGCGATTATAACGAACTATTTTTTCTTGCTATAAGGCGTCATATACGTGTACATACGCAACCAAAATTCCCTAATGTACAAATAACAAAAAAGTATAGTATGTTTTATTTAACGACGCCTCTAAAGCACCTTGATTTTTATCTTATCATCGGCTATTGGACGTCAAACATATGGTCATTCTGACATATTTCTTTAGAGGAAACCCGCTGCCGCCACATAGGCTACTCTTTCCGATAAGCAGCAAGAGGTCTTTTATATGCACTTTCTCACAGACAGGACAACACATACCACGGCCTTTGATGAACCAGTTGTGAACCACTGGTTGGAACGGAAAATAGCCCAAACTGCAAATGGGTCTACTGAGAAGGATCGATCCGATGACCGACCGCTTCACAGGCGAACACGCTACCACGTGAGCTACATCCCGCTCCCGTACAAATAACACGACCACTAATGCCACTCACCCTAGCTGATTGATTAAAAAATATGTCATTGCATATAATATACAAAATGATTGGGAACAAGTTATTTGACTTACGAGGCCCTCTCCTAATTACAAATGTTATAACAATAACAACATCGACGACTACAACGATTATTAAGAATATAATCATTCATATAACAATATAAATACATAATAATAGAAAAGCAAGCAAAACAAACACCCTAGTCATATGCAGTGTAAAAGATTTGGACACCAAAGTTTGGTCATCTGCAAACCTGTAACACATCTGAATAAAGAAGCAAGTGTCTGTGACGTTGTAACTGCCAGGTCAGGTCATAGAGTTTAACGTGCACATTCAGAGCAAGCCGCTGTAGCGCACGCCTGTCGTGGGCGCAAGTAAATTATTGCGTGAGCAAGCCTTTGCAATTTGCGTTCATGACAGGAGTGGGGAGGGGAAGGCTGGATTCACAGAAGACCGGTTGTTTTGGCCGAGATAAACGAGGCGAAAAAAATGTTTTATTTAACGACGCACTCAACACATTTTTATTTTCGGTTATATGGCGTAGGATCACACAGATATTGAGGGAGGAAACCCGCTGTCGCCACTCCATAGGCTACTCTTTTTCGATTAGCAGCAAGGGATCTTTTATATGCACCGTCCCATATACAGGGTAGCACATACCACGGCCTTTGATGTACCAGTCGTGGTGCACTGGCTGGAGCGAGAAATAGCCCAATGGGCCCTCTGACAGGGATCGATCCCAAACCGACCGTGCATCAAGCGGGCGCTTCACCACTGGGCTACGTCTCGCCCACGAGGTGAAAGAAGCGGCGGTAAATTTTAATAAGTTCTCGGAAGGAGAATTAAGCCAAAAAGTTGAAGTACTTTTTTTTTTGGCGTTATGTCCGAAAAAGGCCTAGTGATTGAACGCTAATTTTTAACTGTTCGGCCAAAAGTTAAAATTTGTCCGGATTTTAAAATTTTAACCCTAAACGTACCGACGCTATACGAACCAAGCCATAGGCGTACGGGCTCCCAGTTTTGTAAGGGGCAGGCTGGCTTTTGCCCGAATTAAAACAAAATTCCCGAATATTGAAAAAATAATTTAATCATATTAGCTTTACTACCAAACAACTATATAGAGTTGCAAACGAATCACTACTAATTTTTACATGGATTACAACTAATGTTGAGGGCACAATGATGGAAATACCTGGTGAAAAGGTCTCGGGTTAGCACATTTTCCCAGAATATGTGTATTATTTTAGCCCGAGTTTGAAGTTTTGTTCCAACAACTGAACCCCCCCCCCCCCCCCCCCATGCGCCCCCCTTTCTCATACGCTTATAAACCTAGGCATAGCCCAGCTAAGTCAGGCGTGTGAGACATCTTCTGCTGTAGAGAGCTGGAGTGGGAATGTAACGGGAAAATATCCTCTAAAAATAGACTTCTCGGAGGTACGAAAATGGATAATAGAATAGAATGTAAGTAATGTTTGATTGTAATTATACAAAACGTCTTGATATTAATCACAAACATGCGCGGTAGTGCTTACTAGTAGTCTGCGGCTTTAACTGATCAATTTTGTCAAATCCAACATTAAGGGGTTAAAAGGTGTTTGTGCTGAATTGTTACAAATTCCCTCATTCCCAACTCTTGGTGTTTGGCAAGGTAACAGAATTAATTAGAGCGTGGTATGAGTCCGGTTCTGCTTGACAAATCAACTTGTAAGTCCTGCTTCGCTGGTCGTACCATAAAATACACGTCAGTGATCGTGTGACTATCACGTGACACTGACTGATGAAACAGCTTGTGATATTTTATGTTCCTGCTACATTATAGACTAAACACAGCCATATGTACTAGAGAGTGACAGAAACTAGAGGGATACACTTATACGTAAGTTACGTTCTACAGTCTAACTCATACGTTAAACACCAGTTGTGTTATACTTACTGTTTATATTATGGTAAACGTCCGATGCTAGATTTGGTGTTATTTATTATATTATTTTCATCTACTTCATATGAAGACGAAGCTAACCGTCAACTCGATTTTTCCATTAGCTAACCGTCAGTTAGACAAACATAGCCGTTATTGTTTATGTCCGACCTACATCCCCAAGAAACCACTACTGTAAGATTTATGACATTGACATTTATTATTCTCCTAAGTGACTAAGAGTCGGGTTTCTTAGAAAAAATACCTGGAGTGCTGGGGCAGGGTGGGTGGGGGACACAATCTCTACTTGGGGTCACAGCATATAATGGGGAGAGGGACAAGCATATTATTTATATAGTAATGTACATTTTCGTCCTCGTTCCTACGGACCTGTCAGAGAATCATACATATAAAAATACAAATCTCAAGGCCCTTTTTGATTTGATTTTGATGCTATATATATTTTTAATGTTTTTATTAATATACTTCTCAACAAAAGACACGCGAAAATGTTATAATATATATGTATATTTTTTAATTATTTTTTTAATGATACAAATAGGCTGTCAAAATGGGAAATAGTCTACATATCTAAAGATTGGCTATAATAAAATTATTGTCCAGATAATAAGTATTCTGTACGTTTTCTTTTGCGAAAAGATCTATAGGGGAGTTCGGTGACATGCTACTTGAAAGGTATTGAAATACAGATGCTCAGCGACTTTTTCGGGTCAATTTAGTGTTATTATTGTGGATGATGATTTTTAAAAGTAATTACAAGTGGCATTTCAGCCGGGTAGGGATCACAGCAGGGGCGGATTATGCTTTAGGTAAGGGGGGTTTCCGAAACAATATGTAAATTTTATAATTTAAATTATAAATTTTACATGGACATCAATTAGATCTACGTGGTGGGGTTGGGTTTTTTTAGCCGGGGGGGGGGGGGGGGAGGTCCGTGCAACTGGGAAACCCCCATAATCCGCCCCTGCACGGGACCCCTGTGTCCCTCCTTCAGGATCCGCTAATGGCAGCGGGTTTCTGTTCTAATCCTAAACGATATGTCAGAGAAGTACCTAATAGATGTGCTACTTTCCCTCAGGCTAGAGATGTGCGTCAATGGTGTTTAGAAAGTAGTACTCGCCTGCCATGCACCTTCCTTATTTTTACACTTTGTAACAGATGGTTTGCCAGATGGGCTTTATGCACATGTCACATGTGGCCTACAAGCTTCTAAATTTATTCGATGTTTTTAAAACAGCATACCGGTATACAATAAATGTGTTTACGTGTTCCAAAGTCTATGTTAGTCAACGTGTCTTGTTGAAGAGAGAAATACAGGTTTTAGTTCACTAGCTACAGTAGTTATAACGTCCATTGTATGGTAGAATAGCAAATCGTGCGGGACGTGCGACAAATCATTATAGATCAAGCCACTATGTCGAAAAAGACAAACAAAGAACAGCAAAAAAAAAAAAAAATACCCCCCCCCCCACACACACACAGAGAGAGAGAGAGAGAGAGAGAGAGAGAGAGAGGGGGGGGGGAGGGAGGGACACACATACACACAGAGGGAGGGAGGGAAACACACACAGAGAGAAAGAGGGAGGGAGGGACACACACACAGAGCGAGAGAGAGAGGGAGGGAGGGACATACACACACACAGAGGGAGGGAGGGAAATACACACACAGCGAGAGAGGGGGGGGGGGCAGGCAAAGAGTTCTTTTATATGCACCATCCCACAGACAGGATAGCACATACCACGGCCTTTGATATACCAGTCGTGGCATGTGGAGAGAGAGAGAGAGAGAGAGAGAGAGAGAGAGAGAGAGAGAGAGAGAGAGAGAGAGGAGAGACAGAGACAGAGACAGCGACAGACAGACTGTTGTTCTAAATATTTAGACATTTAATTAGAACTTTGCACATATTTCGACACCCAAAACTAGTTTCAATTTGGAGAATGAACAATTGTGTTTAAAAATACAAAGATTTTCTTAAATATGACAGCAAATATAAACAAACAAAAAACAACAACAATAACTAACGCCCATCTTCGATGTTGTGATTAGTCTTTCCAAACGATAATTTGCATGACCAGACCAAAAAAACCGCATTCATGATCACATGCTGATCGCTAACAGTGGACTCAAACTGTGGCGTCACATCATATAGTACGCGACACTAGAGCTGACTCACCGAACCGCTGTGATTTTTAACTGAATAGCAAGTGTGAAAAACAAAGTGCGATGTCATTTCACATCAGATATACACCTATTTTAGTTCATAACTTTCAGTACATTATGTGACTGCTACGGGATGCCTTCCGATTAGCAGTCATTTAGTACAAGGCGCCATATGCATTATGTAGTCTAACAGAAGATGAAAGTGCTAAAATTAAAAACCATATAATAATAAGAAGAAAAATAAGAAAAAGGAGAAAATATTCCTTTTATTCAGAGCCAGGTTATTCATCTAGTTGTAAAAATTGTCCGTAATATTGACGTAAACGCGTTACCAAGGTTAAAGTTCAGCTAAAGTTTTAAATACAAAGTCCAATATTGTCACTTTGAAAATAATATATAATATATAATCGATTTTTATTATTATTAATATATACGATATTTACGAGTGTAATTGTAACGAATTATTTTATTTGAACGTGCAGTTGTTAATTGTAAGTAACTATTTTATTTGATCAAACAACTTGCTATATAACTGTGTTGTTATATTATATACATTTATTAAACGTAACGCAAAATACAAAAACTTTATACATCGGGGAAAAATCATTTAAAAAGTGTTGTATTCCTTAGTATTTGACATGAAAAAGTTTACTTGTTGAATGCACGAAATTGCATTTCAGAACATCTGGTTTTCAAACATTCCAAAGAGAGCATGCCTCCGAACCCCTCTAAAAACTCGAGCGATTGCCGCCCTCGAACTCAACTCGTCACAATCTAGACCCTTACCAATTATTTTTTTAACGCGTCTGCGCACACACTTTGGGAATGGGCGGGTGCAGACTGAGCTCCCCCCACTGCTCCGCCGTGCCTGCAAAATCCTAAATCCACGTCTGCATATGTCGTATACTATACGTTTAAAAAAACAAAAAACCCCGAAAAGCACAAACACATTACAGCCCCGGGCGCTATTTTATTTTATACAGAAATATAAGTATGGCTTCGAAGAAAGCAAATGTGTGTATGTGTGTGTGTGTGTATGTGTGTGTGTGTATGAGTGTGTGTGTGTGTATGTCTGTGTGTGTATGTGTGTGTATGTGTGTGTGTGTGTGTGTGTGTGTGTGTATGTGTGTGTGTGTGTGTGTGTGTGTGTGTGTGTGTGTATGTGTGTGTGTGTGTGTGTGTGTGTGTTTAAGAAGTTCCATGAAAACTAATTGCCACATTTACATTAGCTTTACACTCACGTGGCTTGAGTATAATTGGTAACATTTTTAACACACATTATTTTTCTACAATGTAGCAACTAAAACTTCATGGACGATAGGCACTTAAGTCAGAAGTACGGGAGTAAATAATTTTAACAGAAAACAGGAAGGTTTTCTACGGTCTGTGCTCCAGTTTTGTAATAACAAAGTAATATAATAATAATAATAATAAATAATAATAATAAAAACACCTATAAAATTACTTTAATATAATGATACCCCATTTATCCATGAAGCGGTCTTCATTTTCTAAGTAAATATATTTTTAGAAAGCAAATGTTGAAAATTATTTTTTAAAGATAGATGAGGAGAGTGAAGGAGAGTTTGATGTGGTGTAGAGACTATCCTCAGTTTGACGTAGTGTTAAAGAGACTATGTTGAGTTTGACGTGGTGTTAAAGAGACTACCCTGAATTTGACGTGGTGTTAAAGAGACTACCCTGAGTTTGACGTGGTGTTAAAGAGACTATGTTGAGTTTGACGTGGTGTTAAAGAGACTACCCTGAGTTTGACGTAGTCTTAAAGAGACTATGTTGAGTTTGACGTGGTGTTAAAGAGACTATGTTGAGTTTGACGTGGTGTTAAAGAGACTACTCTGAGTTTGATGTGGTGTTAAAGAGACTACCCCGAGTTTGACGTGGTGTTAAAGAGACTACCCTGAATTTGACGCGATGTTAAAGAGACTACCCTGAGTTTGACGTGATGTTAAAGAGACTACCCTGAGTTTGACTTAGTGTTAAAGAGACTACCCTGAGTTTGACGTGGTGTTAAAGAGACTACACTGAGTTTGACGTAGTGTTAAAGAGACTATGTTGAACTACCCTGAGTTTGACGTGGTGTTAAAGAGACTACCCTGAGTTTGACTTAGTGTTAAAGAGACTACCCTGAGTTTGACGTGGTGTTAAAGAGACTACACTGAGTTTGACGTAGTGTTAAAGAGACTATGTTGAGTTTGACGTGGTGTTAAAGAGACTACCCTGAGTTTGACGTAGTCTTAAAGAGACTATATTGAGTTTGACGTGGTGTTAAAGAGACTATGTTGAGTTTGACGTGGTGTTAAAGAGACTACTCTGAGTTCGACGTGGTGTTAGAGACTACCCCGAGTTTGACGTGGTGTTAAAGAGACTACCCTGAATTTGACGCGATGTTAAAGAGACTACCCTGAGTCTGTCGTGATGTTAAAGAGACTACCCTGAGTTTGACTTAGTGTTAAAGAGACTACCCTGAGTTTGACGTGGTGTTAAAGAGACTACACTGAGTTTGACGTAGTGTTAAAGAGACTATGTTGAGTTTGACGTGGTGTTAAAGAGACTACCCTGAGTTTGACGTGGTGTTAAAGAGACTATGTTGAGTTGTGACGTGGTGTGGAAAGAGACTACTCTGAGTTTGACGTGGAGTTAACTAGAGACTTAGAAGAATGTATTTGACGCGATGTTAAAGAGACTACCCTGAGTTTGACTTGATGTTAAAGAGACTACCCTGAGTTTGACTTAGTGTTAAAGAGACTACCCTGAGTTTGACGTGGTGTTAAAGAGACTACACTGAGTTTGACGTAGTGTTAAAGAGACTATGTTGAGTTTGACGTGGTGTTAAAGAGACTACCCTGAGTTTGACGTGGTGTTAAAGAGACTACCCTGAGTTTGACGTGGTGTTAAAGAGACTATGTTGAGTTTGACGTGGTGTTAAAGAGACTATGTTGAGTTTGACGTGGTGTTAAAGAAACTATGTTGAGTTTGACGTGGTGTTAAAGAGACTAAGGTTGACGTGGGATTGAATTTGACGTGGTGTTAAAGAGACTACTCTGAGTTTGACGTGGTGTTAAAGAGACTACCCCGAGTTTGACGTGGTGTTAAAGAGACTACCCTGAATTTGACGTGATGTTAAAAAGACTACCCTGAGTTTGACGTGATGTTAAAGAGACTACTCTGAATTTGACGTGATGTTAAAGAGACTATCCTGAGTTTGACGTGGTGTTAAAGAGACTACCCTGAATTTGACGTGATATTAAAAAGACTACTCTGAGTTTGACGTGGTGTTAAAGAGACTACCATGAGTTTGACTTAGTGTTAAAGAGACTACCCTGAGTTTGACGTGGTGTTAAAGAGACTACACTGAGTTTGACGTGGTGTTAAAGAGACTATGCTGGGTTTGACGTGGTGTTAAAGAGACTACCCTGAGTTTGATTATGTTAAAAGAGACTACCCCGAGTTTGACGTGATATTAAAGAGACTACCCTGAATCTGACGTGATGTTAAAGAGACTATGGGACACTGAGTTATGATGAGTTATGACTGAACTAGTGGTTAAAGAGACTACCTTGAGTTTGACGTGGTATTAAAGAGACTACCCTGATTTTTACGTGGTATTAAAGAGACTACCCTGAGTTTGACGTGGTGTTAAAGAGACTACCCTGAATTTGACGTGATGTTAAAAAGACTACTCTGAGTTTGACGTGGTGTTAAAGAGACTACCCTGAGTTTGACTTAGTGTTAAAGAGACTACCCTGAGTTTGACGTGGCGTTAAAGAGACTACACTGAGTTTATCCTGAGTTTGACTTAGTGTTAAAGAGACTACCTTGAGTTTGACGTGGTATTAAAGAGACTATCATGAGTTTGACGTGATGTTAAAGAGACTACCCTGAGTTTGACGTGGTGTTAAAGAGACTACCCTGAATTTGACGTGATGTTAAAAAGACTACTCTGAGTTTGACGTGGTGTTAAAGAGACTACCATAAGTTTGACGTTGTGTTAAAGAGACTACTCCGCGTTTGACTTAGTGTTAAGGAAACTACCCTGAGTTTGACGTGGTGTTAAAGACACTACCCTGAGTTTGACGTAGTCTTAAAGAGACTACCCTGAGTTTGACGTGGTGTTAAAAAGACCACATGTTATAATAGCAGCAGCCCTAGGGGAGTCTCTTTAATGATGCCAATGAGCTATGTGCTTAAGGCACAGACACAAAGACGACGATTATGGGTTTTATGACATTCTAGCAAAGAGAAGTGAACTTATTTAATACACTGCTTTATTCCTATACTTTTCTTGTTTTTCTTGAAGGTTCATCATGAGTTACCCTCCGGAAAATCCCCCTCCATATGCTCCACCAGGGCCTTTGATGCAGCAGCCCGTAGGCGCACCCCCACCCGTAGGCGGCTACCCGCAAGGCGGTGGCTATCCACCGGAAAGCGGCGGATATCCACCCGGGGGAGGCTATCCACAAGGCGCCGGCTATCCACCTGGAGGCGGCTATCCACCTGGAGGAGGCTATCCGCAAGGAGCTGGTTATCCACCCGGAGGAGGCTATCCACCCGGAGGCGGCTATCCGCAAGGCGTTCCCTACCAGCAAGGTTACTACCCACAACCTGGTCCACAAAAAACTGTGTACGTATTATCTTTAATTCGATTATCATCTTTTGAAGTTCGTGTGCATGAATATAACACGATCGGTGCAGGTCAGAAAGCACAAAAACAAGTGGGACAGTTAATCAACCGTATCATTTGAACGTTAGGCTGGTTGAGGTTTCCAATTTCTACATGTACGTGTAAATACTTGTATAGCGATACATACACGTACACGAAGTTCGAACTGTAGTTAACTTGCTTTACGATGAATGAATGAATGAATGAATGAATGTTTAACGACACCCCAGCACGAAAAATACATCGGCTATTGGGTGTCAAACTATGATAATGCAAATAAATAAAGTGATGATCAACATCAATATAAAAATTCAAGGTTTAAACAAAAACAGTGTAAAGAACTGTGCCAAAAATACAAATACAAATATCACAGAATTTTACGGATACTGAATTTTACTCTAAACTTCAATTTGTGCTGTATTGGCCATTCTCAAAGAGAATGTTACACCCCTGCACCACGGTGAGGTTACAGCACGCGCAGGGGTGCTTTACGATGAAAGCTAGAACTTGCGTGTTACTCCTTTCGCCTGATTCTGTCCCTAGGAAGGAAGGAAATGTTTTATTTAACGACGTACTCAACATATTTTATTTATGGTTATATAGCGTCGGGCATATGGTTAAGGATCACACAGATATTGAGAGAGGAAACCCGCTGTCGCCACTTCATGGGCTATTCTTTTCGATTAGCAGCAAGGGATCTTTTATATGCACCATCCCACAGACAGGATAGAACATACCATGGCCTTTGTTACACCAGTTGTGGAGCACTGGCTGGAACGAGAAATAACCCTATGGGTCTACGTCCCGCCCTTACTGTCCCTAGGACTACTTCTATGTATCACGTGTAGTTCTGTAAGTAAATAAGTTGGTTTCACTCACTGTTCGCATTCTTAAGATCTCAGTACAAGGAGAACACCGGCCTCAGTTGTGTCGTGGTTAAGCCATCGGACGTAAGGCTGGTAGGTACTGGGTTCGCAGCCCGTACCGGTTCCCACCCAGAGCGAGTTTTAACGACTCAGTGGGTAGGTGTAAGACCACTGCACCTCTTCTTTCTCAGTAACTACTAACCACCAACAACTAACCCACTGTCCTTGACAGACAGCCCAGATAGCTGAGGTGTGTGTCCAAGACAACGTGCTTGAACCTTAATTGGATGTAAGCACAAAAATAAGTTGAAATGAAATGAAAGTGCTGATAATGCTCCTCGGGTTCCTGTGTTTTGTTACGATAATACATCTATCACAATGTAAGATTTATTAACAAAAATTATATACCGCAACAAGTATCACTATGTACTATTTTATTTATTTATTATTATTTGCTGTGATATCCGTATTATAATGTGCTATATTTTGTTACAGTAATATATGTATCATAGTGTACTATTTTTGTTAATGGTAATTATGTATCGCAATGTATTCATACTATTTTTTTGATACGGTAATGTACGTATTACACTGTAGTATGTTTGTTACGGTAATTACGTATCACATTGGATTTTTTGTTACACCAATATACGTATTACCTTTTGTTTTAAAGCAATAAAGTTATAACAATGTACTATTTTTCTATTTACAGTGGCGTAGGAAGGTGCCAAAAGTATGGGTGGGAGAGAACACACACACGCACGCACGCACGCACACACACACACACGTATCAAAGTGTACTACTTTTTTGTTACGGTAATTACGTTTTACCATGTACTATTTTTTTGTTTGTTACGGTAATACCATGTACTTTAAACTCCCCCTTTTTTGTTTTCAGATATGTACAAGAAACACGAAAAGATAACAGCAGAGCAGGAGAGTGTTGTCTCATAGGATTGTGTTCCGCATTGCTGTGCTGCTGTTTGTGTGATTAACCCGTTATCAGTTAAACATTCTTACATTCATTCATCAGGCATGGCGGAAGCAAGTAGATATTGGAGGGGTGGAGTGGGGTGGGGTGGGGGCTGACTGAGATCGAGGGCGCAAAGCAAAGTTTCTGGAGGAGTTCGGGGGTATGTTCCCCTATAACATTTTGAAAACTAGATGCCCTATAATGCAATTTTCTACATTCTACGAATAAAATTCATCTCTGCCTTAATTTTTACTACCAATATTTTTTGTTCAGAATTAATGGGGGTGGGGGGGGGGCAGGGGGAGGACTAGAGCTCAGCCCCAGCCCACCCTGCTCCGCTGTGCCTGTTCATTCACTATATCAGTGAATCCCGAGTCAGACCCCCAATTCTATCGGAGGCCGGACTCGGGATAGACGTGTTCGAAACCCTAGTGGTATATGGACACGTTAAACCAGTTATTAAGCTAAGCTCAGCTACTAAATTGTCAGAAGGTGTCGACCTCCGTCGCAAAGAAAACCTGTTGATAATATTTCACCCACGAGAGTTGAACCAAGGATCCTCGGTGTATGCGTGTAACGCTCAGACAAAGACAGACAAAATTGGATCCAAGAGGAACAATTTGATTACGTCATTTGTTTGTTTTCCAAGATACTTTTGGAAAGTTGAATGTCGTAAAAAGTTTGGAAAGCAGAACATATTTGGCACCAAAGCAGTTTATTATATTGTGTATTGATGATGACATTTTCATTTTGATGCATGCCATACTTTTAACATGGCGCGCGATGCAACAGGCAATATCACAAAAAAATGCTATACCAGCACATCTACTCAACATCTATTGTACGTGCTACCATTTTCTTTTCATACAGCCCACTTTTGTTTTCTAGGAATCCTATATGTATGTATATATAAACATATTTATTCCTTCGGGTGTTATTTTTGCCTCTAGTGTCTCGAAATGTCCTTTTTATATTCTCCAACTGCAACTCTATGGACTCTTCAATGTTGGACTGTCTCTCCTTCGATTAGCCTATATGGGGAAACTTGTCGGGAATACTAATTCATTAAGATGACGACTTAGATGACATTAGTGGCGCGTATTCAAGTGAAGAGTGCTGGGGTCCTTAAAATTTGAAGTGCCCGGAAAAATGAAATGTTTACCGCTCAGGTGAATACAATGCATGTATTGTTTTTTTTTAGTGGGGAACGTAATATCTCGCTCCGCTTGATAATTACCATGTAGATAACATATATGCTGGCGACTTTTGCACTTGCTTGGCCATGATTTTATACTGAGGAGTACCCAAACGCGGGGAGAGCACTCACACTATCTTTGAGTCGTGTTATGGAATGATAGATGAATAAACAATCTTGAACACAATGGGTTTTTTTGTGTTTGCTTTTATTTTGTTTTTTTAGTGCATTTATGAAAACTACCAAAATGAGAATTCGGCTAGGATCGGAATGAATGAAGGAATGTTTAGAGACACCCCAGCACAAAAATAAACCGGCTACTGGGTGTCAAACAATGGTAAAAATATGAATTAAATGACGATCAGCATCAATATAAAACTAAAAACATAATATAAACATCATAAGTATATTAAATTTCGAGTAGAGCCTATATAAATATCACAGGTTACAATTTTGAATATAATTAAAATTTTGAATAAAAATCGTCATGTCGCAAATTTTTAAAAATAAACCGAGTGTGGAATCGAAATGATTCCATCAAATTTTGTCTTCCATATATATCTTTCCTTGTCGGTTTAAAATGATTACACTCCGCACCGTAGTTCTCACACTGAGGTGGAAGATCCTTCTTCAAAATAAATGAATGTGTCAAGTATATGTGACAGATGCGAACACGACACAATAATATTTCATCCTTCCTGCACCGCCTATAGGAGGACTGCCATTCTCAAAGAACTAACTTGACAGAGGGAACCTTGTTTGCAACCGCACCGTTCCAATCATGTTGCAAAGTTGAAAAGATATATTAATTAATATCATGTTTGAGATCGGTATAAGGCACGCCAACCCTGAAATGAGGCAAATCCAAAGCAGACTTGGCAGCAACTGCCAGGATTTTAGATGGGGGGGGGGGGGGGGGGGGGGGGGGCAACCCACTATGTATGTATGTATGTATGATTTTATAAATTTTAATACAGTTTTAAATGAAAGATTCGATTGGTGGGAGCCATGGCCCCCGTGCCCCCTCTCCCCTCGCTACGCCACTCTTGGCAACTGTATATGCTTTTTCATCACCTCCTATACCAGTATGACTGGGAACACAACAAAATACAATATCTTAGCAATTAGCAATAGATAAAAGACCCACGTTCGTATTGACATCCCAATTAAAGGATGTTCCAGCTTCATATTTTGTAAAGCATGGAGACACGAAACGAGTGTATAAAAATAATATATTTGGATTCTGTAGAGTAAATAGAAGCCAAATCAGGCAATCTCATGGAGATTATTGCATGTGATTAAAAAACTGTAGTACAAGCCACATAATTCTCATCTCGTGATCCATCTGTATAAACAGAAATTTGATCTCGGTGCCACTCGTGAATGACTATGAAATTTTGTTTAACTGGATCTGTGCGATCCTTTTTCAGATGCACAAGATCAAATAAATTTTGGGTGGTTTGATACACCAAGGTGGCAAAATGAAATATGAAGGCGTTTCTGTAATGTCCTTTAAATCAATGTTTACAACGGATAAGATATGCTTAATACGAAGACAAAATGTCAGAATGGCATTTG
Source organism: Gigantopelta aegis (assembly GCF_016097555.1). Lineage (NCBI taxonomy): Eukaryota > Metazoa > Mollusca > Gastropoda > Neomphalida > Peltospiridae > Gigantopelta > Gigantopelta aegis. The sequence continues at coordinate 16,675,665 of NC_054706.1, forward strand.
GTTTCGCTTTAGACAATTTCATATATTTATGATAAAATATGGCGTTAAGTGCTGGATATCTTGGTGGCGTACTGCAGAGAACGCCTGGCACGTCTAGAACCCAAACTAGGTTCGTATGAATCAACATGATGTTTTAAAATACCTATCTTTTAAAGTTACAGTGTCTGGTTACCATACAATAATATCATGAACAAATATGAAATACAAGTTCAACTGCACTTTTAAAAAATGCGTGTGTGTTCGCTACGAAGGGAGAACGTCAAAAGTATACGCTCGATTCGTTGCCTGTGCGGCCATTGTCGGCAAACCACAAAGACAGCCTGTTGTCAATTTCAGCTAACAGGTGCGTTTGCGGATTTGAAATTGTAGGGTTCGTCTCAAAAAATTAAATGAGAATTCTTGCGCTGTACAAAGAACGTTCGGTTGAGGATACGTACTATTCTTTCGTTAAAACCGATTTTGATCTTGACAACGTACTGTCGACAATCGTACCTTCCTATTTAAGAATTAATATTTTATAAAGTGTTAGTAGAACTTTCAAAGTTCAGTTTGTATAACACATTGATCATGTATATATTTTTAATAAAATACACTAAAGTAGAAAATGACCGTTTTCACTTTTTAATTTTACGTGTGGTAAAATCGACAAATTCAAATAAATATTATTTCGTTTTGAAAGGGTAAAGTTAGTTTGTTTTGTTTAACGACATCAGTGTTAGAGCATATTGATTTAATAATCATCTGCTTTTGGGTGTCAAACGTTTGGTAATTTTGACATATAATCTAAGAGAGGAAACGGGCGCATGTGCAGGGGGGAGGGTATTGGGGGTGGAACCCTTCCCTGACCAAGATATTTTTTTTTTTAGCAAGGGATCATTTATATGTACCATCCCACAGACAGGATATTACATACCATGGCCTTTTATATACCAGTCATGGCGCACTGGCTGGAACAATCCCGCCGATGGGGATCGATCCTAGACCGATCGCGCATTTAAAAAAAACACCACATTTTTAGGTCTAAGTAATGAATAGAAATAACATATAGTCTTCATAAATGTTACGTATATCGAACATACCTCTACCCCTAGAGCGTTACGTAATGATTAGCATCCACTTACATGTAACGCGTATGCCAACCGCTGGTCACTGTTGAAATTTCAAGGCAAATCCCCTACCGACCCATGGAAAGGTATTGTACCATACCTCTATGGATATAAATATATTTTGGAGGTATGAGACGACCCCTCAATCAAGACAGGTAAATTTGTTCAAAATCACGTAAGAAGCTCAGCGCCTGCGCAAATTGCGTAAATTCCCAGTTCTACTAGCGTCCCGCTAATAGATCTCTTTCACATCCCACTGCGCATGTGCCCGTTGCGGGATAACTCGAGGACGCAGACCGCGAACTCACGCGAGATCTCGCAAAAATAGACCTGTGGACAAGTTGGGGGACATAGACAATGAGAAGCCACGCAATAGAAATGTGAATATCTCCATGATTAATTATTCTATCAGTAGGGAACCCGAAAATTCTATCGACATCCAACAAGACTTATTGGAGACATTTGTGAATTATTGCTTATCACGGAAAAAAAAAAAAAAAAATTGTTGTTAACGCCCGACAAACCATCGGTCCGGATTCGTACGCAATAAATATCGGATATGGGCTGACATAATGCGTGGGAACGTGTATGTATGCAGATATTTATTGTATTTAACATAATTTAAATATTTATAAAGCATTATACAGATAAATACATTCAGGATTCTTGTCTGGATTTCTTTTCACCAAGTTATTTAAAATTTTGTTCGGTATTTGGAATAAAATTAAATGATATATATGAAATTTGAGCTATGGTATATAAAACATTAGAATCAGGCCCGTAGGAACGATATCTGGAGTTGGAGGAGGGGAGGGGGCACAATCTGTAGTGGAGGAACACAGTCTGGGGGGGGGGGGGGGGGGGGCAAAAGGCATATTTTAAACCGGGTTTATAAAAGTGGGGCTATAGTCCCCCCTCCGACTTCTCGGTTGCTACCAACGTGTATTGCATATACAGCTATTTAAATTCGAAGCAAGATTATTTAACCTAAGAAAGATGTAAGTTTTATTTATAACAGATTAGACTAGCCGACAGCTTGATAATATAGCTACAAACTCAGGATGGTCTCTTTATTATAAACTTATGAGGGTTTATTATGCGCAGTCATAAGATACTTCGTTTGAATGTTTGAAGCAAACATATTAAGTACAATGTCGGGCCCGTAGCCAGGAGGGATTGGGGGTGGGGGGGGGGGGGGGGGGGGGGGAGTCGGACGATCCCCCTCAACGCAGGATTGAGAGTTCCACTCCAATGGAAAAAAAAATCGGATTTTACATATAAAATTCCTTGTCCCCAAATGACCAGGATAATGTAACAAGAACGTCTGTCTGAGGTTCCATTTGCTGAAAGTTCGATCCTCCTCAGTGGATTAGTTCCCGTCCCAACCAATGATCCATCAAAGGACGTCATGTATGCAATCCTGTTTGTGGGATGTGAGAAGTATGCCATGTATCATTTATTATAAATACATTGGTACGACTGAAAACAAATGGTTATAATCATATAATCGTATACTCATGTACGTTATAAAAACATGTGATACTTGCATACCATATCGATATATAGTACTTCTCCCTATACTTGTAAATGTGTATCAAAGTACTGTCTGTCTTGGACGAAAGAGCTTGCTCCGCAAGCACTTGCGCCCACGACAGGCGTGCGCTACAACAGCTTGCTCTGAATGTGCACGTTAAACCCTATGAATGACATGACAAAGTACTGATGATATCGTTAACGATCTCGACCAATGTTCTCAGGTACAAAATTGTACATACAGATATATGTTTACTTCAAAATGATCTTCATGTAAAGAAGATGTCATCTTCTAAATTCTTCAAAACAAACAACTCAAACAGCATGTCAACTTTTACTTCCGCGTTTACATGTGATGTCAAACTTTGAGCCGCGTTTACGCGGTTTTTGACGTTGTAGGTTTTCGCGTGTGACGGCTATTAAGGTATATGTTTTAAAACTTCGTAAATATCGGATATAAATGATAGTGAAAATAAAATAAAATAAAATAAAATAATAAATAAAATAAGATAAATAAATAAGTAAATAAATAAATACATAAATACATAATTTGTGGATAGACATGTAACATTGATTAGTAGTTGTACGACTGTCTTTTTTTCATGAAACGATAAGGGGAAAATAGAGCTGTGATAAAGGTCTGTGTGAGTTAGGATTTTTTAAAAAAAATTTAGGGGGAAGGGGAGGCATATTTTATTAAATTTTAAATACCGATACATGTGGAGAATTAAGCTTCACTGGAAATCCGCATGAGTATTTAACTATAATTCTAATTGTTAAAAGTAAAAAACACATTCCACTAAAGTTAATTTTACTGTATGAATCTTTTAATTTTACATTGTTAAAATACCCTTGACAGGCGGCTCAAGAGACTTCGTCTAAGTTAATGTCTCACTGCTTTTGGTCTTAAACCATTCCGATGTAAACTTTAGTAGACCGTTTTTCGCAGCCATTTGAACATCTTGTACGAAATATGTACGTTAATCGCTAGAGATTCGCAGCTCCTACGAAGCTACTCACGACGCTCATGACAAATGTCGATCATGCCCCCAATTTGTATATAGCCTCATTACCGTCCATTCGGCAAGCGACGGTACTCTTCGCGCACATGCGCAATGGGAATGTAAAAGAGGTCTATTGAAGAAAAACAAGCTGGCCATTGGGTTTGCAGTTGACCTAGATAATGTAGATAAGCGAGCATTGCGAAACTATAGCGATGTGGTGGGCCTTTTATGTTCCAAACAGAACTGGATCATCTATTCTAAATGCTTAAATAATAAAAATATTCCAGACACTGCAGCTTTAAGAAATTGGAAATAGTTCCATGAAGGTCTTTCAAAATCCTATATTTCCACGTGGTATCATGAGCTTTGTCCATACTTTTAGTTATACATGGCCCTCATTTGTTTATTTTTCGTTTATGTATGTACTTGTACCCAATTAAGGTTCAAGCACGCTATCCTGGGCAGTCACATCACAATCTAGGATAATTTAAAATTTATCAGAGGAAACCCGCTACATTCTTCGTAATGCAGAAAAGGATCATTTATGTGCACTTTTCCACAGGCAGAAAAACACACATCACGGCCTTTGACCTATTGTGGAGCACTGGTTGTAACGAGAAGAAAAACATCCAGTCAGTTGAATGGATCCACCAAGGTGGTTCGATCATGTGACGCAAGCACCTCAAGCGAGCACTCAACCGACGGAGCTAACATACTAGGATAAATAAAACCCATTCTGTTTTGGAACCGGTACTGGGAAGAGAACCAAGCACTTAACAGTCTTATACATATAGCAGTTGACGTAACCATTAGACTAAACTAACAAGGCCGGTCTTTGCGAGCAGGCGCGGATATAGGGATTTGTGAAGGGGTGGGGGTGGGGGCGCGGGCGCTGGACATGGTAAGAGGTGTTTGAACAGGCTTTTATTATAGACTAAACTAACAAGGCGCCTCGATTTGAACGTGTGTTTATTTTCGTAAGTTCATAACGAACCAAAACAGTTGTGCAATCGTTGATGCAGGTCGCAGCAAGAAAAGACACCCGTCTCATGTGATTACAGGTCACGTGACTGCCGTCACGCGGTCATGACAGATTATCTGTTTATATAGTATATAAATCATTAAGACGTCGATAGGTGTACTTGTTTTATAAATAATACCAGGGATTCTAGCAAGTAAAAGAAGAAACTCAGACAGCAAAAGCCTAAATGTAAGCTATTTTGATTCTCTTTTTTTTCTTCTTGTTTTAGTTTTTTTTTTTTTTTTTCTTTCTTTCTTTCTTTTCTTTCTTTCTTTTTTTCTTTCTTTCTTTCTTTCTTTCTTTCTGTCCGTCTTTCTTTCTTTCTTTTTAATTTTTTTTTGGAAACACTATTTCTTAATGGGACTATCCTGAGTTTGTAGCCATTGTAACATGATTTCGACTAAAAGAGCAATTCTAACAAATGGCATTAGCCTACATATTAACTACATTTTCTTGTTTAAAATATCAGTGTTTTTATATACTGTGTGTTTCTTGTTATTCTAATGTTTGTTATAGTCCAAACTGTATTTTACATCCAAATAATTTCGTACGTACGGAATAAAAATGTATATTAGAAACTAAAATGAAATTCAAGACACGACAACAATTAGGACGACCCGAAACGCATTTTATATTCAAGATGTAATTTTATTTGTTGAAAACTGATTTAATATTTGGAAATATGTTACAGTGGCTGCATACCCAGGATAGTCCCTTTAATAATGATTAGAAATGTTATAGTAAGTGGACGAATATTTTTATAATGCTATTTATTCTCATCCACGTCATAGCTATTACTGTCAGTATTGTAAATACAATTAGGATAGTTTTAATTAGTCTATCCGTCCGTTCGTCTCTCTCTCTCTCTCTCGCTCTCTCTCTCTCTCGCTCTCTCTCTCTCTCTCTCTCTCTCTCTCTCTCTCTCTCTCTCTCTCTCTCTCTCTCTCTCTCTCTCTCCTAACCTACGTGTCAACCACCCTCACACTTCCTCGAGCTCCCCTTTTGTCTCCCTTGTATGAACAACATGAGGTCTAATAAATACAATGAAAAATATGTCATAAGTATACCCTTCGGACAATTTATAGTTGCATGTAGGGAGAAAAAAAGTGAGAGAGACAGACAGAAACAGAAAGATAGTAAGACACAGACACACACACACACACACACACACACAGAGAGAGAGAGAGAGAGAGAGAGAGAGAGAGAGAGAGAGAGAGAGAGAGAGAGAGAGAGAGAGAGAGAGAGAGAGAGAGAGAGAGAGAGAAGGAGAGAGAGAGAGAGAGAGAGAGAGTCCGCCGCCGACTCAGCTGCTCTTACAAAAACGTACTTTCTCCGGTTAATAATATACACACCCGACCCTCAACATATTTCAACGCCTGTGGAATACACGAGTCTTGTGTGTCTTGGAATACTGTTTGTTTTTCCTCCAGAGAATACAATGAGTTACCCTCCGCAACAACCTCCCCAATATGGACCCGGACCTCAGATGCAGCAGCCGTCCTATCAGCAAGGCCAAGTCTACTGCCCTCAAGCACCGCAACAAACAGTCGTGTACGTAGCTAATATACTCTTCAAAAGAAGAAACGCAAAACCACATTGTCGTAACATTTGGAGAATTGATTTAATTATTGAATGGTGAGTCCGATAATTACCAAATGTTGCAGGATTGTTCACAATTCACTCTAGTCCATTGTGAGTAAGAGATAGGACACACCACCAAGGTCAAGGTCATCTGGAGTCAATACCGGGTGTGGCCTCCGCGTGTGTTGACAACTGCCTGGCACCGCCTGCCCATTGAAGCAACCAGAGTACGGATGACGTCCCGGGGGATGGTGGCCCACTCGGCCTGCAAGGCTGCTGCCAGCTCGGGCAGGGTCTGGGGCTGTGGTTGTCGCTGTTGGAGGCGTCGGTCCAACTCGTCCCATAGATCTCAATTGGGTTCAAATCTGGTGATATCGATGGCCAAGGAAGGACATTAATGTTGTTGTTCTGTAGGAAAGCCGTTGTGAGACGTGCTGTGTGAGGCCTGGCGTTGTCATGTTGGAACACTGCGTTGGCGTTGGCCATAACTGGAACGATGTGTGGCCGGAGGATCTGGTCAATGTAGCCCTGTGCATTCAGGTTGCCTGCACGGGGACCAGGTCAGTTCTGCCAGTGTGTGAGATGGCTGCCCACACCATGACACTACCCCCGCCGAATCTGTCCACTTCCTGCACGCAGTTTGCCGCATAACGTTCACCACGACGCCTATACACGCGACATCTTCCATCATGACGTCGGAGCAGAAATCGGGACTCGTCACTGAATCACACCTGTCTCCATCGCAGTTGAGGCCATTGTCGATGAATCTGGCACACTGCAGTCGGAGTCGACGGTGTTTGTGGTGTTAAAGATGACACCTCGAACTGGACGTCTGGCACGAATTCCTACCTCACGTAGGCGGTTCCGTACGGTCTGGTCGGATATCCTGCGCAAACCTGGTATTGCTGCGGCTGTGGAGGTGGCAGTAGTCAATCGTTCCCGAAGGTGGCGTACCCGGATGTAGCGGTCCTGCCCGGGGGTAGTGACCCGTGGTCGACCGGACCTAGGGAGGTCACGTGTTGATCCATGTTGCTGGTAACGGTCCCACAGTCTGGAGATGGTGCTTGGGGACACATGGAATGCCCTGGCAACGGCCGTTCTGGATTCGCCTGCGTCTAGTCGGCCGATGGCATTGTTTCTCTGCGGTTCACTGAGACGTGGCATGTCCTGGATTGTCAACTGTCGGCCAGATACAGAGGCCAGGCAAGCGAACACCCTGCACTTTTATACTGTCGGTGTTCATGTTGCACGTGCAGACAACGCACGTGCAGTGGTGACATGGTTTGCACGTGGCTGCGTTTTTACGAATATTCACATTTTGGAACTTTATTGTACAGTAGCTGCGTTTTATCGAATGTAACCGTGGGAATGTGTTTGGGACATGCAATGACCTTATATTCACAAAGCATGAACCGGTAGGAAACATAAAATCGGAGTTATAACCCATTTGTACCCTTTTGCGTTTCTTTTTTTGAAGAGTATATATAAACTGAGACAAAAAGGTTTAGCGGTGTGGTACTACTTACTGCATTGTACTTTAAAATACAAGCTATGTCCAATGACGTGATAGTAACGCATTTCATTTTTTTTTCTAGGATATATCCTGTTACTTATACTGACATAATGATGCATCAATCAAATCCAGTGTCTGATTTTACTTTGAAAGTCACGAGTTTTCTTTTATTAACTAAAGAACATTTAACAAATTGCTAAAAAACAAAACAAACCCCAACCCATCTTATATACTGGTATTTAAAGGGACCGGCCTGTAGCATGTTTCTGTCTATAAATAAAATTACATATTAAATACTTCTTTTTTTTCCAATATAATTAAGATCTACCGTAACTCCTTTAAACTACTATTTGAGTTTTATACACTAAAATTATTCATGTTGATGCCAATTATGAATGTTGTGCTCAAGTATTTGAGGGAAGAGGTTAAGGAGAGTTTGAATGCGCAAAGCTGCGGTCACGTGATAGGGTCTAAACACGCGAGTATCCTGTGGAATACGGGCGTATTTTTATTTTACTTATCACAATGCATTATTTTTGTTTTCCAGGTATGTAGATAGACGAAGAGACGAAGAGGAAGAGGTAGCGCAATGTTTTCTCATCGGCTGTTGTTACGCAATGCTGTGTTGCTGTTTACTGGGTTCAAACTAATCTTGCAGCGTGTTCACCCCAATCCATTGTCGCCGTAGTCCATATTTCACCAGCAGCCATCATTTTGTGTCATCCTTCATCGCAAACAGATAATTCCATTGTTAGATATAGACTTATTCGCGCTTGCCAACTGTCTTTAATTGCAAGCACCTTTAAGCAACGAGTTCAATGTCTAGCGAAGAACTTTGAACCTGGGATAGCTCGAGTGTCTTGTAAACCGACCCCGAGCTAAGTGTGCGGGCGCAGTATACGAGTAGGAATAAAAGGAATCCTTGAAGGGATTTTTATTTCATTCTTCTTACATTATAATCATGTTCATCAAAATATATGACGCACTGATGTGACGCACTGCCCTAAACAGAATATCATGCATTGCTTTTACCCACAATGTCGAAAGGCGAGTTTATATGCTAGTTTACCCCCCCCCCCCCTCCCCCGCCTCCCAAGTTGCTGTCATTTCCTGACGCTTACGTTATACTGGGAATACATTTTCTTTAGTAATATATATTTTAAATAATTTAGAATGGATCACATTATCCATATTAATTTTCTTACCGTCACACAACCATTCTTGGATATCTAGTCACCAATTCAACATACAGTAGCCCAACATATTCTCCATTTTAACGCTCCCATAGTGGAACGGTATTCCACGGTTTCGTGTTCGTGTTCTACCGTATTAAAAAAAAAAGTCACACGCAAAAACGCAAAAACAAAACAAACAAGCAAAACAAACCAACAACACCAACAAACACAAGACTGCTGACGATAACTGTTAACAACAGACGACTTTATTAACTGTATATGTTTTTATTTTGCGGTGGTTGATGATGTAAAATGGCGAAGTGATTTTGTAACTAACGGATTTGGCATGACTGTTCATTACAAAAAGACAGGAATGCATTTGTTTTGCTCAGATCGTAAAACGGGGATACGATAGAATAGACAGTAAGATTAGACCGCAGTGGCGGATCCAGGAAATCCATTTAGGTGGGGGGGGGGGGGGGGGGCGGCAGTGACATGAGATGGAATGCCAAGGGAACTTTGGGGGAGGTTTGGAGGGGGGTCATAAAAAAATGAAATATAATAAAATTATAACTATCTCAAAATTTAGGCCCCCCACCTAGATCCGCCTCTGGGTCACCGACATCAGAACTCCTCCAAATCAGTTGCCTAATGTGATCGATTCTGGAACAGCCCTGTTTCTGTTTACATCATGTTGGATTACTTTAACTAGAACACGCTTCGTTCCCGTCCCCAGTCTCTCTGTGCAGATCTGTCTCTCTCTCTCGACCAAGCGTCGATATAACCTGGGAGATTTAGTTGAACAGGTGTTCAGGTGTCGCTAACGCGTATTTCATTCTTTGTTCATCCTCAAACCCGATATTATTAAATTATTTCTTTTCTTCAGAAACACCGATATTGACGTTAACAAGAATCGTTTTTTAAAATGAGTTCATTTTTGTAATAATCTAGTTAATTTTATAGCTGACGGGTTGTTTTTTTCCTTTTCCTTTTCAAAGCAAAGAACTTGTTTTTTTCTGAACCGAAATCGGATTCTTCCTCAACCACATCACAACCCCCTTAATAGTGACATACACGACAGCAGAGCATCACTTTTACATAGAACACTAAACATGCACTTAGTTTTAAAGTTTTATTTCTTCAAAGAACAAAAAGATTCATTTCTTAGTATATACTGTAGTAGCATATTACTGGACTACACACTGTAACAAAGAGCAGCAAAGAAACTTTATGGCACATACCAACAGTGCAATATAATAATACATGTACCTTCATGTATCAGAATTGCATAATGCCAGTCATTAACAAACCAAAACCGTAGTTCTCTTTTGTAAGACTTGGAAACAACCACAGTGACTGGATCAAAGAATGTATTAGTACCTTAAGAGAATATGGGTCTGGGAGTCTTGCATGAAAATCTTGAAAAAAAACATCTAAATGTGTTTAATCAAGTTGGCTACGTATCGACTTGCTCTTTGATAGCCCATATCGTAGGAACATATACTAAAGGAAAACTTGGCTGTACCGTGTTTTTGTTTGTTTGGTTGCTTTGTTTTGTTGTTGTTGTTGTTGTTGTTGTTTTTGTTTTGGGTGTTTGTTTGTTTGGTGTGGGGTTTTTTTTTTTTTTTTTTGGGGGGGGGGGGGGGGGTATGCAAGTGTGTCCATGGTTTTATATAAACGTGATTTTTGTCTAGCTGGGAAAGACCCTATATTATAGGGCCCCGAATATTGTTTAATGCCATCCTCCCTCATTTTTTAGGTTAAGTACAACCCTGGCAACATCTAAGAGTAGAAAAAAAAGAGTAAAAATGTTAAGTAAGCTGTATATCAAAAGTTCATGGCAAGTTCTATATAAAGTGCAAGCAAAATACTCGTCGATGCCAACAGACGATTAGTATGACCATTCATTTTAATTATTTGTCACAACTGGACTGTGATCTGTATTTACGTGCCTATTGATATCCCTTCAAGATTCATGCACTGTCACAGCATGTTTCCTTCCAACATAATACCACAGCCATAATTCTTGGCAGTCATTAAATTAACATTTGCTTCACTTTCTGTTGTTAACACATTATATACAAGACACTGTGACGATGTAAAATAGTCCAGTATGTTTGAGACGGTAGTCGTCCTTTGAATTAAACATTGCGATGAAGTAATGTCCCAGTATTGCTTCGATTGTAGCCATTATTGGACATGAAACACCTTGCGTACCATATTCCGAGCAGCTGTTTTGACACCTATCAGCTAAATCACTAAATGGAAATGGTACACATCATGCAGATGGATGGGCCATTTGGTATTACTCAATGCTATACATGCAATTGCAACTTATGCAAAAACTGGATTGTTTAATATCAATAAATGCTGTCTATATAACTGTATATATTATGCGAATGTGCTATAAAATATTTGTGATTGCAAACATGCAAATTATTTGGTCTGTGCAATAGCATAAGATGGTATCTATTTAATTGCAATATTATACAAAGTATTGGGCTGTGCAATATCACTAAATGGTACCCATGTAATTGCAATAGTATGCAAAGTAAAGAGTTGTGCAAATTCATTAAATGCTGTCCATTTTATTGCAAATATGTTTTGTTACATAATTTAATGTTTTATTATTGCAAAGACAACAATGATGGGCATTGTAGATGCATATTGTATTTCTACGTAAATTCGTCTCACGTTTTGTAGAACTCTTTATGAAGTTGTCATTAACATGTATGCCTATATATAGGATATTATTTTGATAATAAAGATCTAAAAAAATAACTTTCATACGCTGCCTCTATTTATTCCTACATATTCATCATAGAAACTATAACTAGTATGTATTGTGTTTTCATCTAGTATAACCTAAATCAGTATAAATCAAACTAGGATGCAAAAGTTATTAATAATCTTGTGTAATTTTATACACACAACAAAAACCGCTCATGTAGCATTAGTGCGTTGACTCGAACTCAAAACAAACAAAAAACAACAACAACAAAACCCCACAAAGTTTTAAATAAATTTAAATGTCTTTTACAACTTGCACATAGTTTCAGTGCTTGCGCATACAGTCAAGTTGTGCGACACAAAGTAATCAGTTTCATTTCAACTTCTACATCACAGAGCAATCGATTGTGCTTTTATCATTGGATGGTATGACTGCAGTGACTTGTCTTTAAATCAATAACGCACACGTTATGGCCATGTGACACCAACAGATGTGTAAAAATGTTTTTTTGGTACGTAGTGGAAGCAAAATGTAGTTTCCACGAAAACATGTTTTCTTATTTTATATATTAATATATAAGAATGGTCATGGTATATATATGTAGCGAAAGAAAATACTTAAGGTAGTTAATGCCCATGAAGATTGCAGCATAATACAAAAGCATATATATTATAACTAAGTAATAAATTTAATTAATTTACAATTATTTTCTAAAGATTTAATTTGAAATTTCTATATCCTATCCTACATAAGTATCGTATATATTAAGTAAAAGTAGCGACAGTTATGGTATAATGTAAGGGCATTATTCTGTAAAATGTGACCAAGGTCACATGTTAAATCTGACAAAATTTTGTGACCGTACGCATGTATACATCTCCAGCTACATGTTAAACGTGTGACCTAATAACACTTAGAGTAAAACATGTGACTCATATATGAATTAATATGCTTAAACTGTCATTAATATAAAACACTGTAATTAAATGTAATTTTCAAATGATTTTACATTAATATGTATGATATCGAAGATACCAGTTTTCTGCCACCGACATCACTACAGACATCATTCAAGGTCGTAGCTGGCGGGGGTGGGCAATGGCAACATCCTGTAAACTTGTATTAAAGAAAATCCTCTTATTGGTTTTAAGTAAGTGACCTCCCTGAAATGGCTGCAAAATGATATTTCAGAGCCATATCTCTCTCTCTCTTCTCTTCTCTCTCTCTCTCTCTCTCTCTCTCTCTCTCTCTCTCTCTCTCTCTCTCTCTCTCTCTCTCTATCTCTCTCTCTATATCTATCTATATATATATCTATATCTATATCTATCTATATATATCTATATCTATATCTATCTACATACATCTATATCTATACAAAACTTAAAAGCATGAGGTGCCATGTAGTTGCCCTATTAAACTGTCCAACAAAATATTATCTGAAAACTAATAAATTCAGCAATAGGTTTGGTAATACTATTATACTATTACTTAATCCAATAGATTATGATAATAAATTACTTAACAAATTGTAAAAGCACAGCTGTTTATTTTTCTTATTTTTGTGAAAACAGTGTGTGGTTGTTTATATTTGCTATTGGAACATATGAGATCAGAGGTATACATATGACATATATGCTGTTCCCCTGAAATGACATTTTACTGAAATGCCCCCCAAAACTACAGATTCCCTCATAAACAGTGCACATACCATAAAGATATGCATTTCTATAAATAAACAAATAAAAGGTACATACAAATTCGATATGCATTTAACATACAAAATAAACCCCCCCACATAAAATACAACTATGGAATGTTTATATTAAAATGATGACACTAAGAAATGATATTCTGTGGTTCACAATAACGTAAGGATGTCATCACAACTATTGTAAGTGAAATGAGTAAAAAAACAAACAATGGCAGTGACAACCGTCAAACATATTAAACAGATACACACGCATACAACAAACAAAAAACTTAACGACAGTCAAATAAATCAATGAACATATTAAACAACTGGTAAAAACAACACATACATACATTTACAATGGACAAAAACGTTTTGCTTTGTTTTATTTTTTACCAATTTTAAAATAGAAGAAGGCTTAATCTTATAGAAAATAGTATTCTTGTGACACAATCTTTTAAAGAGATTTCATACCTTGATTATGGCACTGTATTAAATTTTAACATAAAATTAAGTATCTATTTTTTACTGATAAATAAATGGGCCTACAAATAATAAACTTATGCTTAGGTGACAAAAAAGCAATCTTATTTTTCTATTTTTGAAACCAATTAAATAGTGTATAAATAATAAACATTATTTTCAGCCATAACTTAAACAAAGTTTGAAGCCAGCAGTAGCCTTAAGTAGCTACCAGTATATGATACCAGACTGATACAAATACTATTTAACTGCTTGCTCAAAATGAAACAAAATGTTTACTAAAAAATGTACATCTTTTAAAAATAAAAGTAACTGAAAGCTGCTACCCCCTCCCCCTCCTGATCTTTGGCATTTAATTACTCTTTGAAACAGAACATTTTGTAGTAATATGTCTGGGTATGTTTATTCAGGAGGTCACTTTAGGATATTAGCATTTCATGTTAATTTTGTAGGCACTACATGTGACCTACATTAATTTGCATTTTAATTCAAGTTATTGTATAATGTTCTTTTTACAAAATACACAACCTGTTGAAGTGGCAAAAGCAGGCACATTTAATTTCTTCAACATTATATTTTGAAGACAAAACATTCTCCATTATTATGCTTTTTAAATACGCAATTATACACTTACTTTTGCTGAACTGTAAAACAGTCACACCTGTTATAACAAATACTTGCATATAAAGGACACCTGTACATTTTAATTTGTACAGAAAGGTCACCTGCTATGCTATACCAGTATGTGATGCTTTTTGTAAAGGCTTTACTGTAGAATAACACAAGAATATATATTACAAGTTGAAACCAAAAATATTTACTTCAGGAAGACTTAAAAACCCACAATAATCCATAGTTCAGTTGTGAATCTATATTTTTGATGAGCAGAGCTCTTTGTATTGAGTTTAAAAACGGAACTACACTATCACAAGCAGACAATAAATAAAAACAGGAACACAAGTGGACTAAAAATAAATACACTTATGGGACATTTAAAAACACTCACTGGATAATAATTATGAAGAAAATGTACAACTTTGTTCAACAATGTACACATATACATAATTAATATATGTAATTAATCTGTACAGCAACTATGATAGATTGTATAAATAGTAGTAATAAGTAATCAACAATAGTCATTATTATCATAATATATTTAAATATATTAACAAATCACAGTCATGTACATATTAAATCATGATAATGATGATAACATTGTGTTTCAAAATATACAGAAATTGCATCATTAACTACAGGGCCGTACCTAAGGGACAGTAATGGAGGGTGGATGGAGCAACTACTTCGTACATCCTGAAAAATACAAAAATGTGCCATTTATCCTTTATACAATATGACGGCATGAGGTGCACCATCAAATTAATTATTGTGGACATGACGGCATGTGCTGTTAGTTTGACATTATGATAACGTCATTCCAGTACAGACATGAAAAGGTTAAAAGTGTTCAGTGTAGTGGCGGCCATTCCATAATTTAAAAAATTTGCAACATAGAAGGACTTGCATTTATTATTTCATATTCGGTGGGTCTAATCAAATATTTTCTCTAAGTATATATAGTTTAAGTACTTGAGTACCGCCTTCCCCATGAGAAGATACTAAAGACGCTATCAGGTGTGGATCCAGGGGTTTGTGAAGGGGTATATGTATGCGTGTGTGTGCCAGACATGGTAAGAGGTATTGGAACAGACTTTTACTAGTCCCCTACTGGTCCAACCTGAGGGGACTATACGTTTTATTTCCATCCTTCTGTCTGTCTGTCCATCCGGCCATCCCACATGTAGTTTTTCATATGGGTTTTTTCACAATGCCATTAGCTATTAAGCTGAAATTTTTTTGTATAGCCATACAGATAAACATAACTTTCATAGTGATTTACCCATTCTTCACAGAGTTATTTGTTGAGCATGATAGGCAACATGCAATGCTTTAGCAGTATTCTCACAATGCTTGTTTATTTTTTTATTTTTTGAAAACAGTGGGGGAAAAAGGTGTGCATGTGTGTGCGTGCGTGTGTGTGCGTCCGTCTGTCTGTCTGTCTGTCTGTCTGTGTGTGTGTGTGTGTGTGTGTGTGTGTGTGTGTGACCCTTGGCACCATGCCCTGGATCTGCACCTGACAATGCCTTCTGGGTTTTTCTTGGGTTTTTTGTTTTGTTTTTTGTTTCCCTGCCCCCTCTATTTTTATACTAGGTACGGCCCTGAAGTGATAGAATGGGCAAACACATGTACTGAGGCTTTACTGGTATATCCAAAGGGTCTGAAATGAAGTACAGGGCATAATTCTCAAAGCTCTCTTAAACCATCCTAGCAAGTCAGTTTGCACTACACTGCGAGATGACACAGTTGTGAGAGTTTAGTAAATTAGGCCCCTCATCAACAATTGGTCCAATCAGATTTATTGTTTTGTAAATTTGCAATAATCTGTAACTGCTGTTTAAATCTGTCAGAACCCTTTTATTGCATAATAACAAGAAAACATGGTGGGTTTTTTTATAGTACTCAGCAATAAAACCAGCAAAATAAAATCATATTCTTAAAATTGATTTAATACTTTAAGATAATGTAAGTCATCACTGGATTGGTTTCTATAGGACATGTACATGTAACACTTGAACTGACTGGTTGCTATTTATAACCTCTAATTATATGTTAATTTGTCACTTTTCACACTGGCTCATTGGTTGATATTTGTTATGATAAAAACTTCATTGGTTGCTACTTAGAAAGATGAACCTTTAAAGGATGGTGTTATGTTTGGATGGTAAATTGATGGGTTACCATCAACATATAATTATATTGATTGGATCCTATTTATAAATATTTTGGTCTAAACTATATAACTTTAAATTGAGTTTTTATTTTATTATCACATGTACCGGTATTATTAATGTAACTGGATATTTAAACTGCCTCATCAAAACAATATTAGCTGATAATTTTAGCTAATATTTACAACTCTTTTTTTCTCCATTAATACCTAATGTAATTTATTACTCAAAAAGGTTTTCATAAATTCATTTAATATGATATTATTACAAAATGTTAAATACATGCAACTACCAATCCAAGCCAATCAAATCTACTAATAGGTACACAAAATGGAATTCTAAATGTTAAGTAAAAAAGTTAAATAAAACTTGAAGTATATGTGTATTTTTAAAATTCCCTATAAGTTTAATAAATATAATACACTTATTTACACTTCCTACAGCCACGACACACATATCCCCCTTCCCCCACCCATTCCCATGTATAAAGACAAAGTTGCATCCCATGATAGTGTTTACCCTAGAAATTTTACAAGTTATGGTAGACTAAACACTTCTGGGGCATTTTCACCATTTTCAGGGTATTATTTTTCCATTAAAAACAAATGTTTTTTTAATGGAAATAAAAATAAATGTAAGTATTGTGCTTGCTTTAATAAATGAATGGCAAAATATATAACAGACATATTATATTAATTAATAATACATTTTCTGAGTGTTTTATAAATGTAATTTTAGAATTAATTCTTGAAAAAGGCTTGTTTAATATCTGAGCAGCATGGCTAGTGAAATAAAGTTGTCGAATGCTGCATTTAAGTATATACAGCGTACTTGAACCTTAATTGGATATAAGCATGAAAATAAGTTGAAATGAAATGAATTTAAGTATAGTTTGTAAATATGAATATCCTGTCCCCAACCCCATTCCACAATATTAGTCTTTTTAAGCTCTAGCTCCCTCTTTAGGTGACATTATTACTATTAGTAAAATTGTATTAACTGAAAGTAAAGTAAACTTAGTAAAGTAGGGCTAGTGAATTTTTAATCGTGGCTAGTAAATATTAAAAATCACTGATCCCATGGCTAGTGAATTTTATTAAAATTCTCGAAACCCTGCAAGATGGTGCCAGACTTTTGAGGCAAGGTGCTGCACAATGCTAGAACAAGCTAGGGAAAACACTTCCTCAAATACTGGATAGGGTGTAGCCCGGAGTCGGATAGGCCGGATCCTGTACCTGCTTATAAATCTTATACAATAATAGTTTCCGGCACAAGTCATTTTGTAGATGGTTTTTCTGACACGAGTCTCAAGAAAATCAATCCTTGGAGTTGGAGCAGCTTTCGGGCACCTTGTTACATGCTGATTAAACTAGAATCTAGACTATACTTCAACAACATTTTAAGAATGGCATGACAATGCCATATAAATTGCATGCATTTGATGCTGTTACAGATTTGAGTTTTAGACTGTAAAGTTTTATAAGCTCTGTCTCAGAAGACTGATCATTCTTGTTAGATCTGTCAGTTTTCCATCACCATCCCAATCAGAGCCCCATGATTGGTATATCAAACACCATGGTATGTACTGTGAATCATGTATTTTCACAGTACATACCATGACCTTTCATGTACCAGTTGTTGGGCACTGGTTGGAATGGACAGCAATCAATTTTGCAACCAACGCCCTTGGGGGAAAGAGAGGGATTATTGGGGTATATTCCCCATCTCTGGATACACCAGTGGTTCAATATTTCATTTGATAATTTTTTACATTTATTACATTGAGAAATAAGCAACCAAAAAAGTTCCATATGAATTTCTTCAACATCTTATTTGTTGATTTACAAGTAAAAATAAACAAAATACTTTTCATTTCATTAACAAATAGTCTTATATTCATAAATTAGTGAAATGCAGAACTGCTTTACATTATTAGGCAGTGTAAAATATTAGTGATTACAGCACTTTTTTTCTAAATAGTAAAATACATACATTGTACCATTTACAGCTTGTTCCATAAATTATCAATTTGGCAAATCCAATATGCTTGAAACATATTTTATGTGAAAACCCCCCAAAAGGTATGTACTGTATTTCTAAAACTATGTCGCGTGACTTTACTAAAGATGAATGTTAAGTTTTGGGCTTGCTGTTGGTCTTAGTGTAACTGATGCCATCACAGACACAATGCTGCTGCCACATTTTGTATTTGTAATCCATACAAACGGAAAACTTTTTAGGTTTTTTTTTTACAATACCATACTTAGCAGGGTGCATAAGGGTCGGGGGGGGGGGGCAGTCGATGGAGTGGGGGTTAGTCAGCCATGAAAAACACCCAACCCCAAAAGAAAAATGCTTTATTACTGTGCCCGGATTCTCGTTTTTACCAACTACCTCTTGACCTACCCTTCACTCGCGGGAAATTGTGCAAGGGGTGGGGTGGGGGGTGGGGGGTTGGGGGGGGGTGTCTAGATTGTGCTCAGTGAATTCTTTATAGGGGCAGAATCATGTTCTCTTGAAAAATATATTGAAAAAAAAGAAGAAATTTTTCATGGAGCAGAGGGTTTTTTCATCCCAAACACCTACCCCCTGCACAAGTTACTGCCCTTGTTTTAGGCTAGATATGGCCCCATTTTGTCTTTCTTTGTTACAGTTGCCTTGAATGTTATGGCCATCTCCTAGGCATTAAATATGGGTATTTGTTTTTAAGATTCCACTGGCATTGTAAGAAAAACCTTCTGTAATGTAGATATTTTGAGATTCCATTGCATAATGTTACAATTCTGACCCAAAATCTGGGAAGCATAGAATCATGCTAAATTTGCAGCGCGTCTCTAATGTAGACATACTGAATACAGAGTTTATATAATTTAACTACTGATAAGTTAGATTTGAGAAGATCTACCACAAGAAAAATGGGACTAAAGACTACACACACATGTATCTAGGTTATTTTATAATTTTCACCATGGACATCCACTGGGGACGGGTGGTGTGGGTATGGTCTCTTCATTGTATGTAATTCCAGTTAAAGGAAACTATATATCAACTTGTCAAGACTACAGAATAACAATAAGGCTATGACAAGCTTCAAAACGACCAACCAAAATAATAAAAAACAATGACACTAGTTATTATAATATTAGGCAGTGTATATTAAGCAACTTCAGTTTTTTTTGGTCATAAATCATTTCTTATTATTATTAACTTTTTTGATGTGGGGGGAGATATTTTTTATAATTAAGATTTTTTTTTACCACTAAATTACACATTACCTACAACTTTTTGTTTACCTTATAATTTTTTGCAAGCGAAAAGGCTTTTTAGGAGCTCAAAATGCATTTATTGCTAAATAGAAAAGTCAGTACCCTCCCCCCCACAATGTTTCCAGCCACATCCATTTAGCAACAAAGTCCACCCCCTAATCAACCACCCATCAGAACATTTCCAAACACACCCAATAAGGAACAAAGGGCTAAATAACTTTAGACAAAATGTCATTCATAATCCCAACTTGAATAAATTCTGTAACTATACTTAAATAACGTAACATTCATAGAGCTAATTAAAACCGAAATAATCTAAAATTAGCCTTGTATGCTAGTTCCTCTTTGACTCAAAGTCTTGATGTTCTGGAAATCATTTATTGAGGTGTTCCTGTTCTGCTACTCACTTAAAAACTCTTGAGTGATAGTTGACAACTGTTTTAAAGTTTAGTAAACACACACATCTATTTACACTGTAATAAAAAATAGAAACTCTCATATCTGTATGGGACCTTGGTCCTCACAGAGGTCCTTCAACAACCTGTTGCAGACTTCCTTCTGTTTGCTAGGACTGACAGGCACCTCTTGATGCATATAGGTGAGTGGGTCATCGTTCATGGCAGCAGTAAATGCATAATTGGACGACACGGGCGTTCCGTTCTCGTCCCACGACAGCTTGTCGTCTGCGTCATTGGGGACCTGGGAAGATGCGCCCGACGTCGAGTTGTCCACCGAGTCCCGACTGCCGGTCAGCGAGGTTCCTGATCTGTCAGAACTGTCGGGATTATCGTTTGAGTCCGAGTCGACCATATCGACGACAACCACAGGATGCCGCGGACCGTTTGGCAACACGTCTGCCGTTCTCCCAGCATTGAACACGTTTTTGTCTGGTACATTACGGACCAGACTGCTCTCTGGAGTAGGAGCCTCAGGAGTCTCGGCATCCTCAGGATACCTGTAATCCTCAGGATACTCCGGCTCCCGGCTCCTATCGTAACCAGTGTCTAAGCTGCTCCCAGAGGACCGGTGAAGATTCTCCTCACTAATGTGGAGAGGGGTGAAGGTCGTCTCTTCTTCCATTTGGTCTTCGCTGTCGGTATCCAGGTCAAGGGAACCCTTTTTTTTGTTGTTTAGCAACGGCAACTCGACATCCCGAGCGTCATCAGTGTCGGACATATTTCTGTCTGGCTCGGCCGTAGTATTGTCCGTAAACAGATGCCTCTCCTGGTCGGAGAGCCCATCCAGACTCTCGCTGAATGAATCACTAGCATCCATACCAGCAACGACTGGATCGTCAGACTCTATATTATGCAAGTCCCTGACCTGAGATTCGGGCAGACTTGCTGGGTCTCTGCCGTACCTGTTGCGCTTGTTACGTTTGACAACGTCATGGATGCTTCCCTCAGACCTCAGACTCCGTGGCATTTCTGTCATTGGAATAGAATCAGGCTCATCGGCGCCACCTTCGTCCAGGGATACGGCCTTCAGCCTCGTTCTGGAGCCCCGAGACGAGGATCGGCGCATCTTTGGGTCCGATTGTTGCTGTCGGCCAGACTTTTGATTAGACATGGGTGGAAAGCTTTCTTCCATGGAGAACACGCGAGGCTGGCCGGCGGTTCCATTGTCAGGTGAGACCTGTGTGCTGGGGCTCAGTTCGGCAAGGTTGTCTGTCTGTATACGTTTGTCCTGAAAACATACACAGAAAATTAGTATGTTATGTGTTTAATTTATACAGTAAATTAGTATGTTAAGTCCGTAACATACATAGTAAATTAGTACAGCAAGTCCGTAACATACACAGTAAATTAGTATGGGAAGTCCATAACATACACAATAAATTAGTACAGGAAGTCCGTAACATACACAGTAAATTAGTATGGTAAGTCCGTAACATACACAATAAATTAGTATGGTAAGTCCATAACATATACAGTAAATTAGTACGGTAAGTCCATAACATACACAGTAAATTAGTACGGTAAGTCCATAGCATACACAGTAAATTAGTACGGTAAGTCCATAACATACACAGTAAATTAGCATGGTACGTCCATAACATACACAATAAAGTAGTACGGTAAGTCCGTAACATACATAGTAAATTAGTACAGCAAGTCCGTAACATACACAGTAAATTAGTATGGGAAGTCCGTAACATACACAATAAATTAGTACAGGAAGTCCGTAACATACACAGTAAATTAGTATGGTAAGTCCGTAACATACACAATAAATTAGTATGGTAAGTCCATAACATATACAGTAAATTAGTACGGTAAGTCCATAACATACACAGTAAATTAGTACGGTAAGTCCATAGCATACACAGTAAATTAGTACGGTAAGTCCATAACATACACAGTAAATTAGCATGGTACGTCCATAACATACACAATAAAGTAGTACGGTAAGTCCATAACATACACAGTAAATTAGCATGGTACGTCCATAACATACACAGTAAATTAGTATGGTAAGTCCATAGCATACACAGTAAATTAGAATGGAAGTCCATAGCATACAAAGTGGTAAGTCCATAACATACAAAGTGATAAGTCCATAGCATACAAAGTGGTAAGTCCATAACATGTTTCTTGACAAAAAAGAAGAGAAAACTATGCTTCATTAAGGAAAGGAATATTAAAGTCTTTAACATACTGAGAAATGCTCGGCATAATATTTCAAGTGAACCGTGGTTTTGTATGTGTGTTAGTTATACAACTTAAATTCAGTAGAAACAACAATCAGTGACATGGCAAACCATTACCATATATTTCATCTTTTTTCACATATTCCAAAATTTCAGGTGTTCTTGACTGATTTGGGGGCATTTGGAGCATCAGTATTGTACAGAACTATAGTAGAAGTGTGTTAGGGGTAGGTAACTCACAGGTTACACACACATTATTCACATATAAACTGAATGATCAGTTAACTAGGTCAAAATCGTGTTACCATACCTAACATTTTGAAACGCTGTCCCTGGGAAGTCCATCAGATGCTATTGCACTGATTTGTGCTATAAACATGGTGCATTTATATAAAGTCAATTGTATTTTGCACTTTAAACTAACTATATGGTGCCCAATGTATCTTGGTCTTACCCACTGTCAACATAAATGAACCACCATCACAATGGATCTATTGACTGCTTCAAATTATTCTACAAAAATGAAGTATAAAGTTAACAGAGTTTTAAATCTTCAGCAGATCAAAGTCTCCATTTTTCAAAATATAAAGATAAACAGTCTGTTACTACACCCCCCCCCCCCGAAATCTAACAGGTCAAGGGACATAACTTGATGATACTCATTCATACACCGATTGGCAGAGTTACCTCCCCTGTTAATATATTTTCAATTTTACATACTTTATATCTTGTGTGTGTGTGTGTGTGTGTGTGTGTGTGTATATATATATATATATATATATATATATATATATTGGTAGTGATCAAATAATGTTTGAAAAAGACTTTTAAATATATATCAATTTTTTAAGCTACAGAGAAATGTTTTGTTTATTTAGAAATACATGTACCATCAAAGTCTAAATAGTTGCTGTTTTTTTTTTTAAAGATGGTTTTGTTTAATGACACCACAAGAGCACATTGATTTAATCATTGGCTATTGGATGTCAAACATTTGGTAATTTTGACATATAGTCTTAGAGAAGAAACCTGCTACATTTTTCTATTAGTAGCAAGGGATCTTTTATATGCACCATCCCATAGACAGGAAAGCACATACCACAGCCTTTGATGTACCAGTTGTGGTGCACTGGCTGGAACGAGAAATAGCCCAATGGGCCCACCAATGGGGATTGATCCTAGACCGACCACGCCTCAAGCGAGCACTTTACCACTGGGTTATGTCCCGCTCCTTGCTATTTTTAGATCAAATTCTCTGTTTTTAAAATAAGGTCCCTGTTTAACAAATAAAGTCTCCATTTTAGCATCACACAGATACCCCGCCCATCACCATGACAACAAACCTTGTAACAACGAGTGGCCAATCGGTGATGACCGCTATCCACTTCATCCAGAGTTTGATAATGTCCTCTCGTTTGTCTTGGAATGTTTCGAGATAATCTTCTTGCTTCAAATTTTTTGCGTTGTCGTCTTTAAATAATAAAAAAAAAAAAAAAAAAAAAATCAAATTATTAATTTGGAAATTTTAAAATTCACATACAATTTTAGTATTTTAATTTCAGATCTTGTCACTAGTGTATTATTGGTTGTTAAAATATATACCGCATAATGATTGATGATTTCATGCAGACATCCAATCAAGGCTTATGCAATATGTCTCTAAGTGAGAGAAACCTGTTGCAACCACATAGGTTAACCCTATTGGCAACAAGGAAAGAAAAAGATTACTTGTTTAACAAAACCTCAGTATTTAAAAAATATTTTTTTTAAATGACCACTGAATATTTAATTAAACTAAGGCTATTTTTTAAAATATTTTCCCCCAAAGGCAGGAGTGTATATACCACAGCCTTTGATGTACCAGTCATGGGGCACATGAATGGAGTGGGTTGAAAATTAAAGTTTATATTGTTTAACAACACCACAATAACACATTGATTTATTAATCAAATACTGAATGTCAAACAGTTGGTAAATTTAACATATAGTCTTAAAAACAAAAAATCTCAGTATATTTTTTTACCATTAGTAGGAAAGGATCTTTTATATGCACCATCCCACAGACAGAATAGCACATACCACGGCTTTTGATATACCAGTCGTGGTGCACTGTTTTGAATGAGAAATAGCCCAATGGGTACCCGACAGGGATTGATCCCAGACATACCACATATGAGGCGAACTCGTAACCAATGGGCTACATCCCTCATCCTCATGGATGGGGTGGGTGCCCATCAACCCATTGCACCTAAGGTGAGCGTTCTAACATCGAGCTACATCACACCCCGGTTCCTCATGGATGGGGTGGGTGTCCATCAACCCATTGCACCTAAGGTGAGCGTTCTAACATCGAGCTACATCACACCCCAGTTTGTAAAGAAATTTCCACTAATCTTTCCATAAAAACATTCTTGAGTGCAAACAAACAGCAAAAAAACAACCCCAATAAACAAATATTCTGCACTTGTGTGAATTGAATCGATGCCTCTGTGAATATATAAACGTATTTTTAGAATGCTGGATACACTGTGTATACTAGGTTCGAAATGAATCGATACTTCTATGTTTATAAAATGTTGTTAGAATCCATTGATACTCACTTTGCGAGGTAATAAGAGATTATGCAAATGGCGATGAAGATCAAAATAGCAATAACAATGCCAATGATGATGAGAGTGCGATCATGTAAAAGTTTGGCTTGTTCTGAAATTACAGAATAAACATCATTAGCAATCAGAGAAGGTAATTAGAAATGGTACATGGAACATATATAGACAACTCATAAAATACGAATATCTAAATATATGCATCAGGGTGGGAATTGGTCAACTGTAAAAAAGATGAAATCTAGAGGTGTCCCAGAAATTCCTGAAATCCTAGGTTAATATCTGTGCCATCTGACACATTTTGGAGGAAAGGACGATTAAAATGCGAAGAAATGCAATGTTCCATGAGAGAAAAAGAGCTGATCTGAGGAGAATTCCCACCCCTGATGCATACAGGTATATGATAACTATTGAATAGCATTTCATTAAGAGAAAAAACCCACAAATCAAATGCAGACATCTTAATTAACATACATAAATAATTAAAGAAAAGGAATGTTCATTTCATGACTCTTGCTACTTGGTAACGAGAAAAAAAGAGGAAACCTGCTGCACCACATAGACTACTCCTACCGATACAGCAGCAAGAAATCTTTTATATGCACTTTCCCTTAGAGAGGATAGTACATACCACATCATTTGGGACAGAAACAAAATCCAAGTTCACCAGAGGGTGATAATTTAATTACAGAAATGCACAAAATTATTATATATTAGAGAATTTAATTTGAGAAATATGTTCATTGTGCACATATTATTTAAAAAAAAGAGAACTAAATTGCATATATATAATTTGATTTAAACCATTATATTTTGTCAGTCACACATAACAAATGGACTCATTTTTAATACATGTACTAGTTTCTGAAAAGAACAAAATTGTTTGAGAGAGAGAGAGAGAGAGAGAGAGAGAGAGAGAGGAGGGGGGGGAGGAAACCCACAGCCAACACACAGGCTATTCTTGCAAGAAAGAAAAAAAAAGACCCCACCCCCACCCCCAAGAAACAAAACCAGAGAGCAAGAGATCTTTTATATGCATTTTTCCATAGGCAGGATAATACATATCAGTCAAGGGACACTGCTTAAGGACCAAAGAGATAATTTAATTATATGAACATGTGCTTAAGGACCACAGAAATAATTTCATTATATGAACATATGCTTAAGGACCACAGAGATAATTTAACTATATGAACATATGCTTAAGAACCACAGAGATAAACATATACTTAAGGACCCCATAGATAATTTAATTATGTGAACATATGCTTAAGGACCAAAGAGATAATTTAATTATGTGAACATATGCTTAAGGACCAAAGAGATAATTTAATTATATGAACATATGCTTAAGGACCACAGAGATAATTTAATTATATGAACATATGCTTAAGGACCACATAGATAAACATATGCTTAAGGACCACAGAGATAATTTGAGAGAGAGCCTGCTGCCAGCACTCATTCACTTGCAAGAGATCTTTTATGTGTACCACCCCACATACCATGACCTTTGTACATCAATTGTGGAGCACTGGCTGGAATGACAAATAGCCCAGTGGACCCACTGAAAGGAATTGATCATAGACCGATTGTACATCAATTGTGGAGCACTGGCTGGAATGACAAATAGCCCAGTGGACCCACTGAAAGGAATTGATCATAGACCGATTGTACATCAATTGTGGATCACTGGCTGGAATGACAAATAGCCCAGTGGACCCACTGAATGGAATTGATCATAGACCGATTGTACATCAATTGTGGAGCACTGGCTGGAATGACAAATAGCCCAGTGGACCCACTGAATGGAATTGATCATAGACCGATTGTACATCAATTGTGGATCACTGGCTGGAATGACAAATAGCCCAGTGGACCCAATGAATGGAATTGATCATAGACCGATTGTACATCAATTGTGGATCACTGGCTGGAATGACAAATAGCCCAGTGGACCCACTGAATGGAACTGATCATAGACCGATTGTACATCAATTGTGGAGCACTGGCTGGAATGACAAATAGCCCAGTGGACCCACTGAATGGAATTGATCATAGACCGATTGTACATCAGGCAAGTGCTTTAGCACTGGGCTATGTTTGGATGAGAAAGATCCAGAGTCCCTCAATGCTATTTGATCTTTGGCACCACCACACTGTAGGCCAGCACTCTGGCACCGACCTACATCCAACCTGTTCTACACAAGGTAAAAACATTTGTACAGGCATCCATGATGATGTTCAATATTTGAACATCATTCATTCATCAACATTGACAAACTGTTACGTTAATCTACTATACAATATTGTACAGCTTTACATATATGTATAAAACACGACTCCTTTCAACGCTAAGTTCGTAAATGAAAACCGTGTTTGGCCATGCATCCTTGATGTTCCTTTAATATTTTATTGTCACAGTTTTTGCCAAGATGGCTTCCACTGTCTGGAATGCATTGTTCAATAATCTCCAGAGACTATGGTAATCTTAGCCAATTCTTCCAATTGATTTGGCTTTTGTCAGCCAGGAAAGATAAAAGATTCCTCAAGGCATTTTCGCAGTCTTCCTTTGTTCTACATACTCTGTTCGTGCAGAAATAGGATGAATACAAAGGAAAACTCAGCATATTTTGAATTAAGAATATTTGCTGTTGAACAAATGGGACTGACTTTACAAAGCCTGTGTTGTTTTCTTCTTAAAATGCATCTAACTACATACATTTACAATGCTTAAACACCTGTCAATTCAGCCCACATACATTTACAATGCTTAAACACCTGTAAATTCAGCTCACCTACACTTACAATGCTTAAACACCTGTAAATTCAGCTCACCTACACTTACAATGCTTAAACACTTGTAAATTCAGCCCACCTACACTTACAATGCTTAAACACCTGTAAATTCAGCCCACCTACACTTACAATGCTTAAACACCTGTAAATTCAGCCCACCTACACTTACAATGCTTAAACACCTGTAAATTCAGCCCACATACACTTACAATGCTTAAACACCTGTAAATTCAGCCCACATACACTTACAATGCTTAAACACCTTAAAATGCATCTAACTACATACATTTACAATGCTTAAACACCTGTAAATTCAGCCACTAGTCATTCTGACATTTGATCAAAAGATATATTTTTATTAACAGCAAAGGGATCCTTTATACACATTTTTCCACAGACAGTACAGCACATACCATGTCCTTTGATAAACCAGTCGTGAGGAACTGGTTGGGATGGGAAAAAACAATTAGAGTTTTGTTGGTCAAGACATTGGCCATTTTATTAAATATATATAGACATTTTTTATAAACTAAGTCCTGGTGACAGTTATCAGCGACTGCAATTACTACCAAGTAATTTAACAATCAGAACCATAGGACTTTCTGCCTGTCCCAGAAAATATTTGACAAGATTAATGAAATGGCTGTCTGCCACGTCTAGACCAGCAAATCTTGAGAGATTCGTTTTAGTAACAATCACTCCATAGCAGACCCGAGTTATGATTACTTCAGGCAGCAACAATACATTTTATTACTAACAAAATAATTGCATAGTTCAAAATTAAACCCAATTTCAGTGATCGAAGTTGGAGGTTCTTGTCAAAAGTACATAGCTATATTTAGGAAAGGAAAGGAAAGGAAAGGAAAGGAACGGAAGGGAACGGAAGGGAAGGGAAGGGAAAGGAAGGGAAGGGAAGGGAAGGGAAGAATGGAAGGGAAGGGAAAGGAAGGAAGGGAAGGGAAGGGAAGTTTGTTTAATGCCTTAACACTATGGTTATTTGGTGTCTAACATATGGGTATTTTGACACTTATTTAAGAAATGATGGAAATCCACTGCTGCCATATAAACAACCCTACCAAAAGGCAACTAGGGATATTTTATATGCACTTTCCCATAGACAGGACAGTCTACAATGTACCAGGCATTAACAAGCTATTCTCAGCATACTAAGTTCAAAATCATACGTAGCTCCCCCTTTATATTTCGGAGAACTGTTAAAAAATGCGCCAAATTTGCTTCATAGAAACTGCACAACTTTTCCTTTTTGACTTAATCCTACAGGACATTCAAAATTCAATAGAACCAAAACTACACCCCAGTCGGGCTGCTGGTGCTGCCTTGCACCTGCCAGTGCAGGTGGTCCCCTCTCCCACCCACCCCAACCCTTTTTCTGTCCTGGACGGAATGAGCTGGCCAAGTCTTGACAACTGTGCCCATGACAGGCGTGTACTACAAAAGATTGCTCTGAATGTGCACATAAAACCCTATGACCTGACCTGACCTGACTTGTACCAGGCATGGGGCAAACCACAAGACCATAGGGACTGAATGATCTTATGAACCATTGTACCACAGGCGAGTGCTCTACCTCTCGGCTACATTCAAGTCCCTCACTTAAAGCTGCTAGTCCACCTTGAATATAACATCAGGCACCAACAGTTTGTTTTGTTTCATGACACCACTAGAGCACTTTCATTTATTAATCATCAGCTGTTGGATCTCGAACATTTGGTAATTCTGACATATAATCTTTGAGGAAACCTGCTGCATTTCCCCATTAGCAGGACAGCGCATACCAAGGCCTCTGATATACAAGTCAGGAGACAACGGTACATCAGCACATTGATTTATTAGTCATCAGCTATTGAATGTCAAACATTTGTTAAGTTTTGACATATAGTTTTAGAAAGGAAACCCACTACATTTTCCCATTAATAGCAAGGGATCTGATAAATCAGTTGTGGTGCACTGGCTACAACAAGAAATAGCCCAATAGGCCCAGCAACAGGGATCGATCCCACCCCCATCAGTTACTAATGCATAATACAAACAGAACTACAGACTGCCACCATGTTTGTTTAATACTTTGTCAAACACAGCATTGGAGTAGTCTCGTGTTTCATGGCAGTACCAAGCATGGTGACACACAGAAAAATACCTCCATGATACCTTTCTGAGCTTATAAATGCCCTTTTTAGTCTACTTGGAAAAGACAGCTTCCCACCCACCCTGTTACTGTACACTGATTATTTTTATGCTGCCATCACTGATTACTTCAGATTACATATGACCATGTTGTTTTGAGTTTTAAAATGGAAAAAAAAACCCATTTCATGTGATGTGTATACATGTAATTAGTATTAGGGTAATAGCCAAAGGATATCCAAGAGTTTTGTGTAATGATAAAAATAACTACATGTGATGTTGGTGATTCTATAAATATAATAATAAAAAAATGTATATCAGAGACTGCAGCTTTAAGGCAATGTCTTCTCTGTATATATGTGAGAAAGCACCAAGCAAACACGTGTTGCCAAGACAACACGCCATTCCAAAGAGACTGGTTGTCAAATAATTAAATCTAAACTGTGCAGATATTATCAGCTTATAACCAAAATGGACTAGAGCAGTACACAAATGGCATCCCTCGAGTTCATCACCGAATAATCCACTTAGGACACCGGAGTCTCTATTTAAGATGAACATGGCTCCACATACCGACGAGGGTGCAGGAGTTTTCCAGGGTTATAGGAAAAGAAAAGAAAGGAATGTTTGTTTACTGACACCTCAGCACATTTAAACTATGGCTATTTGGTGTCTAACGTACGGCTATTTCTTTACTTGGTATAGATAATGAGAGAAAGGAAAGGAATGTTTGTTTACTGACACCTCAGTACATTTTAAACTATGGCTATTTGGAGTCTAATGTATGGCTATTGATACAGTAGCAAGGGATCTTTTATATGCAAATTCCCATAGACGGGACAGTACATACCACAACATTTGATGTACCATCTAGAGACAAGAGTAAAAAAAAGTGTTAGAAAGGGTCACCTACAGTACAATTCTGTACTGTTAAATAAAAAAAATTTGATCAAAAACAACACCATTCAAATGTTAATAAACTGGTGAAAAGAAAACATATTCATTCATTAAACATTGAATTTTGGAGCATTTCAATGAATAAATGTTTAACGACACCCCAGCACAAAATACACAATGATGTTCCACTGCTCCATACTGCCAGACAGGAAACCCAGTTGGCTACTCATACAGAAAAGCAGCAAAGGATCTTTCATACATGTATGTACTTTCCCATAGACAAGACAGCTCATACCATTGCCTTTCATGTACTAGTCAAGAGGCACTGTCAACAATGGACTTATCTGAAATTACCTGTCGTCATTCTACATGTATATGTGACTGACAAAGCATGAATGTTTAAATATATGTTTAAGTGCTGTAAACAAATTTAATATAATAAACCAATAAACCATATAATACAACAATTAAATAAAACAAATTCACTTTTACAGGTTTTGAATAACAAATAATTTGAATATTGTCTTGTGCATATCTGTACTTGTGACAAATACTGTATTTACATATATATATATATATATATATATATATATATATATATATATATATATATATATATAGTAAAATCTCTAAAAATGTTTATAAAATTGCAATTATCAAGAATTAAACTATCAATATTGTACTTGATGTAACCTAAAAAGACATTTTCATTTTTTATTTGATAAAATAATTCAAATGATTTGCCATCATGTCGATAATGGGCCTATAATCCAACTTTAAAATATTATATGAAATTATTTTTAAAATTACTTTAGACTAGTAAAAGTATTATATGAAATTATTTTTAAATTACTTTAGACTAGTAAAAGTACCATTTGAGATCAATGCAATCCAGTGAAACTCCTCTAAACCAGACACCTTTGGGACCAATTTAAATGTCCAGTATAAGAGGTAACTGGTTTATAGAGGTTTAGTTATGTACTGATTTTTAAAAAAGGACCATGAAAAACATCCAGTTTTGAAGGAATTCTGGTTTATAGAGGGTCTGGTTTTGACAGGTTTCACTGTATAAATAAGACAACTTCAAAGACTAACTATAGTTAAATTATAAAAACCACAACAAACAGAACAATTACATAATGAAGTAAATACCATTCACCAAATAATTCAGTTAAACTGTTAGTAAACAGTACATCAATCACACAAAAGCACAACTTAAAACATTATTAAGCCAGTTATTAAAGCAACAGAGAAAATATTAGGCATAAAACATTTAACAATTATATGTGCAATATATATTATCTTTTAAATACATGTGTGAAGAAAGTGACAGGACATTTTTTGACAAAAAGAGAGAGGAGGGAGGGAGAGAGAGAGAGAGGGAGAGAGAGAGAGAGAGAAGGAGAGAGAGAGGGAGGGAGGGAGGGAGGGAGAGAGAGAGAGAGAGAGAGAGAGAGAGAGAGAGAGAGAGAGAGAGAGAGAGAGAGAGAGAGAGAGAGAGAGAGAGAGAGAGAGAGAGAGAGAGAGAGAGAGAGAGAGGTCTTGCACACACACACACACGCACACACAATGGCAGACAGACAGATAAATACAATTACCAGCAAGCAAAACTTGTTAGTCATAGATTCATATATTCCAATATTGTGTAATTATTTTAATCTATATATTTTCTGTTATTCAAATAAATAAAAGATTTAAGCTATTATGCAAAGCCATTAGTTCAGAGAAAATCAGAAGAAACATTTACTGCAATTACCACCAGAAAAGGTAATAATAATATAAAATTATAGATTACTTTTAACATTACTTTACAACAGATTACAAATTCCATGCCAGCAACCAATATATAAAATTCTTAACTTAATTACAATCAAACTAAAAGATGCATGCATAGATTTTGCCATAATTTTCAAACATTTATTTTCAAACAGTTACAACAAATATTAATTAAGCTTTGGAAGCCTTTATTTATGATCAAAACGACATGCAAACTGAAATTACTTTGATAAATATATATTTTTTTAAATTAAAAATTAAAAATGCATACCACATTTACATGCATACCCTCTGTAGCTAGGGCATGCTGTGCAGCATATCACCAGAGTATGCAGCTACAGAGGGCCTAGAAAAAGCTACTGAATACATACTGGTATATCTTGGTTCTATGCTGAAGATATCCCGGAGCTCGCAGCGCCTCCCCACATACGCTTCTGGACACCTGATTGGTGAAGCAGCAAGGTAATGAATGAGTGATAATGAGACAGAGAATGCTTATATGGTATGATATGGTAAATGGAAGGAAAAATACAGAAAGCTCTGCGTAGCCAGGATAATACTGTGTGCTAGCCAGAATTAGACTTACAAATGTTTCTAAACAAAACCGAAACTGAAGTATATAGTTATAGATACTATTCAATTTGAAGCCAGCAACAGGTTCAATTTGATGCTTTCCAGAGAACTGGGTCATTACATTAATAATGGAATAAATTTGGTATTAAAATTTGGAACTACAGGTAATAACAGGTTCAATTTGAGGGCCTGAGGCTTTCCATTTAATTTCAGTAACAGTGTCAATTTATTATTAAAATTTTAAACCATTAACAGGTTCAATTTGAGTCTTATCACTATTAATTAGTCATCAAAGATTGGAACAACTAACAGGTTCAATTTAAGGGCCTTGGGCTGTGCAGGGCATCAGCTTATCATTAGTAACAGAGTCAATTTATCATTAAAATCTGAAGCCTGCAAACAAGTTCAATCTGAGGCTTGGGGTTAGCAATAGGTTCAGTTTGTTGCTAGGCACTGATTCAATGCTGCCAAAAGATTCAATCTACCACAAGTGAAAGGTCCAATTTGGCAAATTCACTTCAAGAGTTTCTCAATTTATTTTTTAATATATTTAATTTGTCAATTGTATTTTGAAATATTTCTCTTGTGGTAAACATAAAAAATATGTCAATTAAATTTATATTCTTCCAACATTAAAAAAAAAAAAATCATTTGAA
Source organism: Gigantopelta aegis (assembly GCF_016097555.1). NCBI lineage: Eukaryota > Metazoa > Mollusca > Gastropoda > Neomphalida > Peltospiridae > Gigantopelta > Gigantopelta aegis. Next base: position 16,709,659 of record NC_054706.1, read on the forward strand.
CAATACAACAAAAAATTGTTTACAAACATTTGCAAGTCTGGGTACTTACCTATTTACACTAGAAAAGCTTTTTTAAAGTATATACTAGTGGCACCAAGCATGTGTTGATGATCTTGATACATGAAGACCAATCATATATTTCATTTGTTCTACATTTTTGAAAGTAATTTCTTTTGCACACAAAATAGCAGATATTACTGAAATAAAACTTCACACTTTCATCTGAATTACTCCCAATTCTTGTAATTAAATTATTAATTCTTTATCTATACATTAAAATTTGGTTTTTATTTTATAAAACTAGATGGAACCATTATAAAACCATACTGAACAAATTATGTGCTAAGCTTAATTTATGCATGCACATACGTACTCATTTGGGACCCTACTGAATTCATGCCTAATTAAATATAACATTTTGAAGCACAAATTTCGTATTAGTACATAAACACCACACAAAAAAAACCCATCTTAAATTTGTGGAAATTGAAATGATGATTAAAAGGTCATCTTGTCATACAAGACCAGCCACTGGTGCAAGCAAGCAGTTAGGGATTGGTTAGTGAGTGATAGATATGTTAGATGAAAATCAACCCACACACTCAGTCAAGTTCAATTAACGGTCGATCTTTTAACATGGCACATGCTTTCAAAACAACTAAAAATTTCAGTCTTAAAAAAAAAATCAATAAAATAATAAAACAAAACTGCCTTTTTAATGAAAACAAAATTAAAAGTAATTTTAAAAACTGCATATAAAATAAATTTTAAAAAAATGTCCAACTACAATGTAAATAGTATTAAGTAAAATTAGTAATATTAAATGAACAAAAAGAAAATCATCGCAAAAGGTGTTTAACAAAACAAAACAAAAAACATGCATTTTTCTTTACTTAAAATTAAAAACAAATTAAATGAAATAAAAAGTATATAAATTTTGTTCTTAAAAATTCAAGAGTAATATTAAATGAACAAACCCCCCCAATTTTTTTTTTTTTTTTTTTAATTCAAGAAGCAAAACTAAAAAATCCACATATTTCTTCTATTTGGTTGTGTTTCTTTATAAATACCCCCCCCCAAAAAAAAACCCCACAAAAAACCCAACAACAACCACAAGATATCCACCCTGAAACCCTTCCAAATATGAATTATTATTATTTACAAAAGAAAAGCATCTAATGAAACTGAAAACCCCCAAAACAAAATCATGCAAAGGCATCAAACGCGTTCTGTAACTGAAGACGTGTCGTCAGTCTTGAACTAAAAACTAAACAGGCCATGCTAAAGATCACTGTTGATATTGAACCTGATTTGAAGTAACTGATTTTTCTCCTACCGACACCGCCAATTACTTCAGTGGATGCTAGTTGCTCACAACGAGCCCCGGTAAATGTCCTTGGGCATCTGTCAAATCAGCATGGTTATTATAGCAACAAGCTTCACCACCGGGGTATATGGCACAGTAACATGACCATCAAAACTAGAGCATCAAAAACACATCTTTAGCCAACAGCTTCTGTGATGACAAATTCAATAATACTCAATTTAATTTACTGATACCAGACTGTCCCAAGTTGTCTGCCATCGTTAAGATGTTGCCAACTAACAGATACTTTTTTTTACGACTAAAATTACATATTAAATATATTTATCAGCATAAAATATCAGTTGCTGTATAGTAAATGTGTTTCTGATCATCCTAGTGACTTTACTAGGTCAAACTTTATTTTATATCCTTATAAAAACATACACAATTATTGGGAGATCAAATACCAATTTGGACTACTTACAAACAGTAGAATAATCAGAAACACATTGAATGTACAGAGGACTGCCACTCCCAGACTAGTTTACTCAATCAAAACTAATTAAAGAGAGCATTTTGATGTGACCACATAGTACGTGTCCAGGAAAATGAGACTGGTGTATATTATAGTAATTACAACTAATCAGATGGCTGACTGGTTGTCATCTTTAACTACCAAAAACATAACCGTATTATTGTTTAACATGTACAGTAAGTATTATTACTTTATTATTATCTGAAACATAACATCCACACTCATTTGTGGGTTTTTTTACCCTTAAGTTGACAACATACATGTTCGGAGTATACCACTTTACTTTAACTGTCAACAGAAAGTGTTTACTTTGTATGTCTCAATGTAGTTACGTATACATGCACCGTATGCAGCTACATGTAAAGAGTGCATGCATTGTAATGCAGCTGGATACAAGCCAGCAACTGGTGTTATCAACACTCATCTAACCGGGATGTCTTTGCTTTTAACTGCACCATTATTTATAATCAATGAATGAATGTTTAACGACACCCCAGCACGAAAAATACATCGGCTATTGGGTGTCAAACTATGGTTAATTCAACCCAGTGCATTATTTATAGTGCCTGACAGGACAAATGACACATAATTATGCTCAGATCGATAGCTTTTCTTGTGGGAATAAAACGTAAAAGATTTAATGGTTTCCAAAGTTAAATAAAAGGCATATTATACAGTGTGTTTATTAGTGTATTTGATACACACTTCTGAAGTAACAGTTTGAATCTAACGGTAATATGATTATGTCAGTGTGACAATATAGATTATGAAGTATTTTATTCAATGATGCATTCAATACATTTTAATTACGGTTATATGATGCCAGTTAAAAAGTTAAAGTTTATTTTGTTTAACAATACCACTAGAGCAATTGATTTATTAATCATCGGCTTATTTGGTAATTTTGACGTAATATAGTCAGAGAGATGAAACCAGGTACATATTTCCATTAGTAGCAAGGGGTCTTTTATATAACAGGATAGCACATATCATGGCCATTGATATACCAATTGTGGTGCACTGGTTGGAATGGGAAATAGCCCAATGACGGGAATCAATCCTTGACTGACTGCACATCAGCCGAGTGCTTTACCACTAGGCTATGTCCTGCCCCTCCCCACAGACAAGCCAGACTGTACCACGGCCTTTGATATACTAGTCATGGGCTTTCAGGGGTTTTCACAATGTGTACCAACCTGTTACACCATTCTAAACAGAGGACAGTGGTTAAAGATATACTACCCGGTAGTCGTAAGGCACTGGTTGTCTGGACATGTTTACAACCGTATTATATCATTCTACACAGAGGAGAGTGGATAAAGATATACTAGTCATGTTTAGAACCGTATTAACCATTCTAAACAGAGGACAGTGGTTAAAGATATACTACCCGGTAGTCGTAAGGCACTGGTTGTCTGGACATGTTTACAACCGTATTATATCATTCTACACAGAGGAGAGTGGATAAAGATATACTAGTCATGTTTAGAACCGTATTAACCATTCTAAACAGAGGACAGTGGTTAAAGATATACTACCCGGTAGTCGTAAGGCACTGGTTGTCTGGACATGTTTACAACCGTATTATATCATTCTACACAGAGGAGAGTGGATAAAGATATACTAGTCATGTTTAGAACCGTATTAACCATTCTAAACAGAGGACAGTGGTTAAAGATATACTACCCGGTACTCGTAAGGCACTGGTTGTCTGGACATGTTTACAACCGTATTATATCATTCTACACAGAGGAGAGTGGATAAAGATATACTAGTCATGTTTAGAACCGTATTAACCATTCTAAACAGAGGACAGTGGTTAAAGATATACTAATCATAAGGCACTGGTTGTCTGGACATGTTTACAACTTAATTATTATACCATTGTAATAATGGGGCATATGGCACAGGTTGTCTAGACCTGTTTATCAACTTGCTACACTATTCTAAACAGAAGAGAGTGGCTAAAGATAGATTTTGCAATTAGGAAATAATCCAATGGGTAATTACGTGAAGATTTTTAAAATTTGGATACGTCTGCCAACTTGTTTCATCAATCTAAACAAGTCTGTGGCTAAAGATGCTTTTGTCAGTTACCAACATCCAGAGATAAAACAAAAACCCTGTAGACATTTATTAAAGTTTTAATTTTAGCACCACCCAAAAGCTGTTCCAGTCGGTCCTTGTTCTTCAATGAAAAGCTTTTAATAATGTTTTTACTTTCCTGAAAAGGTTTCTGGAGTTTTTGTCCTGTGTCATTTTCATTTCTGGATATCAATAAAAAAAATATCAAAAATAATTTGAGTTATATGCCCATCATGCACAGTGATTTGTAAATATTATAAGTATATTTAATAGTAAGAGGGTATTAATTAATTAACACACTATACTGTCACCCTATTTTCTTATATAAACATAGACATCAATTTTTGCCAAGATGGTGTTGCAAATGGAAATGGTTTTAATGGAGAAGCAACCATAGGAGCGTCAAAACGGAACCTTTTTAATGGATAGCCAAGCAGCTCTCGGGAATTTTAACATGAAATCCTTTTATTAGAAAATGAACCGTTAGTTAGCACCGTATCCAATAGCTCATGTTTTCTATTTGTAATTCCCAAGGCGGTGTGCAATATCAAATCAAAACCAGAAAAACTATTACCACATTGAAAAGGACATCCTCTAGGGATGATTCAACAAAACTGCGATATGAGCACATGGTAATGCAACGCTGTCAACTCAATTTATTGCATTTATTGGATGATAATAGGCATGCAACTCGAGATTTTAATCAGAAGAAGACAACATTTACTGTGTAGTTGGTTCCAGTCAAACACGTAGCTTTTCAAAGTATTTGTTTTATTTATCAGACTGATTCATTCATTAATTGCAATATTTAAAATATATTACAAATATATTACAGAGTTCCTAATAATATTTGTTATTTTATTTAGTTCATTGTTCGGGATGTAACACAGTGATAAAGTGTTGGTTTATTTAGTTCATTGTTCGTGATGTAACACAGTGATAAAGTGTTTGCTTGGTTTATTTAGTTCATTGTTCGGGATGTAACACAGTGATAAAGTGTTGGTTTATTTAGTTCATTGTTCGGGATGTAACACAGTGATAAAGTGTTGGTTTATTTAGTTCATTGTTCGGGATGTAACACAGTGATAAAGTGTTGGTTTATTTAGTTCATTGTTCGGGATGTAACACAGTGATAAAGTGTTGGTTTATTTAGTTCATTGTTCGGGATGTAACACAGTGATAAAGTGTTTGCTTGGTTTATTTAGTTCATTGTTCGGGATGTAACACAGTGATAAAGTGTTGGTTTATTTAGTTCATTGTTCAGGATGTAACACAGTGGTAAAGTGTTGGTTTATTTAGTTCATTGTTCGGGATGTAACACAGTGGTAAAGTGTTTGCTTATTTAGTTCATTGTTCGGGATGTAACACAGTGGTAAAGTGTTTATTTAGTTCATTGTTCGGGATGTAACACAGTGGTAAAGTGTTTATTTAGTTCATTGTTCGGGATGTAACACAGTGGTAAAGTGTTGGTTTATTTAGTTCATTGTTCGGGATGTAACACAGTGGTAAAGTGTTTGCTTATTTAATTCATTGTTCGGGATGTAACACAGTGGTAAAGTGTTTATTTAGTTCATTGTTCGGGATGTAACACAGTGGTAAAGTGTTTATTTAGTTCATTGTTCGGGATGTAACACAGTGATAAAGTGTTTGCTTGGTTTATTTAGTTCATTGTTCGGGATGTAACACAGTGATAAAGTGTTGGTTTATTTAGTTCATTGTTCGGGATGTAACACAGTGGTAAAGTGTTTGCTTATTTAGTTCATTGTTCGGGATGTAACACAGTGGTAAAGTGTTTGCTTATTTAGTTCATTGTTCGGGATGTAACACAGTGATAAAGTGTTTGCTTATTTAGTTCATTGTTCGGGATGTAACACAGTGGTAAAGTGTTTGCTTATTTAGTTCATTGTTCGGGATGTAACACAGTGGTAAAGTGTTTGCTTATTTAGTTCATTGTTCGGGATGTAACACAGTGATAAAGTGTTTGCTTATTTAGTTCATTGTTCGGGATGTAACACAGTGATAAAGTGTTGGTTTATTTAGTTCATTGTTCGAGATGTAACACAGTGATAAAGTGTTTACTTGGTTTATTTAGTTCATTGTTCGGGATGTAACACAGTGATAAAGTGTTTGCTTGGTTTATTTAGTTCATTGTTCGGGATGTAACCCAGTGATAAAGTGTTTGCTTGATTTATTTAGTTCATTGTTCGGGATGTAACACAGTGATAAAGTGTTTGTTTATTTAGTTCATTGTTCGGGATGTAACCCAGTGATAAAGTGTTTGCTTGGTTTATTTAGTTCATTGTTCGGGATGTAACACAGTGATAAAGTGTTTGTTTATTTAGTTCATTGTTCGGGATGTAACACAGTGATAAAGTGTTTGTTTATTTAGTTCATTGTTCGGGATGTAACACAGTGATGTTTGCTTGGTTTATGGTCGGTATAGGATCGATCGCCATCAGTGAGCCCATTGGGCCATTTCTTGTTCCAGCCAGTGCACCATGTCTGGTATATCAAAAGCTGTGGTATGTGATATCCTGTCTGTGGGACGGTGCATATAAAAGATCCCTTGCTGCTATCTACTAAAATTAACAAATGTTTGACATCCAATAGCTGATGATTAATAAATCAATATGCGCTCTAGTGGTGTTGTTACACAAAACAAACTTGAACTTTTATTTAGTTCACAACAATACTTTTATATAATTCAGTTCGTGACAATATTTGTTTATCATTCAATTCATAAAAATATTTGTTAATGCTATCTTATTCAGTTCATGACAATATTTATATTATTAGTCATGATATTATTTTTCATATTAAACATTTCATGACAATATTATACATGTAGTTCATAATTTTTTTTTAAATTATATAGTTTGTGACAATATGTATATACTTTTCAGTACATGACCATCTTGTTTTAATTATTCAGTTCATGACTTAGAGAATACTCAACAAGTTATGAGGCAATAACCGTTTATCTTGCACGAGTGAATGGATGGGCATTTTTCAAAATATTTTTGATATTTTACCTTAATATACAGTCAAACCTTCTTAACTAGCCACCTTTATTATGCATCCACCTTTCGTAAGAGACCACCTTATTATTCCCAAGTAATTTGATATCATGTTTTGTAACTTATTAACCTGTATTTAACACTAACAGACATGTCTTAAGAGACAGTCTTTACTATTCTTCCAAATATCTAATGAATAATATTACAAATTAGACCTATATAAAGCAAGCAACCATCTTAAACGATCGGATTCCTGTACTGTCAAATGATCTAATACAAACTGACCTGCATTAAGAAGCCAACTAACTTAAGAGGACATTCTATGACACTATTAGGTGGCAGTTTAACAAAGATTTGACTGTACTGAATGGTATACATTTGTACTACTTGGATGGAAATGAAACACACATAAGAATAAGTGTATGCCAATAGACATATATGTGTGACAGAAATGAAAAGAATATATATATAATAACAATAAATAAATGGTGATAGTGAATAACATTTATACAACAAGAAAAAAATGGTGATATTGAAATAAAATGTATACAATAAATGACAAAAATAAAATATCCAGCTGCAAGAAAATAAGTAAGCAGTTGTAGAAAATAGAAATCAAACAATTTTCAATTATAACTTGCTTTTGGACCCGTTCACAATCAATAATTTAAATTTTTTAAAGGAATATTTTCTTCTGTTTTGTTTCACCTCTTTTTTTACAAAGCATACACTGACATTACCACCCAATCCAAACCCAGTGTACAATTTGTACTTTTGTCAAATTGCTAATAACTGTGAACAGCCCCTTATCATAAACTGAAATAAATAAAATATAAGACAAAATGAGAAAAAGAATATTTGATGAAACCCCAGTACGTTTTCCAATTAGCTGCTGTCGGGTTTCACACTTGTTAGGTGTAGTAATTGTCAAGCACTGTCTAGAGCAGAAACGCGTGTTCGAAACCCTAGTGATATAGGGGCACGTTAAATTAGTTACCTACCTACCTACCAGAACAGAAAATGGGGTCAAAAATATATGTTTTTTGTTCTACTTTATATAAATAACAACTGGCTTGTGACCTTCCCACTAGAAACTGTGTCCCCCAGATTCATTCATATGGGCATGTTGAGTACGAAAAAGAAACAAATCTGGCATTAAGTAGACACGACTTTTTGGAATATTTTCTCATTCCAGCCAATGCTCCACAACTGGTGTATCAAAGGCTATGGTATATACTGTCCTGTCTGTGGGATGGTGCCTATAAAAGATCCCTTGCTGCTAATTAAAAAGAATAGCCCATGGTATTGTGGCAATGGGTTTTCTCTTTCACTATCTTTGTTAACATTGTTTTGTTTAACGACACCACTAGAGTAGACTGATTTATTAATCATGGACTATTAGATGGCAAATATTTGGTAATTTTGACATATAGTCTAAGAAAGGAAACTCGATACATTTTTCCTTTAGTAGCAAGGGATCTTTTCTATATACCATCCCATAGATAGGATAGCACATACCACGTCCTTAGATATACCATTATCTTTGTAGTAGTTAACCAGTAGATGTAAGTGATCCATGGCATTTAAAAAATGCTTGCTAGACTGGTTTTGTTATTTATGGATGTGACAGAAATCAGTCAAATTGTTAACAGGTGCTCCACACGAAATCTACCTTGTATGTACTGAACGCAGCCCCTTGCCTAGTGCTTATCTCAAGCTTTAGTAAAATTAAAGCTTCAATCTGTTTAACAACACCAGTAGGGCACATTGATTAATTAATCATCAGCTACTGAATGTCAAACATTTTTTTTTTAAATGAGGAAACCACTAAAAAAAAATTATTAGCAGCAAAGGATCTTTTATATGCACTTACTCAGACAGGACAGCACATACCACAACCTTTGATACACCAGTTGTGGAGCACTGGTTGGGATGGCAAAAAAATAAAAAATAAAAATCAGCACATGGGTCCGCCAAAGAGGTTTGATCCTATGACCCAAATACTTCTGATTGAGCTGGATCCTACCCCAAAGCATTAATAAAGTCTGATCACACAAATAACATATACATGTATAATTAAATTAAAGTCTAGAGATTTTCCTAAAGACTCGAGTCACTTTTAACATTTTATAAGGACTGACTGATCTTGCTGTCACCATTAAAAAGCTACCTTTTTCATTTAGCAGCAAGTGATCTGTTTTAATTGTACATAACGACAGATACCATGACAACAGGTATGATATCCTTTGATATAATAGTCAAGTATAATTGGTTGGAATGAGAAAACCCCAGGAGATCTTGTTTGTTCATTAATACAATATATAATGTATGTTCACCAATAAATAAGCACCCTTTTAGACTTCCATGCAAACGACCGGCCTCGGTGGCGTCGTGGCAGGCCATCGGTCTACAGGCTGGTAAGTACTGGGTTCGGATCCCAGTCGAGGCATGGGATTTTTAATCGAGATACCGACTCCAAACCCTGAGTGAGTGCTCCGCAAGGCTCAATGGGTAGGTGTAAACCACTTGCACCGACCAGTGATCCATAACTGGTTCAACAAAGGCCATGATTTGTGCTATCCTGCCTGTGGGAAGCGCAAATAAAAGATCCCTTGCTGCCTGTCGTAAAACGAGTAGCCTATGTGGCGACAGCGGGTTTCCTCTAAAAACAGTGTCAGAATGACCATATGTTTGACATCCAATAGCCGATGATAAGATAAAAAAATCAATGTGCTCTAGCGGCGTCGTTAAATAAAACAAACTTTACTTTCCATGCAAACGTGTGTATCTGTCAAACTCAGTCTCTGTAGTCTATTTGCACCACATGAATGATACTGTCCAGAATGACCCTTAAATGTTTGTATCAAAACCTTTTAGACAGGGACTCCATTAGGCCCGTGAAAAACGTGTCAGATGTGTTGTTATTGCATCACACATTAATGCTGGCAAACCACAAATCAGTGTCTGGAATATCACGTAAATAAATAAATAAATAAATACAAGATGTCCGACCAGACATAAAACAACTGGTGATTAATAATGTGAATGATGACTTCGCAGTTCTATCTGACATCACTTAATGGTACTTGTTCCTCAAACACTGCATGGTGTTTCTGTCATGCTCAGGGGTTTAACATTTAAAAATTTTAACTTGAAACTCAATGAATAATCAATTACATTTACATGTATAGTCTGACCCACAGGGAACGCCTTTTTTTTCATACTATGGAATTTACTTCAAGTTATTTATTTTTGAGCGAACTGTTTTCTAAATTGCACACCAAAATAGTTGTGTTTTTTTGTTGTTATTTTCAAAACACTTACTTTTATTCTTACGTCAAACCAAACTGAAATTATTTACAAAACACATTTTTGTAGGAGGATGGGACGGACTATAAATATTCTTGCATAATGAGAACTCGGCACTTTTTCAAGTCATAACTATAGATGGTCTCTACCATATGGCTTCTGCAACATTTGGTTTAAAACGATTCCTGTACTCATCGACTAAAAATATATGATGTCTACAAAATCAGATCTTGTTTTAAGAATACCAGAATTCTGACATGAATGATTAATAATCAATTACCGTAAATATTGCATAACAATACATCGGCCTCATTTTTGAAATTATAGCTATATTTGATATCTAACATATAGCTACTGCAACATTTGGTTAACAGGATTCCCTTCGACCTGGACTAAAAATATCAAGTGATGTCAATAACAATTAGACTTTGTTTATCTTTAATAATCAATTAAATATTGCATAACAACACGTCAGCACATGTCTAAAATCATAGCTATATTTGGTTTAACTGGATTCACTTCCACCTGGACTAAAAATATCAAGTGATGTCAATAACAATTAGACTTTGTTTATCTTTAATAATCAATTAAATATTGCATAAAAACACCTCAGCACATGTCTGAAATCATAGTTATATTAATTTTAGTCTCCAACATATATGGCTACTGTAATATTTGGTTTAACAGGATCTCCTTCAACCTGGACTAAAAATATCATGTGATGTCGACAAAATTACACTTTGTTTTTCTTTAATAATCAATTAAATATTGCATAACAATACCTCAGCACATGTCTGAAATCACAGCTATATTTGGTTTAACAGGATCTCCTTCGACCTGGACTAAAAATATCATGTGATGTCGATAAAATTACACTTTGTTTTTCTTTAATCATCAATTAAATATTGCATAACAATACCTCAGCACATGTCTGAAATCACAGCTATATTTGGTTTAACAGGATCTCCTTCGACCTGGACTAAAAATATCATGTGATGTCGATAAAACTACACTTTGTTTTTCTTTAATAATCAATCAAATATTGCATAACAACACCTTAGCACGTCTGAAATCATAGCTATATTAATTTTGGTCTTTAACATCTACTGTAACATTTTTATATTCCATTAGTCCTGGACTAAAAATATTATGTGACCTTGTTTTTTGGAATACAAATCTACTGAATATTCCCCATTCCAGATTCGTTTATGTCCTGAATCCGAACAGTGTGCTGAGTGGCTCAGGAAATTGTTTCTATTAAGATGCCTACTCTGCCGCCCATAGAGCGATAACGGTGAATTGTGTGCAGTGAATTGCCATTCTTCAGATCACAGTAGCCATCTGAAGCCCACTCCCATTAGTGTACAGTTAAAAGTGTCCTGCTTACAGCAATCAATTCTTCACCACATACGCGAAAAATTCCTGCTGTAATTCCAGTGAATGCTCATTTTATTTCCCTAACGCAAAAGCAAAAATGATTAGCTGTAAAAAGTCAGATGACAAAATGTCATCAAAACATTAAACAGCACTTTAGGATGACTGACTTTTTTATGCCTCACTTGATCCTACATATGCTGTTTAATGTTATGATCAGAAGAAGAAAAAAATATATATTGTCACGTTGGTTACAGGCCGTTTTGACAGTTTTATTCTAAAGAATTTTCAATCCTCCTTTAAGCCCAAAATCGAAACATTTTACCACAAAAATATAAATAAAGTAATTGTCCCAGGACAAATAATTTAGTCTTGTACAAATTTAATTTTAAACAGTGGCTCACTTCTGGAAGTAAATTCAGGCACGGATTCAGGCAGGGGCCCAAGGGACCCGCCCCCCCCCCCCCCCCCCCATTTTTGGTGAAACAATATATATTACAGAATACACAAAAATGCAAAGTTATCCCATCCACCTGTCAAGGACCTTTAAATTCTATTTTCAAATACTACAACAGGTTTTGGGACCCCTCTATTACAAAATCCTGGATCAACGCCTCAAATTTGTGATAAAAAATTGTATTATCTTCTATGAAAAAATTTATTCTTGAGGTAAATTCATAATAAACCAATTATATATAAGAATTATTTGTTGTTTTGTTTTTCTGAATTTATCGATAGCATGGCGAAACAATTTTATAATAAATTTGTATTCATTATACATTAATAAATTCACACAAAAAATAAGGCAAACAACTCTTTTTATTTCAAACAACACTTTTATTTAGTTAAAAAATACCCCCAAAAATCTGTTTCTACATGTTTTGCGTAATGACATCCCATTTGGCATAATGATGTAATTTTCTGAGGTTTATCAATGTATAATGGTCACAAATTTAGTATAAAATTGTTTTGCTATGCTACACTTTTTTTTTTTAATCAATGTTATCCAATAGGAATAGTTTGTAATTATATTGCTATAACTTTGCTAAGAAAAGCTGTCTAGCTATACTTACACACAGAACTGGCGTTTGAGGTCGCTGATGTACCGACAGTTGCCCCCGTTCAGACAGTACGTTTGGGACGAACACTCGGGATACTTCGGTTTGGCCACCTCAACTGAAAATACACAACAAACAATACCATTATAGTTCTTCAGTTATGTTTATTAAGAAAAAGTTAAAATGTCTAAAAAAAAAAAAAATTCAAATTTGACAATACCACTACAGAGCACACTGATTTATTTTAATCATCGGCAACTGGATGTCAAACATTTGATAATTCTGACATACATGTATTATAGTTTTAGAAAAAACCTTCTGCATTAGCAGTAAGGAAAAGTATACATGTACTTCCATTAGACAGAACAGCATATACCATTCCTTTGATATACCAGTTGTGGGGGAATGGAAAAAACAAGAAGTAATCCACTGAAGGGAGGGGCTAGACGTAGCACAGTGGTAAAAGTGCTCGCTTGATTCGCGGTCGGTTTGGGATCAATCCCCGTCAGTGGGCCCATTCTCACATCAAAGGCCATGGTATGTGCTATCCTGTCTATGGGATGCTGCATATAAAAGATCCCTTGCAGCTAATCGAAAAGAGTAGCCCATGAAGTGGTGACAGTGGGTTTCCTCTCTCAATATCTGTGTGGTCCTTAACCATATGTCTGACGCCATATAGCCAAAAATAAAATGTGTTGAGTGTGTACTTAAATAAAACATTTCCTTTCTTCCATTGAAGGGTTTTGATCCTATGACCAAAGCATCCCTGGCAAACACTTCCTGGTGTGAACTAGATCCTGCCCTGTTTGTAATAAAAATCATACTTAATAAAAAAAAAAAAAAATACTATACATGTAGCTACATGGTCCAGTTTGGATTTGTTTTATAACTTTTATGTTTGAGTTAAAAGTTTGTTTCGGTTAACAATACCATGAGAGCACACTGATGTATTAACCATTGGATACTGTCAAACAGTTGGTAATTCTTTCATGTAATGTTAGGAAACCTGCTACATCTTTTATCTTTTACATGCACTTTCCAACACACGGTGACAGCATATACCACAGCCTTTGATATACCAATCATGCTGCACTGTTTGGGATAAAAAAAAAAAAATTAGAGAATGGGTCCCCTAAGGTGATTTGATCCTACAACACAATGCACCTCAGGCAAGCACTCTACCGACTGAGCTAGATCCTGCCCTTTTATGTTTCCATCAAACTGGACAGAATTTGTAAACGTTTCTACAACTGTGTAAGATAATCTTTAGTTGGAGTTACCAGGTAAACATCCCTCTATCTATCCCCCTGTATGATACGGATTATTTATCATCCATTAAAGGCATTTCGTAGGAGATATCGCTATCTCCTGCGATATTCTCCTAGGAGATATTGCATTTTATAATCTTGATTGGTCAAATTTTAATCACAAGACATTATTTTGTTACGTCACTGTGCATGTTTCAGCACTAAACCTATCATTAGTGATATCATGCCACTCACCCATTGTCGTTCTGCTAGTTATTTTTCGTTCTGCAAGTTAACGAGTCTATCACTGCCAAATATAGTAACATTCAGCCCACATTACTGACATTGTTTACATTTGTTGCAAATGAAAAGAACGATAATGGATGATAAAAAGAATACTCCCCCTCATGTCTTGTGTTATTATAATTTATCAGTACTCATTGATAAAAGTATAACTCGTGCTGATAAATTATATCACAAGAGACTCTATATACTGAAACATACTCTGGTATTATAACTTCTATCTGTTTTAAATTTCTGAAAATATATGCACCTCACACTGAAACTAAATCCATAAAATACAGTTATAAACAGTTATCTGTTTTAAATCTGTGAAAAGCACAATACTTCACATTGAAACTAAATCCATAAAATACAGTTATAAACAGTTATCTGTTTTAAATCTGTGAAAAGCACAATACCTCACACTGAAACTAAATCCATAAAATACAGTTATAAACAGTTATCTGTTTTAAATCTGTGAAAAGCACAATACTTCACATTGAAACTAAATCCATAAAATACAGTTATAAACAGTTATCTGTATTAAATCTGTGAAAAGCACAATACTTCACATTGAAACTAAATCCATAAAATACAGTTATAAACAGTTATCTGTTTTAAATCTGTGAAAAGCACAATACTTCACATTGAAACTAAATCCATAAAATACAGTTATAAGCAGTTATCTGTTTTAAATCTGTGAAAAGCACAATACTTCACATTGAAACTAAATCCATAAAATACAGTTATAAGCAGTTATCTGTTTTAAATCTGTGAAAAGCACAATACTTCACATTGAAACTAAATCCATAAAATACAATTATAAGCAGTTATCTGTTTTAAATCTGTGAAAAGCACAATACTTCACATTGAAACTAAATAATTAAAATACAGTTATAAACAGTTATCTGTTTTAAATCTGTGAAAAGCACAATACTTCACATTGAAACTAAATCCATAAAATGTGGTTATAGACACTTGTATACATGAAATTTTTGAGAAAAACAAATTATATCTCACACTGAAACTAAAAATGAAAGCATTTTATTCTGCTAATACCGCTTGCACTGAACTCAATGGCACCCAATACATCAGACTTAAATTACCATTCCAGCAGGTGGTATTGTCATACCAATATTTTCCAAACACTAAATCATACTTACCGATGGCACTAACTGCCATTTCTGCCTTCACGTAATTATATTGATCAAGTCGACTGCCCCAGCCCGAGCCATATTTAACAAACAAAAACCATAACGGAGCTATATATTCTCTTACACAAACCCCAAACAATCAAACTTTACTCAGTCCATTTGTTCTGCGAGTAAACAATATTTCAATTTATTTGCTTCGTCTGTGCATTTAATGTTACTTTGCTTCAAAGCTAAATATCTATGATGGCCAACATCGATTTGCTGTCATCATCACCCGACGAAGAAATGGCAAGCGTGTGTGTGTACACACCGCACACCACACACACACCACATATTGACGAATGACGCTTCATTACTCTCTCTCCTTGAATCACCATGAGCAACACTTGTGTCCCGGATCAAGGAATTGATTAGTAATGTGATAAAGACTTAATATGAAAATACCACATTTGTTCATATTCACTTAAGTGTGGGTTAAGACCGGAATAAACTCTCCAGTGAAAAGAAACAGATAAGATCTGCGTTCAGACAAATAAAGTCATGGGGTTGGTGTATAGCTCGCCGGTAGACAGTACTATAGTCTCACGTGTGAGGGATTGCAGGATCGACTGACCTCAACGGACTCAAATTGTTTTTACCCATACCAACCAGTGCACAAAGTTTGTACATCAAAACCTGTGGTATGTCCTGTCCTGTCTATGGATATATGCATATAAAGGATTCCTTGCTGCTTTACTGGTGGAGGGGTGGGATGTAGCCCAGTGGTAAAGCGTTCACTTGATGTGCGGTCGGTTTGGGATCGATCCCCGTCGGTGGGCCCATTGTGCTGTTTCTCCTTTCTAGACAGTACACCACAACTGGTATAACAAAGGCCGTGGTATGTGCTATCCTATCTGTGGGATGGTGCATATAAAAGATCCCTTGCTACTAATGCAAACAAATGTAGCAGGTTTCCTTTCTGAGACAATATGTCAAAATGACCAAATGTTTGACATCCAATAGCCGATGATTAATAAATCAATGTGCTCTAGTGGTGTCGTTAAACAAAACAAACTTCTTCTTCTTATTGGTAGGAGAAGCCAATGTGGCATCAGCAGGTTTCTTCTTTTTGTCCGTCTACCAAGTTTGAAATAACCATACAGCAAATAGCCAGAGTTTAAAACGTTCTCAGGTGTTTGTGAAACAAACATGTCACAGAACAAACACTGAAAATGACTGACCTTTTTTCCAGACCTGTACAAATAATCAAACCTTGTGTACTTATTAATTTTTATAATTATAAAACTCCAGTCAGTGACCCTGGTTGCTATGGTTACATTTTCTATTCCACAGAAAATGCAGTTGGAGTTGCTGCACACACCAGGATAGCCATTAATACACTGAACAACAAAAGAATTAAATCTTAAGATATAAATTTTCTTCATGATACAGTTACGGTAACACACCACCATTTGGCATGTCATTAAATAAAACAGGGCTCGAAACGGTCTGTGGCCAGGCCGCCAAATGTGACCAATGACCTGTTTGGGCAACTTAAATATTAAAAAAACAATGGCGTTAGTCGCCCAAATAATATTATCTTCGTTAGAGCTATAACACATCAGCCGCTGTTAATATTTGTATTCCACATTGAAATTTTGCTCATGGTTCGCTTACCATAATTTGCCAATATGCATTATTATTTTTTGGGCCACCATGTTTTGGCGAGTTTCGACCCCTGATATAATCCGGTTTAGGAAATAGTTCCTCATAAAAAAATGCTACAAAATTCTGATATACTTTTTAAAATCTTTCTTCTGTAGTATTTAAATAATCCATTGGTTGTATTTGTTATATGTAGTACTAACTGGTAACAACTGTGCAAGTCGTATAGTGCCACTTGTATAACAGCAACACGAGGTGGTTGAAAAGATTTGTGGTCGGGCTATGTTGATTTTTTTTACACGGTACTTGTCAGTTGAGAGCACTCCCTAAAATTAGAAGTCACATAACCCTCTTGATAATGTTGGATTTTTCATAGAATATATTCTGACATAGAAATTGTGTTGAACTGCATGGAGTAATTAATGGTGGTGTGTAACCTTAATTCAGTATAAAAAGAGTCAAAATGGCCTGAAATGCTCACAAGACTCTGGTAATTTTAATAGACACAAAAACGAAAGGTATTCAAACTGAATAATTCTAAATACATTAAGGAACTGTTTTATTTAACAACACACTCAACACATTTTATTTATGGTTATATGGCATTGGACCTATGGTTAAAGACCATACATAATGTTGAAAGAGGAAACCCGCTGTCACCACTTCATGGGCTACTCTTTTCAGTTAGCAGCAAGGGATCTTTTATATGCACCATCCCACAGACAAGATAGTACATACCACAGCCTTTGTTACACCAGTTGTGAAATGAGAAATACATTAAAGAAAACCAAATTATTATTTGCATTACTTT
Organism: Gigantopelta aegis; assembly: GCF_016097555.1. NCBI lineage: Eukaryota > Metazoa > Mollusca > Gastropoda > Neomphalida > Peltospiridae > Gigantopelta > Gigantopelta aegis. The sequence goes on from NC_054706.1 coordinate 16,727,481, forward strand.
TATTGTTCAGTATACGTCAGCTTTGGAAAGACATATAATTTACAAATATAAAGCTATTTTTTACTTGGTAGATAATAGATATATATGTACACATATAGGTTTTTACAGTGACAGGACATTGGCTATTAATAGGAACAGACTGTGAGATATGCTGCACCATGTTATACCATGCATGCATCATTACTGGTCTACTGTCAGTAGTAAGTACATTTGTCACTGGGTGCCGTTTCGTTTCAACAAGTTGTATGATTGTGTCTGCGGGAAGATACTGTTGTGACAGTTGGGAAAGAGATCTGTTCGCTTATGTGAGAGAAGAAATCAGTCATGATGGTATTCTGAAGCCGATAGTTAAATTGCAACCCTCAAGACTGTTTGAAAAAGAAATGTTATCTGCCTTGGTTGGAATGTTCTTATCTTCATCAGACACCCAGACTATTCTTTTAATTCACTGTCTGAGACACTGTTCTAGTTACACACACACACACACACACACACACACACACACACACACACACACACACACACACACACACACAGAGAGAGAAACAGAGACAGAGACAGACAGAGAGATAGAGAGAAAGAGAAGAGAAAGAGAGAGAGAAAGAGAGAGAGAGAGAGAGAGAGAGAGAGAGAGAGAGAGAGAGAGAGAGACAGAGAGCGCGCGAGAGAGCGAGAGAGAGAGAAAGAGGGGGGTGGGGGGTGGAAAGAGTGAGAGGGAGAGACAAAAATATTTTTACAGAGAATGAGGAAATGAACAGTCAGAAAGAGAGAGAAAAAAAAAAAGAAAGGGAAGGAGATGAAGACAGAGATGAGTGAGAGTCAGGGAAGACAGACAAATAGGCAGACAGATTAATACCATACAATATATACAAAGAGAGAGACACTAATAGAGAATGTATGTGTGTGGCTGCTTAATATAGGACAATGTATACTATGAAAGAATACAAGTCTGCTCTCTTAATGCAGGTGATTGCTTACTACAGGTCAATGTATACACTATATTAGATTTTGTGAAAGAATAAATATCTGGCCTCTCAACACAGGTGGCCACTTAATACAGGTCAATGTATACTATGTTAGATGTTTTGAAAGAATAAATATCTGGCCTCTCAACACAGGTGGCCACTTAATACAGGTCAATGTATACTATATTAGATGTTTTGAAAGAATAAAAATCTGGCCCCTCAACACAGGTGGCCACTTAATACAGGTCAATGTATACTATGTCAGATGTTTTGAAAGAATAAATATCTGGCCTCTCAACACAGGTGGCCACTTAATACAGGTCAATGTATAGTATGTTAGATGTTTTGAAAGAATAAATATCTGGCCTCTCAACACAAGTGGTTGCTTCATACACATTGTCATTAGAGCAGCTAACTAATTGTATATATACTTCAAAATGTTACTAGTTCAAAATGTCTGAACTTCAAACAGATAAGATAAACAACTTGTTTTCCAAGCTTTAAATAATATTTGCCCCATAGGTTAAAAAAACAAAGAAGAAAAAAAAGGTTATAAAAAATAAAAGGAAGAAAAAACGTTGAAGGGAGTCCTGAAAAACGACTATCTTTTCATCAAAGGCAGTTTATCAGCTGTAGAACGAGCATCAAACATGTTGAAAACACATCCCAGTGCCGCAGCCATCTCAACGAGATGAGTTGATGAAACAGATCTGAGTCTAGTGATGACAGATGAACATATAATAGCAGATGATTGGTGGACACCTTGGATTCTGCCCCCCCCCCCCCCCCCCCCCCGAAAGGTTACAGAGGTTAAAGGTTATAATGCCAGCTTGCAACAAACAGTCGCTGCAGTGAAGACTATTCCACTTGGTGAGCTGACAGTGGTAGATGGTCAACAAACAGTCGCTGCAGTGACGACTATTCCACTTGGTGAGCCGACAGTGGTAGATGGTCAACAAACAGTCGCTGCAGTGACGACTATTCCACTTGGTGAGCCGACAGTGGTAGATGGTCAACAAACAGTCGCTGCAGTGACGACTATTCCACTTGGTGAGCCGACAGTGGTAGATGGTCAACAAACAGTCGCTGCAGTGATGACTATTCCACTTGGTGAGCTGACAGTGGTAGATGGTCAACAAACAGTCGCTGCAGTGACGACTATTCCACTTGGTGAGCCGACAGTGGTAGATGGTCAACAAACAGTCGCTGCAGTGACGACTATTCCACTTGGTGAGCTGACAGTGGTAGATGGTCAACAAACAGTCGCTGCAGTGACGACTATTCCACTTGGTGAGCTGACAGTGGTAGATGGTCAACAGTCACCAAGTACTTCCATCAGCCAGTCAGTTATAATAACTAGTATGTCTATCTGCAGCACATAGAACAGCTAGAAAGTCAACTAAATTTGTAATCATTACCTGCAGTTGATTTCCCACATCTGCCAGACTGTTAATTATAGCAAGAAAATCAACTTGTAACCATTAGTTGATTCCCTCCCCACATCAGCCATTGAGTTGTAATTATATCTATGTATAGTACATGACAAACAAGGAAGTGAACTAGCAACCAATAGTTGATTTCCCATCAGCTCAGACTGTTATAGCAAGAAGGCAACCAATAGTTGATTTCCCCCATCAACCAGACTGTTATAGCAAGAAGGCAACCAATAGTTGATTTCCCATCAGCTCAGATTGTTATAGCAAGAAGGCAAGCAATAGTTGATTTCCCCCATCAACCAGACTGTTGTAGCAAGAAGGCAACCAATAGTTGATTTCCCATCAGCTCAGATTGTTATAGCAAGAAGGCAAGCAATAGTTGATTTCCCCCATCAACCAGACTGTTGTAGCAAGAAGGCAACCAATAGTTGATTTCCCATCAGCTCAGATTGTTATAGCAAGAAGGCAAGCAATAGTTGATTTCCCCCATCAACCAGACTGTTATAGCAAGAAGGCAACCGATAGTTGATTTCTCATCAGCTCAGATTGTTATAGCAAGAAGGCAAGCAATAGTTGATTTCCCCCATCAACCAGACTGTTATAGCAAGAAGGCAACCAATAGTTGATTTCCCATCAGCTCAGATTGTTATAGCAAGAAGGCAAGCAATAGTTGATTTCCCCCATCAACCAGACTGTTATAGCAAGAAGGCAACCAATAGTTGATTTCCCCCATCAACCAGACTGTTATAGCAAGAAGGCAACCAATAGTTGATTTCCCCCATCAACCAGACTGTTGTAGCAAGAAGGCAACCAATAGTTGATTTCCCCCATCAACCAGACTGTTATAGCAAGAAGGCAACCAATAGTTGATTTCCCCCATCAACCAGACTGTTGTAGCAAGAAGGCAACCAATAGTTGATTTCCCCCATCAACCAGACTGTTATAGCAAGAAAATCAATTAGTAACCATTAGTTGATTTTCCACCAACCAGATGATGTAACTATATCTATATCCAGTACACACCTGAACAAGAAAGTCAACAACTATTAGTTGACTTCCCATCAAGCAGACTGTTTTAATTATATATCTACCGTACATGATACAGCGATACCATACATGATACAACGATACCATACATGATACAGTGATAAAGTCAACTACAGCCACCAAGTGGTGTTATTTCCATTAGAAAGACTGTTATAATTATTTATCTACAGCACATGTAGAATTGTTTCATCATCCAGGCTATTACTATTATAATGATATATTTGCGGTACATGAAACAATGACAAGTCAACTATGGCAACCAAACTAATTTTCTATCAGCAACAGATAATTATGTATCTACACAACATTAAAATCAACTATCTACAGTGCATGACACAAGAAAAAGTTAAAGTTTGTTTTGTTTAAACACACCACTAGAGCACACTGATTTATTAATCATCAGCTATTGGATGTCAAACATTTGGTAATATGACATATAATTTTAGAGAGGAAACCCACTACATTTTTCCATTAGTAGCAAGGGATCTTTCATATGCACCATCCCACCGACAGGATAACACATTCCACAACCTTTGATATACCAGTCGTGGTACACTGGCTGGAAAAAAAAGAAAGAAGCCCAATGGGCCCACCAATGGGGATTGATCCCAAACCGACTGTGCATCAAGTGAACGTTTTACCACTGGGCTATGTTCCACCTCTGACACAAGAAAGTCAATTATATATAGTGCAGTGAATAGTAGGGGTTTCCTCCATCAGCCAGACTTATAATTATATCTATCTACAACAAGAAAGTCAATTATATATAGTGCAGTGAATAGTAGGGGTTTCCTCCATCAGTCAGACTTATAATTATATCTATCTACAACAAGAAAGTCAATTATATATAGTGCAGTGAATAGTAGGGGTTTCCTCCATCAGTCAGACTTATAATTATATCTATCTACAACAAGAAAGTCAATTATATATAGTGCAGTGAATAGTAGGGGTTTCCTCCATCAGCCAGACTTATAATTATATCTATCTACAACAAGAAAGTTATAGTTGATATTTTTATTATTCCATGTGGTGCATTACTGCAGGCATATCAAATGTTGTGACATGAATAAAAATCATCTTCACTGTTAACCAGGAATAGACTATGAGTAGCATATGGAGAGATTTTTCATGTCTTTTTGGAATAAGGACTATATGTTTTTGCACATATGATTAACTGACATTGTAGACCCATTCATTATGAATGGATCACAAATAAATACACTTTATGATTGCTGCAGTTAAGTAGGCAAGAAAAATGATAAAAATCAATTCCTATCTGAGGAAGAAAATGTTTTTGTAAGTGCTTTGATAAAGTAAACCTTGACTCTCACAGAACTGGTTTTCGCTGACTGGTTGGAATTCGTTTTCATTACCGATATCGGGGTAGTGATGCTGGGAAATACTTTTGAATATTTACCTAAAGGAAGATAAACCTATGTGATTGAACCCATAGGAATGGTATCTGGAGTTGGGGAGTATACAATCTCCTGTAGACAGGGGCACACAAAGCAGAGTTTTACCTTTATTTATATGGAGTAGCAGTGTTCAAAATAAGCACTTGTTTGTTTGTCCTGACAAGTGAAAATCTATTTGGACAAGCAAAATGTGCTTCAGTGGTTGTCCAGTGGACAAGTAAAAAAAAGAAATTCAGTGCAGTTTCATTTTGAGCAATCACAAACATCATCCTGGTACTAGAATAAAACAATCTGTTTATTTGGACAAGTGAAAATATTGGTGGACAAATAGATTTCAAAAGTAAAATTTTTTGCTTATTTCTATCACTGGAGTAGGACAAATAATGTACAGTTTTGTCCTCAAGTGGGGGAAAATGCCCCTGGTTCCTATAGTGGGATTGTCCTCAAGTGGGGGAAAATGCCCCTGGTTCCTATGGTGTGATGTCATTAAACAAAATAAACATTAACTTTTTGTAATATCACAATTTTCAGGATACACAAGTGAATATCAATTCACTCATCGCCAAAAACACAGTATTGCTTCGTAGGTCATCGAGTATTCTCTAAATCTATATCTCGTAAACGACGATAACTTCAATTAATTGTGGCGCCATCGAAACTGATTTTCCATTTCCTGCTTTATATATATTGGTATTAACAGGGTTATCTCTATGACCAGTCCTTTTCATATTGTGAATATCTCTTATAGACTGGGTGCAGGCAACATCATGCAAATACATGCATTACTTCAGGTTCTACAACTATCTGCCAGCGGTGATTATCAAGTCATGCATGTGCATTAAATGAAGCTTATCTGAATCTACTGCCACCATGAACACAGCAGTACCTCGTTCAACTGACTGACACAAGTGCTTCATGGTGTTATGAAACACTAGCTACTGCCCTTTCTGATTATCATGTTAAATGAATTTGGTAGGATGAATTGCACTAACAACTGCCGGTAGCAGGGGAATATAGTAGGTGGTTACAAGTGCCTCTTAACAATGCCAGCATAGTAACAACTGAACAATTTTCGAAGTGAACAGACTAAGCCCATGACTAAAGCTGATGGGAATTGGCAGGAGTGTGGCATAGATGGCCACAAGTGACAATCATCTATCAAAGTTGGGGCGGGATGTAGCTCAGTGGTACTGCGCTTGCTTGATGCGCAGTTGGTCTGGGATCGATCCCCATCAATGGGCTCATTGGGCTATTCTCATTCCAGCCAATGCACCATGACTGGTATATCAAAGGCCGTGGTATGTGTTATCCTGTCTGTGGGATGGTGCATATAAAAGATCCCTTGCTGCTAATCGAAAAGAGTAGCCCATGAAGTGGCGACAGCGAGTTTCCTCTCTCAATATGTGTGGTCCTTAACCATATGTCTGACGCCATATAACCGTAAATACAATGTATTGAGTGTGTCGTTAAATAAAACATTTCCTGCCTTCTTCTATCAAAGTTGGAGACAAGGATTGGGATGTTGAGGTGGACAGCGAAAGAAGTTGAAAGGTAGAAGGGTGAGACTGGGATGAAATAAGATGGAATAACAAGGACAGAAAGGAAAGGGGGCAGTGTGGAAGAAAACAAAATTGGTAGTATGACAGCCAGTCAAACTTTTAGTAGTCCATGTACTCATCACAAAACCACATCCCTACGAATTCTTTATTACTTAATAAATAGTAGTCATCTGAATCAAACTTGATAGCCATCGGTTTTAAGACTGCTTGGCACTGGGTTCACATCCTAACACTGCCTTCTATGGGGAGATTTTTAATGACAACATTAGAGCATATTAGTTATACTGACTAACTAATCATCAGCTATTAATATTGATAGTCAAATATTTCGACCTCTGACAAGTGACCTTCAGAGGAAACCCAATACATTTTAAAATCCATTAGTATCAAGAGATCTTTTATATGCACCATCCCCCAGGATAGCACATATATGTAACACAGCCTTTAATATACCAGTTGTGGTGCACTGGCTGGAATGAGAAATAACCCAATGGGCCCACTCAATCCCCTTTTTAAGACTCATCAGCACTGGCTTTCACATCCTAGCACTGACCCCTATTCTAGCGAGTTTTAACAGCTCAGTGGGGAGGTTTTTAATGACACCACTAGAGCACATTGATTAATTAATCATTGGCTGCTGGATGACAGACATATTGGCAACTCTGAAAAGTGGTCTTCAGAGAAAACCACCTAAATTGTTTCATTAGTAGAAAGGGATCTTTTATATGCACCATCCCACCACAGTGCATTACACAGCCTTTGATGAAATGGGGGAAAAAATGATGGGTCCATCGAGGTGGTTTGATCCAACACAAACTCTTCTTTCTCTAATTACTAACTATTAATGCATTGTCCTGGACAGACAGTCCACATTGCTGGTGTGTGTGTCCCGGACAGCATGACTGAACCATAATTGGATATAAGAAGAAAAATTAAGTTAAAATAATTAAATTTCTGTTGTAATAATTAGTTTGAAGGCATCCATCCCACTGGTCTAGCCGTTTTTGTTGAATTCTTGCTGAGTGTAAATATGACGTCACTTTATATATTGGCACTTTGTATTATTGAGCTGTAGTTCAAGAAAAAAAAAAAAAGAAAAAAAAAAAAAAAATTCAAAATAAAGTATGATCTTGTTTGACAAAAAAAGAAATATTGTTTGTGTTTTAATTAATAAGTATATTTCTAATTTTATTATAAGGATTGTCTGTTTTTAGGCCGTTCATTGGGTTTAGAATAGTAAGAAAAAAAAAAATTATAAACCTTTTATTGCCGATTAACAGTTTTTGTATACTTTGTTTGTTTTTTATCATATCCTGAAGAACCTAAAAGACAAAACAAACAATCGTTGAATGACAGGCGTTCAGTGTGGGTGATACATAATGAGTATTCATTGCTGGGCCACGTGATCAATCCTCATTGGTGGACCCACTGAAACCAATAATTCATCTTTGATTGGCAGATAAATATCAGTTTCCCATCTACTACTGTCTATTATGGCAGCCAACGTTTTAAAGCTGAGACATGTAAGGTCAGCATGTAGACAGAGGTAATGAAAAACATCTTAAAATGCATCACAGAAGATGACAAAATGTGTTATCCTGTATGTTGGATGATGCATATAAAAGATCCCTTGTTACTAATGGAAAAATGTAGCGGGTTTCCTCTCTAAGAGTGTATGTCAAATTACCAAATGTTTGCTCTAGTGGTGTCGCAAAACAAGCTTCTTGTGAACCAGACATCATATTATCAAAAACATGAAATACAATGGAATAACCTGTGATGTCCAAACAGAGTCAGTCACCGGCCTCGGTGGCATCGTGGTTAGGCCATCGGTCTACAGGCTGGTAAGTACTGGGTTCGGATCCCAGTCGAGGCATGGGATTTTTAATCCAGATACCGACTCCAAACCCTGAGTGAGTGCTCCACAAGGCTCAATGGGTAGGTGTAAACCACTTGCACCGACCAATGATCCATAACTGGTTCAACAAAGGCCATGGTTTGTGCTATCCTGCCTGTGGGAAGTGCAAATAAAAGATCCCTTGCTGCTAATCGGAAAGAGTAGCCCATGTAGTGGTGACAGCAGGTTTCCTCTCAAAATCTGTGTGGTCTTTAACCATATGTCTGACGCCATATAACCATAAATAAAATATGTTGAGTGCATCGTTAAATAAAACATTTCTTTCTTTCTTTTCTTTCCAAACAGAGTCAATGTTATAAAGGTCATATATGTCAAGGTCACAGTAACACAATGAAATACAAATCTATAATCATGATAGGCTATTAAGGGTTGTTGGTAAAACATGCCGTTCTCACATGCAGATGATTTTTTGTTCATACCCAGATGAACGTAAAAGAAATGACAAACAATACTTATAATTAAATTTGATTGATACTTGCTAATAACAACACTAAAACTTCATACTTTATTTTTAATTACTTTTGGTCCATAAACAATAAAGATAACTTGCCCATATAAAATTATGTCATCAGATATGACGTTCCCTGACAACGTATTTTTTACATTCATCGAGAATTGAACAAACTTCCATTGCTACATCTGGCCCCGTGCTTATAAACCTTAAAGTCTAGACTTTAATAAAGTCCAGACTTTTAACGTCATGGCAACGCCATTCAAATAGCATTACGTTAAAGACTGGACTTTATTAAAGTCTAGACTTTATGTTTTATAAGCACAGGCCCAGGACCAATGGGATGACGTTATGTTGTAATTAATGTAACTGAAATTTAATTATTAAATATTAAATGGGTGCATTACTACAGAGTTGTAAACTTTAAAATTAAATTATCTCAAAATACCAAAAGTGTGACATCGTAGATTATTCCCGTGGACCCTTCATATATTAATCATATCCAAAGTTTTAAAACCAGAACCAATTAATTATTGCCAAAATAATTTATGTATATAAAATTGGCATGTGATAAGAAATGTGTAGTAAGTATAATTGTTTAACGAAACCACTAGAACACATTGATTTATTAATCATTGGTTATTGGATGTCAAACATTTAATGATCCTGATATACAGTCTTAGAGAGGAAACCCACTACATTTTTCCATTAGTAGCAAGGGATCTGTTATATGCACCATCCCACACAGACAGGATAGCACATACCACAGCCTTTAATATACCAGTAATGGTGCACTGGCTGGAATGAGAAATAGGACAATGGACCCACCGACGAGAATCGATCCTAGACGGACCGCGCATCGAGTGATCACTTTACCACGGGGCTAGGTCCCGCCCCTTTTTGCAACTAATGACTGTTGATTAGATATTTTGCCATCGATCACATTATTTGTAAGGCAAGTAGTGATCTTTCCTAATGTCTGTTGTTTATTCTGCTATTAATAAGAAATGATTATACATCTCAAATTTTGTTACACAGCATTTGAGCTACTAATATCTTAGAATGGCATGGATTTTTTTTATATATGTATATATATGTATATACATTGTATGTATGTATGTATGTATGTATGTATGTATATGTCACCTGAATTAATTATATACTTTATGGGAGTGTGTTCGATATAACTATAAACAGAGGATAAACAGAGAACAGGTGTGTGTGTGTGTGTGTGTGTGTGTGTGTGTGTGTGTGTGTGTGTGTGTGTGTGTGTGTGTGTGTGTGTGTGTGTGTGTGTGTGTGTGTGTGTGTGTGTGTGTGTGTGTGTGTGTGTGTGTGTGTGAGTGTGTGTGTGAGTGTGTGTGTGTGTGTGTGAGTGTGAGGGTGTGTGTGTGAGGGTGTGTGTGTGTGTGTATGTATGTGTGTGTGTGTGTGTGTGTGTGTGTGTGTGTGTGTGTGTGTGTGTGTGTGTGTGTGTGTGTGTGTGTGTGTGTGTGTGTGTGTGTAGGAATTTATGCAAGAGGTTAGAGGAGGTCTAGACTATGGTGAATGAAGTTTTTAGGGGGTGTCAAGTCATCTCTGAACCCACCTCCAAAACACCCCTGCCACACACACACATGCCTGTGGGGATGAAAATGAATTAAAATGTTTTTTTTTTAAAATAAATAAATAAATGCTGTGAAAAATTAGGAAAGTAGATTTTTCTGAATTATGGCTACATGTACAGGGCCATAATTCAATTACAATGAAACCTCTATAAACTGGACAGTCACAGGACCAAGTAGAACATCTGGGTTTAAGGATATATGTTTTAGAGAGGTTCTCCTCTGTATTAGTATTTAAAAAGGGACTGTGAAAGACATCCAGTTTTGAGATAATTCTGGTTTAAAGAGGGTCCTGTTTAGAGGGGTTTCACTGTATATATACCAAAATATTGATTACAAATGGGATCTGATGACTGTGTAACTAATTGAATAAAAGTATTTTCAGGCTGGAAAGGGTTAACATTATACCTGCTATCACTAATTGAATAAAAGTATTTTCAAACTGGAAAGGGTTAACATTAAACCTGCTATCACTAATTGAATAAAAGTACTTTCAGACTGGAAAGGGTTAACATTAAATCACTGGAAAAGGGCTGGAACATTAACATTAAACCTGCTATCACTAATTGAATAAAAGTACTTTCAGACTGGAAAGGGTTAACATTAAACCTGCTATCACTAACTGAATAAAAGTACTTCAGGCTGGAAAGGGTTAACATTAAACCTGCTATCACTAACTGAATAAAAGTACTTCAGGCTGGAAAGGGTTAACATTAAACCTGCTATCACCAATTGAAGGAAGGAAGGAAATGTTTTATTTAATGACGCACTCAGCACATTTTATTTATGGTTATATGGCGTCAGACATATGGTTAAGGACCACACAGATATTGAGAGAGGAAACCAGCTGTCGACACTTCATGGGCTACTCTTTCGATTAGCAGTAAGGGATCTTTTATATGCACCATCCCACAGACAGGATAATATGGCCTTTGATATGCCAGTCGTGGTGCACTAGGTGGTGCACTGGCTGGAGCGATCACTAACTGAATAAAAGTACTTTCAGGCTGGAAAGGGTTAACATTAAACCTGCTATATCATTACTGTAGGTACGCCACCATACCACACTATCCAGCCAGGGTCGTGTTTATTTGACAATCTACAACAGTAAACAAGCATTGTGCCTCCATCACCTTCCTTACCTTCTGTGTGAGTAATGAGAGAGAGTTGTCTGGACTGTGTAAACAGAGTGGATGCGTTTCTCGGGGCCCCCCCATCAAGGCTTGCACTCTCTAGCCCTGTGTACCACGTGGCAGCCAGTGGTAACATGTAACTGTGTGAGCCAGCGGTTTTGAAGATGATCCTGTACACATCATTTAGCCAGCATCATTACATGTATATCAGTATATACACGCCTCACTTCCACTACCACGTGTCATCTCAGTGCATACATCATTTAGTATTTGTCGTTTAGAAAGCAGTTTGCTGTTGGATGGAAGCAAATATTTAAAAGGGGATTGGTTGACAACACTGTACTTTTGAAGGACTGGTTATAAATATATATACATGTAATGCATGAACTCGCATGACCTTACAGCAGTAAACATTTTAACAACACCTATTTTCTTCTGTTTGTTTTCTTTTTGCTGTGTGTCATTTTTGTATTTTTTTTTAGAAGTATTAAATCTTGGTTAATGATGTCAACAGGGTTGTAACTACTCATTTAAACAAGAAGAAACGTTTTATATAACAACACGCTCAACACATTTTATTTATGGTTATATGGCGTCAGACATATGATTAAGGAACACACAGATATTGAGAGAGGAAACCTGCTGTCGCCACTTCATGGGCTACTCTTTTCGATTAGCAGCAAGGGATCTTTTATATATGCACCATCCCACAGACAGGATAGTACATATCACGGCCTTTGATATACCAGTTGTGGTGCACTGGCTGGAACAAGAAATAGCCCAATGAGCCCACCAACGGGGATCGATCCCACACTGACCGCGCATCAAGCGAATGCTGTACCACTGGGCTACATCCCTCCCCATCGGCTACTAACGTGGCTGCAGACTTGTGTGTTATATGAAAACAGCTGCCAATAAATAAAAATAAAGTTTGTTTTATTTAACGACGCCGCTAGAGCACATTGATTTTTTATCTTATCATCGGCTATTGGACGTCAAACATATGGTCATTCTGACACTGTTTTTAGAGGAAACCCGCTGTCGCCACATAGGCTACTCTTTTTACGACAGGCAGCAAGGGATCTTTTATTTGCGCTTCCCACAGGCAGGATAGCACAAACCATGGCCTTTGTTGAACCAGTTATGGATCACTGGTCGGTGCAAGTGGTTTACACCTACCCATTGAGCCTTGCGGAGCACTCACTCAGGGTTTGGAGTCGGTATCTGGATTAAAAATCCCATGCCTCGACTGGGATCCGAACCCAGTACCTACCAGCCTGTAGACCGATGGCCTGCCACGACGCCACCGAGGCCGGTCAGCTGCCAATAACCAACTGCATGATAGCAATAACAGTTTATTAACACACGAGTTTATTAAAACTATAGTGGGGTTGGCATTATAGGCCTGTTGGAACAATATCTGGAATGGAGGTGGCCGGGACACAGTCTCTATTGAGGGGTCCAGTGTCTCTAGTGGGGGAGGGGGGAATACAAGACACATTTTGATATTTACCAAGAGACCGACAGAGAAAAACCCCACTGCCACCATATGGGCTCCCCCTACTGATAAAACAGCAAAGTATCAACTTTTTCAGACAAGACAGTACATGCCACAGCTTTTTATGTACCAGTCATGAGGCATTTGATTTATGGTTATATGGCGTCGGACTTATGGTTAAGGACCACACAGATATTGAAGGAGGAAACCCGCTGTTGCCACTTCATGGGCTACTCTTTTAGATTAGCAGCACGGGATCTTTTATATGCACCATCCCATAGACAGGATAGAACATACCACGGCCTTTGATGTACCAGTCGTGATGCATTGGCTGGAGCGAGAAATAGCCCAATGGCCCCACTGTCGGAGGGGCAGGAAAGAACCGAAAACCATGGGAGGCCAACCAATGCTGCAACCCACTGTGCCTCACACAGCTGCTCTACCACTGAACTACATCTTGCCCTCTTGTTTATCACAACACTTTTATGATTTTTTGATGACCAATTAAACTGCCATATTCCTGCTGGAACTGGAAATCTGTTTGCAAATCATGGGGTTCATGAGTGTATACACTTACTCCAAGGCCATCCCTCTGTTCAGTCACAAGCCACCAGAACATATAAATTTACCAACCATACAGCATCACACCCCACCAGAACCTACGTATGGTACCATACAGCAGGATAAACAGAACAGACAGATGGCCATGGGAAACAAAAACGATGTTCCTCTCGTAGACAAAACACAATTTAATGAAGCTTTGAACTTGTAAGCACAATTACGTCTATTTGGCAGGTTTTTAGCCTCTAATGTACACAGATTTATGTAGGCGAGTCTAGCCTGATACTCTAGTGAGGACGACTCACAAGCAGTGGTCTCCCAACTCACAAGCAGTGGTCTCCCGTAATGAGTACCGGCCTCAGTGGCGCAGTGGTTAAGCCATCAGACAACAGGCTGGTAGGTACAGGGTTCACAGCCCGGTACCGGCTCCCACCCAGAGCGAGTTCTTAAGGGCTCAATGGGTAAGTGTACGGCCACTACACCCTCTTCTCTCTCACTAACCACTAACCAACTAACAACTAACCCACTGTCCTGGACAGACAGCCCAGATAGCTGAGGTGTGTGCCTGGGACAGCATGCTTGAACCTTAATTGGATATACGGTAAGCACGAAAATAAGTTGTGACACAGGTGCTCTTCTCAGGTATGACGACTCACAAGCAATGGTCCATTATAATAGAATTGAAGTTTAATCTTAATTTTTGGTTTCTGCTCTGTATATAGTTACATATATACGGTATACGGTTTAGATAGATGGTTTAGATAGACAGTTGAAGCAGGCGCAGGGCTAGCTCTGACACTCGCCAATTGCGAATTTCAAAAACAATTGGTGAATTTTATTTTAATTTGGCAAAATAATTTCATGAAATAAATAATATTTTGTTAGAAAATAATTGGGTGTTTCTGCCATTTTAAAAATATATTAGATAATTTGGTAAAATGTTCTGCTAACTCAGAGCTAGAACTGATATGTGCATGCAGATGTGCTCCTTTTAAAACTTAAGAATAAGTGGTTAGTTGACTCTGTAAAGTTTGAAAGGAAATATTTTTAAATATAATAATTATAATGTGCATACCCCTGGGGAGGGATGTAGCTCAGGAGGTGAACTGCTCGTCTCAGGTGTGAAAAGCCATGAGATCGATCACCCTTGACAGACTTGGGTTGTTATCTTTTTCTGATCCGATCGATCCTACAGCTCATTGCACCTCAGGTGAGCACTCTACTACTGAGCTACATCTTCTGTATGACATACATGTAGTATATAATTACATAAACAAGAATTCTACTAAATTAAAATTTTTGCCTACTATGAAATTGTTCGACACACTGTGATGAATATCCATAGGTGCAACTATAAGCCAAGTTTCATTGACTTAGGATTTATAGTTTTTGAGAAACTGATCAAAATGCAAAATGTTAACGCTAAACTTTAACGCAAAAGTTGATGCCGTCGACACTGTTGAAAAAATAATACCTATATCTTGCCTTTTCACTTTGTAAAGGTGAGAAAGTAAATAATAATAAAAAATGCCTAAATTACAACTACATGTACCCTCCCTCCCCCCAAAAAAAAACCCCCTCTCCACCCACATAAGATACATGATTCACCTTGTTTTGGTGCTTACCATCCCTGGTAAAGTGATCCTGGTGAGAAACATTGTCCAAGATACTCACCGAGTCCAATAAGTCAATATTGGCCACACACGGAGTCATTTCCCTTTGGGGATAGGGGCAGTGATTATGACATCAATCACACTTGACAGGTATCAACAGAAACCTAGTGTACAGTGTTCAATGATAGGAGAACAATATAGTCTTCTGTTCTATGCATACCTATATTTCAAAATTGCCTGTTTCACAATATGAACTGGTTCAAGCTGTAGTATTCACCCTTGACGGTACATAGTACTGGTGTTCCAATGATCGAGGGGTGGGACGTAGCTCAGTGGTACAGCACTCGCTTGATGTGCAGTCATTCTGGGATCGATCCCCGTAGGTGGGCCCATTGGGCTATTTCTCGTTCCAGCCAGTACTCCACAACTGGTATAACAAAGGCCATGGTATGTACTATCCTGTCTGTGGGATGGTGCATATAAAAGATCCCTTGCTGCTAATCGAAAAGAGTAGCCCATGAACTATGTTGAAGTAGCGACAGCGGGTTTCCTCTCTCATTATCTACGTGGTCCTTAATCATATGTCCGACATATAACCGTAAATAAAATGTGTTGAGTGCATCATTAAATAAAACATTCCCATTTCCAATGATCGATTATAATACGTGATGATCGATTATAAAAAATTGATCCGATTGGCACTTACGATGTGATGATCGATTATAAAAAATTGATCCGATTGGCACTTACGATGTGATGATCGATTATAAATTTTTTATCCGATTGGCACTTATGATGTGATGATCGATTATAAAAAATTGATCCGATTGGCACTTACAACGTGATGATCGATTATAAAAAATTGATCCGATTGGCACTTACGATGTGATGATCGATTATAAAAAATTGATCCGATTGGCACTTACGATGTGATGATCGATTATAAAAAATTGATCCGATTGGCACTTACAACGTGATGATCGATTATAAAAAATTGATCCGATTGGCACTTACGATGTGATGATCGATTATAAAAAATTGATCTGATTGGCACTTACGATGTGATGATCGATTATAAAAAATTGATCGGATTGGCACTTACGATGTGATGATCGATTATAAAAATCCATAATGGATTGTGTGGGAAATGTTAACTGTAACTGTTCCTCCAGTTTAGATGGTAAAATTGATGGAAATATACAGTGGTTTGGGTTTGTTTTCATGTGTACATAGTGAGTACTATGAGGGATGCCAAGCTGTGGGGCTCTGCAAAAGATCTATGCCTGACAGGCCTTTTTGCGACTCTCATGAGACAAAGGATATAATACAACCAATCGAACGCTGAAGAAAAATGTGTACATAAAGAAAAATTATATTAAATAGTCAATAAAGGTACAATTAGACACTTGCGGGGTGCTCACGACAATAGGTGCATGGTCCTTATAATTCAAAGCCTTCTTATGGTCATGAAATTCTAACGATTGTGTAATCGAAAGTTAATTGGTTTGTTCCATTAACCCCAACCGATTTCCATCACTAGTACATAGTAAAATGTTAGTTTTTTTGTGACTGTGCTCACTATTCGGAATCCATAAGTTTAAAGAACAAGGCAGGAAACCAATCTATGATTGTTGACAGTGAAGAGGGAAAAAGTTCCATTTCTCCGGTGTTAACAACATTTGTGCCTTCCAAAATACAATCTGACACCAAATACACGAAATTACAATTTTCTTTCTACAAATCAGAATTTCGAACAAGATAATCGTAATAGCGTAATCTATGCTTTAAATTTGTAATGATTCTGCTGAATTCATAATGGTTGGCCTCTCTGAATAAGTTTAGTAAATGTCCGCGGCAAAAAATCATGCCATGGAGCAAAAAACAAATAGCCAAGGAAAACTAAAGAAATTTAACAATGCACTCAACACATTTTATTTACGGTTATATGGTGTCAGGCATATGGTTAAGGACCACACAGATAATTGAGAGAGGAAACCTGCTGTCACCACTTAATAGGCTACTCTTTTCGATTAACATCTTTTATATGCATCATCCCACAGACAGGGTAGTACATACCATGGCCGTTGATATACCAATCGTGGTGCACTGGCTGGAACGAGAAATAGCCCAATGGGCTCACGGACGAGTATCGATCCCATACCGACCGTGCATCGAGCGAGCGCTGTACCACTGGCTACATCCCGCCCCTGAAAACGTTAAAAATGCCACTGTCGATTGATGTGGGCAATCACAGGGCTTGTGGGGCTTGTTACTTTCATTATACTTTCTTAAATAGTTAATTTCGTGTTCAGAACGTGAACCACATTTCTGCCTCAAGTTGAAACTATCCACAAAGACCACATGTACGACTATTAAATATTCATATCCCACTTACAACTGAGCTAGCATCTCTCTGGAGTAAAATAAAGATGTTAATTTTAGACGGAATGAATTAGTTGACAATTACAGTACAACCAGACTCATTATAGTGGTGTATTTCTGTACAAGATAGTATATCCTCTGTTTTAATTGCACAAAAGCACAAAATTGAGGCACACATATGATAGTTGTTTAAAGTAAGGTTGCATGGAATAATGACCTAAAGCATTCTCAGTAAGTTTGTCTTCATATAATGCTTACTACCATAAAATACAATACTGTCTAAAAAGTAATAATTAAGTTTTCAGGTGGCACCAAGATCTAGAATTTGAAAAAAAGGGGTATTTTTTTTCATCCCTGGTTACAAACTGTTTTGTTCTCTAAACACGATACAACACACTCAACACATTTTAGTTACGGTTATATGGTGTCAGACATATGGTTAAGGACCACACATATTGAGAGAGGAAACCCACTGTCTCCACTTCATGAGCTATTCTTTTTCGATCAGCAGCAAAGGATCTTTTATATGCACCATCCCACAGACAGAGATAGTACATACCGCAGCCTTTGTTAAACCAGTTATGGAGCACTGGTGGAACAAGAAATAGTCTAATGGGTCTACCAACAGGAAGCGATTCTAGATCGATCGTGCATCAGGCGAGCAATACTGGTTTGAAAGAGCACTGCACAGAAGATAATTCCCCCAGCTGTCAGATGTTAATCTTCTCCAGACAGTTGGTGTATACAGGTAGGTTGTGTAACCTGCTTACACATGCTGTTATCAAATAACTGTGCCATTCAGACAGTACCTTTTCTTCCACACTGATATATAACATATAAATATATCCAGCATACAACTTTAAAAAATAAAATCATTTAAAATACCTACATTGTATATGTATTTTTTAATTTTTTTAAAAATTTAGAATGTCAGTTAAAACACACATGTAGTGTTTTTGCAAATATATCAGTTTGAACATGGTTTGGTTATTGTTATACACATTTAAAGGGACAGTTCTGAGTTTACAACCGTTGTAAAATCTTTCCGACCAATAAAGCCTTTTTGATGACATAACATACACATTAAATACATTTTTTAAATTTAAAATATCAGTGTCTGTATTTACAAGGTGTCTGTAGTTGTCCTAATGCTTATAGTAGTCCAAACCAGATTTTACCTCCCAATAATTTTGTATGCATGAAAAAAAATATATCATGAATTAAAGTAAAAACTGACTTCTACAAACATTAGTATACGACTGCAAACACATTCGATATACAAACACTGGTATTCTAAACAAGAAAATGTATTTAGTATGAAATAGTAGTCACTAACAAGGCTCTGTTATCATAAACATCTTACAATGACTGCATGCAAACTCAGGACAGTCCCTTTAACTTAAAGGCATACTGTCACGGATTTAAGGACCGTATTTCTTTAAAAATGGATAATAAATAAAAATTACATTAATTGTTGGAAACCAAATCTAGCTATCGCATCACCTTAACTGAACCATGATGGAGTGAAAACCATGTCATCTCTCTCGGCAATTTTAGTTTTTGAATTATGGACCATTGCCATAATTTAATTATTTTTACAAAATCTCATTAATAAACGGAGTATGGTGGTTATGAAGATGGTTGAATAAAGTACATTTAGGGACAAATCAAATTATTTTTGTTCAGGCAATACTTTGTTGGACCATTAAATAGGTCAGTGATCTATGACAATATGCCTTTACAAGCAATTCTGAAATTATCATATAAAAAATGCATTATTAGCATGTAGTCATTTGGATTGCTGGATGGATAGACAGACAGAAACACTTGGTAACATACTGACAGACAACATGGATTGTAAACACCAGTCCACCATCATCATTTCAATACCAGTCAATTTAATCAAATACATCTTTGAACCCCCCCCCCCCCTCCCCCCCAACCCCGTCTATAGGCCCATTTACCTTTTACATTTCTATTTATTAATTATTAAATATTATAACCTTTAGAAAATATTATATTAGACTTCTTTCAAAAATATATTATAATTTTCATTACTGCAGTATTATTGATTAATATTGCATTTAGTTTATTCATATAGTACGACAAAAATCAATCCAACTATTCCACTGGTTTTAAAATTAAAATTTTTCCTTCCTAAAAATCTATTTAATTAGTTAATTTAAGTCCATTAAATCTTCCTAAACAGCCATTTCATTGATGGCCTTTCATTTTCTTCCTTTCTTGTTAAGATTTCATTCCATTGGTTAATTTACTTCCCTTTCCCTCTAACAATCCATTCCATTGGTTTAATTTACTTGTTGGATTCCATGGCAATATTTCATTAGAGATATTGACTAAAGCCCAGTCTGAGACAGTGAACTTTGTACACCACTACTACAGGAACGTGCACAGGGTACAAAATGAACACAATCTCATTTACAGAAGGTCTGAATTATTTAATCATCTTTACAGCACCTTGTTAGTATCATCCACTTAGCAAAGCAGCACAGCAGGTTCCATACCAACCCAGCACTCTCCAGACACCAAAACAACATGATGCCATCTGATAGAAGTTACTGGGGCAGAAGAGAATAAGAAGAAGAAAAAAACCCATCTTAACACTTTCATTACCAAGCTGGTGTTAAGTGCAGCAGACTAAGAAGAAGTCTGGCTGCAAAAACACTACAAGGGGGCTTGAGCCAAAGGCCACAGACATCTTATCTTTGACATTTCTACTGTTTTGGGTGTTTTTAAGCAGGGAAAAATAGAGTTTACATTTCGACAGAGTGATCGAGCTGCAGTCAGCAGTCAGCTTCATTAAGAAGTACATATCCCTAATATACAGTCCAACCTATCATGATGGGCACTGTATGTAACAACCATATGTGATGAAAGAAAAGAAAGAAATGTTTTATTCAACAATGCACTCAAAACATTTTATTTACGGTTATATGGTGTCGGACATATGGTTAAGGACCACACAGATATTGAGAGAGGAAACCCACTGTCACCACTTAATGGGCTACTCTTTTCGATTAGCACAAGAGATCTTTTATATGCACCATGCCACAGACAGGATAGCACATACCATGGCCTTTGATATACCATATAGTCATGGTGCACTGGCTGGAATGAGAAAAATAGCCCAATGGGACCACCAACGGGGATCGATTCCAAACCGACTGCGCATCAAGCGAACGCTTTACCACTGGGCTACGTCCCGTCCCATATGTGTATGAAGCAGATACATGTGCTGACATTGGGTGTTAGAATCCTACAGGTATTCAGGTACATGTGGTATCACCTGGTATAGTAGGAGTCATGTAAGAATAACCTATCATGGGGAACTGGTTGGGATGGGGTGGGGGTGGGGGGGGGGGGGGGGAGAGAGGAGAGAATCAATGGCTCTGCCGAAGAGGTTTGATCCTATGACCAAGGCTCCTCAGGCAAGCAATATATAGAGTAAACTAAACACCATAAACTTCCAGTTGTATATTAAATATGCCTGCTTAACAAAGGTGGTTACGGTATATAACAGGTAGTTTCCATCAAAAGCTGTTGGATAACAAAGGTGATTGGTGGTTGCTTAACACAAATGACTGCTTAATAAAGGTGGCTAACTTAACAAATGTGGCTGCATAAGAGAGGTACACACACACCTGTTTAACTGAACCGTTACATGCTTATATAATGTAATGTAATATGTTTTAGTCAAAAGCGGTATAGAAAGTATTAGTTTTATCGTGTAGAAACTACTACCGGAAGTCGGATAATTGCAGGTGCCTGAAAGCCTAAAAGTTATGTGTTTCCAAATTTTAAATAAAATGCTTTGATTATATTTCCAAGTCTGTTGTGTCACATTACATTTTTTTACATTTTTTTGTGAAAATTAACTCAAGTTTATGTGTGACCTGAAAAAGATCTACATTACTGGCTGCTAGTGACTGATGTGAGACACTGTTCCCAATGTAAACATTCTTTGCAGGAAGCTACTTGCGTTTTTGTTTTAAAAAATGTTTAATTAAAAATGCTGGCTAGTTCCGAATGGGAGCGAATAATGAAGAATTGAAAAATAAGAGGTAATTTGATGTTACAGGAAGTGTAAATATTACATTTATTTATGCAGTTCAACCATTATTGCTGTAAATGGATGTTTAACAAATGAGAAAACAATCTACTTGAAAATTGAGCAAACATTTGTCATGACCACAACTCATTTCCTAGTGACATGATAACACTTCGGATTATCAGGTCAATAGGAAGCATGGTTGCATGATAAAGAAGAATAACGGACAAAATGTATTTAAATGGAGAAATACAACATATCCCTCAAATCCCCTAAAACCCATTAAGGGATTAGTAGTGAATGAAAAAGAGGTCATGGTAACAATAATATTTGTAGCATAGTAGGTGTATCTTGTTTGGTATATAAATGTATTAACCGGTTTCTAAATTACAGCTTAATTTGTGTCAGTCCCAACGGGTGACCTATATTTGCAATAAACCACAAAATGTGTCAATGTCTTTCATGTGAGAAGAACTACATCATGTCTCTCCCATCCAAATAATTTTGTAACACCCCTATAAGGCATTAAAAATGTGTATTAGCGGGAGCCTGACCTTACCAAGAAAAAACAGAGCCAACTTGTATAGGCATTTGTATAGGCCTAATATATAATGAGTCACATGACCTATGGACCTTGATGATACAGCAGGCACCCATGTAGTGTGTGTGTGTGGGGGGGGGGGGGGGGATAAAACTCCCTATTACGCAATGGAAATATATGTTCCAGTGGGACATGATTTAACACCCCTAGATATTTCACTTGCCGTCTGGACACCCCTTACTCAATTTCCTGCACATCTGTCTATCTTAGGTGCAAACCCTCCATTTCAACTGGTGCCCCACAAAAATACACCAAAGGAAATTGTATGTACATGTACCGTTCTGTTTTTAGGGAAGTGCTAATAAAATATCGTTTACTACAATTTGGCAGCATCTCTCTTTCTTGATCACCAAATGTTAAATTATACACATATTTCAGACACCAAATAGCCAGTCTAAAATATATTGAACAGCACTAAAAACACACCAGTAAATACTTCCCTTTTGATATTTATTTTCAACAGTTAAAAACTTCCAACATTGAAACGAAATTATATCATCAGTGTCTTAATGTAAAATCATTATTTAAACCATGTTGAAGTATGTTTTAACAATTTATCTCATCGAACCAAAAACCAAAAGCATTAGTTTGCATTTTCAATGCTGATCAATATGTTAAAAGTTAAAAAGTTTGTTTAATTTAAAGACACCACCAGAGCACATTGATTTATGAATCATCAGCTATTGGATGTCAAACATTTGGTCATTTTGCTTCGAGAGAAAAACCTGGTACATTTTTTTCCATTAGTAGCAAAGGATCTTTTATATGCACCATCCAACAGATAGGATAACATATACCACTGCTTTTGATATAGCTGTCATGGTGCACTGGTTGGAACGAAAGATAGCCCAATGGTCAGTATGTTGAATTATCATTATAAACCAAATTTCCGTTGCTTTATTTTCACACTGCCTAGTCCATTCTCCACTACTCAATGGGGTGAGAACGTAGCCCAGTGGTAAAGTGCTCACTTGATGTGCGGTCAGTTTGGGATCGATCCCTGTCGGTGGGCCAGTTGGGCTATTTCTCGTTCCAGCCAGTGCACCACGACTGGTATATTAAAAGCCATGGTATGTGCTATCCTGTCTGTGGGAAGGTACATATAAAAGATCCCTTGCTGCTAATCGAAAAGAGTAGCCCATGAAGTGGCGGCAGCGGGTTTCCTCTCTCAATATCTGTGTGGTCCTTAACCATATGTCCGACGCCATATAACCGTAAATAAAATGTGTTGAGTGTGTTGTTAAATAAAACATTTCCTTCCTTCCATCCAGGACTCAGACACCAAATATCTATAGTTAGAGGATGTAATGCACAGAGAAAAAACAACAACAATTACTGCATGCCCATCAGGGACACAGTAGGACATATGTTGCCTCCCAAGTCAATCATTGTGTGCTCCACAACTAGTATAACAAGGGTCGTGCTATGTACTGGTACTATCTTGTCTGTGGGTTAAACGTTTGTTTAACGACACCATTAGAGCATATTGATTTATTAATCATCAGCTATTGGATGTGAGACATTTGGTAATTTTTGATAAATAGTCTAAGAGAGTAAACCAGCTACATTTTTCCATTAGTAGCAAGGAATCTTTTATATACACCATCCCACAGACAGGATAGCACATACCATGGCCTTTGATATACCATACAGTCATGATGCACAGACTGAAATGAAAAATATAGCCCAATGGGCCCACCGACAGACAGGATAGCACACAACATGACCGTTGCAATACCAGTCATGGTGCACTGGCTAGAAAGAGAAATAGCCCAATGGGCCCACTGGTGCTATATATCCATAAAAAAGATAATGTGATGATGTGTCATTAAATAAAACATTTCTTGCTTTCTTTCTTTCTTTCAAACAACCACTGAGTTATATACAACCCATATAAAAAAAATATATACAAGAAGACACAAGAGAAGAAAACCTGACAAAAAAACTCATTTGATTCTTGTAAAAATTGATTAACCATTAATTACTGAGAACAGCATGCCAAACAGAATGTTTCAACAACAGCGTCTTCTGCCAAAGCTTTACTGAATAATTCATTTTCATCCAGCCTTTCAAGAACGGTTTAGCTACACGTTAAGAAAGGAAGAAAGGAAAAAAACTATCCCCAATCTCGTTTATTATGCTATTAATATAAATGAAAAAAATACAAAAAACAACAAAGCTTCTGTCGTTAACTTGCACACATACAAACTGTAATAACACATGTCAAAGTGCAAGCTGGTTGAGAGTGGTTTTTATAGTCCGTTTGCAAAAGTTAAAGTTTGTTTTGTTTAATAACACCAATAGAGCACATTAATTTATTAATCTTCGGCTATTGGATATCAAACATTTGGTAATTTTTGACAAATAGTCTTAAGAGACAAAACCCACTACATGCACCATCCCAAAGACAGGATAGCCTTTGATATACCAGTCATGGGACACTAGCTGGAATGAGAAGTAGCCCAATGGGTCCAGAAGACGGGGATCGATCCCACCCCCTTGTTTTTAGGTCATGGTGACACAGAGGAAATCCCGCAACATTTTTCCATTAGTAGAAAGGAATCTTTTATATGCACCATGCCACAGACAGGATAGCACATACCATGGCCTTTGATATACAATACAGTCATGATGCATAGATTGGAATGAGAAATATAGCCCAATGGGCCCCACAAACAGACAGGATAGCACATACCATGGCCTTTGATATACCATATAGTCATGATGCACTGGCTGGAATGAGAAATATAGCCCAATGGGCCCCACTGACGTGGATCAATCCCAAACCGACATGGCATCAAAATTTTACCACTGGGTTACGCTTAAAGACTGATGTTTGTTACAACAATCAGGGTATCGATCCCAAACCGACAGCACATCAAGCAAGTGGTTTACCACTGGGCTAGGTTTGAAGACTGATGTTTGTTACAACAACCAGGGGATCGATCCCAAACCGACAGCACATCAAGCAAGTGGTTTACCACTGGGCTAGGTTTGAAGACTGATGTTTGTTACAACAACCAGGGTATCGATCCCAAACCGACAGCACATCAAGCAAGTGGTTTACCACTGGGCTAGGTTTGAAGACTGATGTTTGTTACAACAACCAGGGGATCGATCCCAAACCGACAGCACATCAAGCAAGTGGTTTACCACTGGGATAGGTTTTAAGCCTGATGTTTGTTACAACAACCAAGGGATCAATCCCAAACCGACAGCACATCAAGCAAGTGCTTTACAACTGGGCTAGGTTTTAAGCCTGATGTTTGTTACAACAACCAAGGGATCGATCCCAAACCGACAGCACATCAAGCGAGTGGTTTACCACTGGGCTAGGTTTGAAGACTGATGTTTGTTACAACAACCAAGGGATCGATCCCAAACCGACAGCACATCAAGCGAGTGGTTTACCACTGGGCTAGGTTTTAAGCCTGATGTTTGTTACAACAACCAAGGGATCGATCCCAAACCGACAGCACATCAAGCGAGTGGTTTACCACTGGGCTAGGTTTTAAGCCTGATGTTTGTTACAACAACCAGGGGATCAATCCCAAACTGACAACGCATCAAGCAAGTGCTTTACTACTAGGCTAGCTTTGAAGACTGATGTTTGTTACAACAATCAGTGGTGGCTTACAAAACACGAGATCAAAGAGAATGGCTTCGAGACTCCCGCTGTCTGCACATTGATAGCCCGCTGTCTGCAGGTCGCCTGCGCTGCAAGTGGTCGGCATTACAATTCCAGACAGATAACCCTGCGTGTATGGAGGTGCAAGCGAGACAGTTGTGTAAACACGTGTAATTATTAACGTTAACAGAACTAGGTAACTCCGGTAGCAGGCCATCTGCAATAGATTTTGTCTTTATGTGTGTTCCTCCCCGACTTCTGGCTCCCCCTCTGAGAGAATATTATATTATTATTACCGGCATTATACAGGGTTAAGACATTACTGTGTTTATACAGCCGGAGTGAGCATAAAAAATAATCATATCCAACAAACTGTAGCAAAGTTACAAAGTAGGCCTATGATAGATATTTGGAAGTTGTCATAATGATAATACTACAATTGTAATATTTTCCATAAAAGACCCAAGAGAAATGTATAAATGACCTGGCTACTGAATGATTGGTCTGCATGCCAAGTGGACATTATCAACTGTGTTAGTATATTACATTGGTTACTAGCCAAACGTTTTGTTAGGGTTAATAACTTTCTCAAACAATTGTCAAACACTGCAATTAACCAGTGTGTTAGGGGGGTCGGGGGATGTACATATAGGTCAGTAGTACAGTACTCACCTGAGGTGTGATGGGTCATAGGATCAATTGCCCTCAGGGAGCCCGTTTTGTTTCTGCCCCAAACAGTACCTTGTAACTGGCACATATCAAAGGCTGCGGTATGTGGTATGTATAAAAGATCCCTTTGCTGGTTTTTGGTAGATCTTGTCCTGGACAGAAGAGCCAGCTAAGGCATCTGTGCCCATGACAGGTGTGCGCTACAACAGTTTGCTCTGAATGTGCACATAAAACCTTATGACCTGACCGAATGTAGCATGTTTCAGCCGCGAAAAGTTTCGGCCTGGACGTTTCGGCCGTGGACGTTTCGGTTCGAGGGTAGGTGCAAGTAGGATGTTTCAGCCTTTTTTTTTTTTAAATATATGTCCACGGCGGTACGACTAATAGGTTTTTTGGTTATACTCTAAACGAGGGGCATGATCTAGCTCAGGTGGTAGAGTGCTTGCCTGAGGTGCTTTGATCATGGGATTTATTAATAAATTAAAAACAAACAAACACTGGCCTCTGTGGCACAGTCTTTAAACCCTCAGTATTAAGGCTGGTAGGTACTGCATGGCTTCGTACCCCAGTACTGGCTCCTACCCAAAGTGAGTTTTAACAGCAGAAAGGGGAAATATGGAATGAAATTATAATCATTCTCATAATTTTACAAGGCTTGAAGCATGAAAATACATTAAGCTAAGCTAATTAAGCCTATAAAATGAATTTCAGATATCGGTACTTACTCTCCAGGTTCATTGAAGCGTTGCTTTCTCCGACAGCATTCTTCGCCTGGCACATATAAACACCATTATCCCCCGTCTTGGCCTTCTTGATCTCCAAACGAGAACCACGTCTGAAAATATATGAGGATACCCGTAATTATGAAAGAAAAACCAGCTGTAAATGATATATAATATGTAAATTTAAAAGTTAAAAAAAAAAAAGAACCAAGACTAAAAATAAAGGATTACTTTAATTAGAAAAGAAAATGATGCAGTAAATGATATTTGTAATCTTTTTAATCTCCGAACAAGACATTTGTCTAAAAATAAATGATGATGCCCCTACATTTACAAAAGGAAACCAATCTGTAAATGATATTGGCAATTTTTAAACAAGAACCATGGCTATAAAAAAAGGATGCCTTTTATTACGAAAACTCAACAGTAAATGAAATCATTTGCCATCATGATTCTCAGTTTTTAAACACAATAACAACCATGCACCAAATGACCAATGATTACGGGAACATTTTGTTCAGTATCACATCACAATTCTCTATTCAAGTTTCAGAGATTCTAAAACATTAGACAGTAGGTGCTAATTAATTTGCTTATTAATTTTTAATTCCTTAATACAACTTCCACTAATCAAAATTTTTATAACAAAATGTTCCCTGTGGATTAGTTAATAAGTTAGTTTATACCTGTGATAGTTTAAAATGTGCCTTTATTTATATACTCGCACAAGGGGATGTTCAATAACATAATGCAAAATTTACATTCTCATATGCTTGATTCCTGTATCATTATGTAACATGCGAAGACCACTGCCCCCTTCAAAATTACATAACTCTCACCAATACCACCCCAACCTTTCCTCTCATAACGATGTAGTTTGACCAGTATTATTGCATTTTCTGTTTGTATTTATGCCAGACTGGTTTGGTAGTACTAGTAATTAGGAAGGGGTCAGCTCTGTGTTCCATCAGAGTTAATGTTATACAGCGAAACCCCTCTAAACCGGACACTCTCGAGACTGAGTAAAATGTCCAGTATTAAGAGGTATCTGGTTTAGAGAGGTTAATTTCTGTACTGATTTGTAAAAAGGACCATGAAAAATGTCTGGTTTTGGGGGAATTCCGGTTTACAGAGGGTCCAGTTTTGAGAGGTTACACTGTAGTAGATAGAAAATCATCAGTTAAAAATCAAAACAGCAATGACTGACTGTATTTTGTTTTATGAATAAAAATGAAACAAAGTTCTGAAAATGTTATGTAACTCTTGAGAAACACCCCACCTTCCCTCCCTCATATTGTTTCATAACACAGGGCACAATATTTCACGAGAACTGTTGTTCTGTTCGCAACTTTAAAATCACGAGAACCGGCAATCGGTTATGTGGTGAACAATTACATTCTAAAATTAAAGTACCACATATCAGTAATGAAAGTGAAAATCATTTTATGTTTATGAACCGCCAGTGTAGCACAGAACTGTAGTTCAAGTGTTTTAGGATTAGGTAGGTCTAACTCATCGGTTACGAGAACTATATTCACGTAACGGTTACTGTCCCCTGTAACACAATTGATGATACGCCTCCGCATAATGTTACACAATTGTTGAATGGACCCCAATAGAAACCAAATTACGTTGACTGTGTCACTAACTTCATATACTAATGGTAAATTGCTAATTTCGGCTCATGATAGCTCAATGCACTAAAGAGGTTGAAATGACCTACTTATTTTCCCCTAAATATTGAGCACACGGTCATCTTTTTGACAGCTTTCAGACAGGGGCTAGACAAAATGCTGTTTAGACCATTCGTGTTCGTGACATAATCATGGCAATATAGTTAACCTGACAGTACATATAAATCAGTTTCCACAACATTTCAAGTGGAAGCGAATCGATTATCATTCACAACTGCTACTACAAAGAATAGCCTAGATTTATATCTACATTCTTGGTGGCACTAAGTTTCTTCTCTGATTTTCAACAAGTGTTAATCATTTAAAGACATAATATCTGCTGATTTTAAACCAATGTGCTGGGCTGCTGGTGCTGTTTAAGTTTTAAAAACCAATTTCTAGTCATCAAAACCATTCAAAGAGATGTAATGGAAACAAGTTGCAGTACATTATTTTAAAGCAGAATTTTTGAAATGGCTTACAGAAAAAAGTTCTATAGTCATTAAAACCAGCTTGAATGGAAGCCATGCAAAAAAGCCCAAATATACTGACATCCAAAAGAAACGTTACATAAAATTTGAATAATTTGATAGATATTGTTGCTAACTGAAAAGAACCAATTTAGAAACCACTTACAAACACTTTGCATGTATCACAAAGTGCACTGTGACATTTAGATGTTGAACTTCATAATACTTTCATAGCCCACCGTACCGCTTATTGGTTTTATATAATACCATTCTAAGCCTTGTAAAGTTTCTTTTGGATGTCAGTATTTACATTGCAGTATATTATTTTAAATATAATGAACATTTCTAGTTACAGTTACAGTAAAAGATACTTTAAAACAAGACTGTGCATGTGTTAAAGTTTTATAGTAATTAGTGATTACAGTGAGGTTATGCTCTAGCCACAGTGAGGTTATGCTCTAGACACAGCAAGGTTATGCTATAGTCACAGTGAGGTTATGCTATAGTCAGTGAGGTTATGCTATAGTCACAGTGAGGTTATAATCTAGTCACAATGAGGTTATGCTATAGTCACAGTGAGATTATGCTATAGTCACAGTGAGATTATGCTATAGTCACAGTGAGGTTATGCTATAGTCACAGTGAGATTATGCTATAGTCACAGTGAGGTTATGCTCTAGCTAGGAGGACAAAGGGTTTTGGACATCATATATAAAATGTGTACAAGGGGGAGGGTATCAATGACAAAAGTACATAGTACCCAAAAATGTGCAATAGTTTGAAAACGATTGTCTAATAAATTTTATTACTAAACTTAAAATCTTTTAATTCTGGAATGGCTTAAATTTTATTGTTAAACTGTAGAAATATTTCAACTTGAAGCCTTCTAACTGCATTAAATACTACTGTTTTCTGTGGAGAGAAAAGATGTACACATATACATGAGGAGAGATCGAAGCAGTAGTGACACAATGTACAAAAGTCCAAAATTTTCAGGAAAACACTTTTAACGGATGGTTGCTCATTTTTTAATGCTCAAAACTCTAGTGGTATATGACCATGTAAAAATTATTCGCACTCGCACTCATTTTTTAAACATATTTTTTAATGGTTTACTGTAACTGTGTCTAGCCTATGGAGTAACCAGGTTGTTTGGGAGCCAAAGAGCACAGCTATTGCAGGAAAACCAAATAAACACCTGACGCAGAGATAGAGGTAGATATCAAAATATGAGAAAACTGGCCGGCATGGTTCCTATCTGGATTTCTATCTCTGGGTGTTATGTTTATAAGCAGTGAACACAAGTGTGTTTCCCCTGAGTGTGTTGATGGATAGCCACATTAATGAAACCATAGATCAGACAGACACCAGTTTGCACACACACACACACACAGGGAGATTTGCCCAGCGAGGTGTCCTCACCAATTAAACAATACATGATATGTTTATCTGTTTAGTACCATCCAGCATGGTCCTCCTCAGGGACATACTGGTCCATTAAATACTACATGATAGTTTGTTATCCACTTATTACTGTAGTAGTGTTGGTATAAAGTGCTCCTACTGGCAGCAGCTAGTGGGAATTTCCCTATTAGCTCAGCTGGTAGAGCACTGGACACTCGTACTGAGAGTTTGTGGTTTGAATACCCTCAGTGGAGGTTGATTTTTATCCGTTACATTTGGAGCTGACGTTGGGACTGGGTGTATTCTTAATACGAGAATACAATTATATCCCAGTCAGGACCTGTAACAGTTCAACTGCCCATGACCCACAGCCCCGGGACGGAGCTTCACTTGAGGGGGGAGTATGTAGTAGTGTTGGTATAAAGTGCTCCTACTGGCAGCAGCTAGTGGGAATTTCGATATTAGCTCAGTTGGTAGAGCACTGGGCTCTCGTACGGAGAGTTTGTGGTTCGAATCCCTTCAGTGGAGGTTGATTTTTATCTGTTACATTACCACCTTAAAGATCCAAGTTGCCTTGCAATATTGTACTTCCTTCCGTCTTTCCATTCATCCATCAATTCATCCATCCTCCGATTGTCTCTCCATCTATCCACCAATTCATCCATCTATCATCCATCCTCCAATTATCTCCATCTACATATCCGTCCATCCATCCATTTCTCCATCACGATCCATTTATGCATTTATCAACTTAAAATGAAAATTGTGCTAACATGTAGTTACAGTTATATACACATGGACATATCCATCCATACCTCCCTCCATCCATCCAGCATATCCATCCAAAAAAAATCACCCACACATGAAATTGTCTGCGGTGCACCGAAGCCTGCGAGTGCTACACATCATTTTGTGTTGCCTAGCAACAATTCGGTATCTGACCATGACATGACAGTCCCAAATGTGAGAAGTTATCACAAAGCCATCTCCAGCTCAGCCATCATGGAAGGAATGCCTGCCGTCTTTAATGAGATCTGCCATGCCGGTGACCATTAGTCTGAATCCAGATCACCGAGACAGCGGCTCAAAGACAAACACAGCTCTTTGACACCTTGTTCACCCCAACAAGTACAGAGAGAAATCGATGGATCTCAACAACAACGCATCATCCAGTCTGATCATGCAATATTTTTCATTGTTATGACTCCATCTGACTGAGCAAGGTGCAGTCTGGTGGTAGAGTGCTCGTCTGAGGTGTTTGGATCCTAACATCAAACACAATCGGCAGACCCAATGGGTTTTTTGGGGGGGTTTTCTTCATCCTATCTAAGGGGCAGGATGTAGCCCTGTGGTACAGCGTTCACTCGATGCAAGGTCAGTGTGGGATCATCCCCATTGGTGGGCCCACTAGGCTATTTCTCGTTCCAGCCAGTGCACCACGACTCATATATCAAAGGCTGTGGTATGTACTACCCTGTCTGTGGGATGGTGCATATAAAAGATCCCTTGCTGCTAATTGGAAAGAGTAGCTCATGAAGTGGTGACAGCGGGTTTCCTCTCTCAATATCTGTGGTCCGTAACCATATGTCTGAAGCCATATAACCTTAAATAAAATGTGTCGAGTGCATCATTAAATAAAACATGTCTTTCTTTCTTTCTTTCATCCTATTTAGTGCCTCCCCCTCAATTTAGTGATAGTGTGCTTACCTGAGGGGGCTAGGATCAAACACAATCTGCAGACTCAATTGGTTTTTTCTCCACCCCATCTAATGGCTCTGTCCCCCCCCCCCCCCCCCCTGCAATTTAGTGGCAGTGTGCTTGGCTGAGTGGCTAGGATTACAACATCTAACACAATCAGCAAACCTGGTGGATTGTTCCTCCCATTCCAACCAGTGCCACCTCCCAAACTTGTTTATTAAAAGTTGTGGTATGTGCTGTCCTACATGTATCTGCAGAAAAGTGCATATCTATTGTTGCCAATGAGAAAACAAAGGTTGTCTGTGAAGACTACATTTGTGTATGTGGTGCCAGTGGTTTGCCTCTCTAGACAAAGTTAAAGTTTGTTTTTTGTTTAATGACACCACTAGAGCACAGATTTATTAATAATCGGCTACTGGATGTCAAACATTTGATGACTGTGACAGTCACCTGAAGAAACCTGCAACATGTTCCCATTAGGTCAGGTCGGGTCGGGTCGGGTCGGGTCGGGTCAGGTCAGGTCAGTGTTTAACGTGCACATTCAGAGCAAGCTGTTGTAGTGCACACCTGTCCTGGGCACAGGTGCCGGCCTTGTCCCATTAGCAGCACAGGATATTTTATGTACACACTGACACAAACATGACAGCGTATACTACAGCAAGGTATCACTAAGCCAAAATTCCTTTCCTTTCATATTACAAATGTGCAAAATGATGCAACATTTTAAAATGGAAGTGTGTTCACTTTTCTCTCGTTCTAGTGTTACATTTCTGACATCAGTAATTTAAAACAATTATTTACATTTTGATCAAAACAGCTGAGATAATAAACACAAAAAATACACTCAAATTCATATCCCTCTGGAAATAATGTTCATTTTGTCACTCATAAACTAAGTGTATGATGTGTGAAAATTATTTCACTGTGACATAAACTTGATACTAACCCGCACCCTGTGTATTATACTGTGTATTATACTGTGTATGTGCTAGCAGAGAGGACTTCATAGATCACTGTGCTAATGAGAAGTGCTGACAGTCAGTGACAACTCTGATGACTGTCGGAGACCGCAGTGACATAAATATGTTGACAGATGATCTAAATGTGTCAACTTCAACGCTATTACACTGAATACCTGATGACAGCTCAAACTGAAATCCTTGATGAATGATTTTAAAGGGGGGGGGGGGAGGGGATCCATTGTTAAAGTATACCAGATGAGGCCTGTCTCAGACAGATACAGACAAACAGATAGACAGATAGACAGACCAGTCAAGACCAGACCAGACACACAGACAGACCATACAGACACACAGACAGACCATGTACAGACACAGACAGACTATACAGACAGACACACCATACAGACAGACACAGACAGACCATACAGACACACAGACAGACCATACAGACAGACCAGACCAGACACACAGACAGACCAGACCAGACACACAGTCAGACCATACAGACACACAGACAGACTGTACAGACACACAGACTATACAGACAGACCATACAGACACGCAGACCATACAGACACACCATACAGACCATACAGACACACAGACAGACCATACAGACAGACACATTCTACAATGGATAACTCGAGAACTGAAAAAATACAATTAGCAGTAAGCTTTGCAAGTTTATTTTAGAAAAAAACATAAAAAACAATGTCTTTATTTTTACATGCCTTCCTTTTTCATCTTAATTTCTCCACAACAGAGACTAACACAGTTGTTTATTTATAGAGAAGACCATTAGAGTACAACATTGTTTATTTATTAAAAAAATACTACAGTAGAAAAATAAAACATAAAATATCAGTTGATGTCACAAAATAATTATATCAAAAGTTATTCTCTCGACATATTATAGGATCATTTATTAATGCAAAATACAAACACAACTACAGTTTGAATAAACTTGTGTTTTATCGTGTTGTTTATAGCTATCAAGGTTACTGTCAACTACCTGCACACAAACTATACCTCTTTCATCATGTTTTTAAATACATTGTACTACATACCACAAACAACTGAGCAGGACCACAATGCACTTCTTAAGTTTGAAAATGGAGAATAATACATTTGTGTTCAACGCAGATTAGCAGATTAGTATGCGTAACTAAAGGGTATTGAAGAACAGCGTTCCACAGTAGGAACATTAAAGGTGCTACATCATAGATACAAGAACTGTATTGACATTTATTTGTAATAAATAACTACAAATTAATCGATCCCACGCATAAATATTGAAATTCTAATGTGTTTTTAAGCAGTGTAAACAGAGATGCATTATGTTTAACTTGCCCTTGGGAATATGCCTTTAAGATTTGGAATCACTGAATTTACCATTGGTCTGTCATCTTGTGTAAACCTGAATTACATTTTCAAATTGTAAGGAGAGGCCTTGATATAGGCATTTTGCCTGTTCGCCAATCCCCAACCAGCATTATAATTGGGAATAAATATTATTTAAACCAGACGCGTTATGTATAATTAGATTCATGTCTTATCGCATCATAACAAATCTTATGATCTACAAAAATCTGGCAAAATGTCTTGATAGGGTCGTCAGAGACAGATGAGTTGCAAGAAGACAGCAGATTTGTAGACAACATCCACCTGGCTCAACAGAACTGGCTCAACAGAACTGGCTCAACAGAACTGGCTCAACATCCACCTGGCTCAACAGAACTGGCTCAACATCCACCTGGCTCAACAGAACTGGCTCAACAGAACTGGCTCAACAGAATGCACTCCACATCTGTCGAGAGGGCGGGATATAGCACAATGGTAAAAAAACTCGCACAATGCGCAATCACTCTAGGCTCGATCCCCGTCAGTGGGCCCATTGGACTATTTCTAGTTCAAGCCAGTGCACCATGACTGGTATATCAAAGGCTGTGGTATGTGCTATCCTGTCTTTGGGATGGTGTATGTAAAAGATCCCTTGCTACTAATGGAAAAAATGTGTTGGTTTCCTGTCTGTATGTCACAATTACCAATGTTTGACATCCAATAGCCAATGATTAAAACAGTCAATGTGGTGTAGTTAAAAGAAAAACAAACTTTAACTCATATCTGTCAGTCATCCACTAAATATATTAGTGTTGTTGTTTTTTCATTTTACTAGGAAATTAAATTATGTAGTTGTAATTTTGTATTTGTACATGTATACAGGTGAAGGTGTAATGTGTACACTGCAATGCCAACAATAATAAATGATTTACTCATATCTGTCAGTCATCCACTAAATATATTAGTGTTGTTGTTTTTTCATTTTACTAGGAAATTAAATTATGTAGTTGTAATTTTGTATTTGTACATGTATACAGGTGAAGGTGTAATGTGTACACTGCAATGCCAACAATAATAAATGATTTTGCTGGGATGTCACGATTATGCAACTTTGAGACAGCACATTTAATGCAGATGATCTTATTTTAACTAGTAAGTGATTAAACAATAATAATGTACTCGAGACTGCAGATTTTCGAATACCCTTAATGGACAGAGTACATCAAAGATCCTTGGTATACATGTACTGTCCTTCTATAGGAAAGTGCATATACAAAAATCACTTCAGTGTTTTCTTTCATCCCAACAAGTATATATGTGGTGCTCTGTCTGTGAAAAACTGCATGTAAAAGATCCCAAATGTTAGTGCTTTCTTTCATTCCAACAAGTATACCTATATGTACTATCCTGACTGTGGGAAAAAGTGCATATAAAATAGCCCAGAGAAAACACCAGCAGCTCAACCGGTGTCAGTAACAGTTTTTGTGCTATGGAATTTTGAAGGTCCCATAGGATTAAGCCAAAAAGAAAGGTTGCACAGTTTTAATGAAGGAATTTGGGTGCTTTTCTGAATGGTCCGCCAAAAAATAAAGGGGATATTTTATATATACTTTCCCACAGACAGGAAAGCTGACAGAAGTTGTGTCTGTAGCAGCTGTAGGTTCCTCCTTGTAAAACAAAGCACCTACCTTCCACTTTTGATGCGTAATCCCTTTCTTGATGTTATCTGCAATCCGTCTTTAAACCAGAGAAAGCTGGCGTTGGGCTTGGCCTTGACAGAGCACCGGATCTTGACCTTCTGGCCAACCTTCTTCCTCTGGTTGCCCATCTTCTTTATCACAGGAGCTTTTGCTGTAAAGAGGAAAAACATCATTTATACTTAAAGTTAAAGTTTGTGTTGGTTAATGACACCACTAGAGCACATCGATTAATTAATCAGTTGTCTATTGGATGTCAAACATATGGTAATTCTGACGCGTGGTCATCAGAGGAAACCTGGGGCCTAATTCATTAAACTCTCGCAACTTTGCGATCTCGCAGTGCAATGCTAAAAGACTTGCAAAGAGGATGCTTTGTTGTCTAGCAGAGCCTCAGAGAGCTTTGTGATTTAGGCCCTGCTATATATTTCCTAATGCAGTAAGGGATGTTTTATATGCACTTTCCCACAAACAGGAAAGCACATACCACAGTCTTTGACCAGTTGTGCCCCACTGGTTGGGACAAGAAAAAACCCAATCAGTTGAATGGATCCACCGATGTGGTTCACTGCTCCGACGCAAATACCTCAAGTGAGCACTCAACCAACTAAGCTAAATCCTGCCCCAATTCATATTTAAAGTCGCAGTAAAAGTAAACAGCAATTTAAGAGTGTTTTTACATCGCTTATTAGGTCCAACATTGGGGGAAAAAAGGGAGATTACAATATAAATGCTCAATGGTAATGCAAAACTCGACTGAATCCCTTTAAATGGTTCATATATATATATACCTGTTGTAAAGTCGTGAATTGTTTGAAACATAACATAATTTGTTGTTATGAAACTAGCATCTGGTAGTCTTAATGAGTTATGTAAAAACACCCTTCAGTTATGAACAGCCTCTTAACGAACTTGTCATGTCATTGTCAGTTTCAGCTACATTGAAGCTGCCTGCATACAATTTGCCTGGCCATTTTTTTTTGTTAGAAGACATGTTGTTAAAATTAGCATTTTTACTAACCAGCCCCTGGTTATTTTGTTAGAAAACATGTTCTTGAAATTAGCATTCCACATCCACTCCCCCCGCCCCCCCCCCCCCCCCCCCCCCCCCACACCCAACCTTCCATGTAAGGTAATCTACATGTACATTTAATGGGCCAGGAAGATAATAACTTAAGAAAGGCACATCATGTAAGAAGAAAAACAAGAAATCTGTGGAATTAAATGTCTCGCCTACCATAAACATTTTTTGTTACACTATGGTGAACATCCAAACACGTCCTCTAACATTGGTGCAACTATAAACCAAATTTCACTGATCTTTCTTGTAAGAAACGGATCTGAATACAAAACCTAATGTAAAACTTTAATGCAAACATTGATCGTGTCACCACATCCACTGCTGTTAGAAATATAATACTTACATCTCACATTTCTATTTAGTAAAGGCAAGAAAGGTGAGACAAAAAAACTGAAAATGCTTAAATATGTTTATTACATGGCTGCTTTTATAGAAACATAAGACTACCCATTTAGAATATTGCCAGTAATAAAACAAAATGATAATGGAAGATTTCTGTCTTGACACTTTGTCTGTTCGTCTATGGGAACACCATTTTTATAGCAGGGACTGGCTCTAAAACCCACTTTTTCCAGCTTCTGTAAACAAATTAAGAGACATCTGAAAGCACATAGAATATGCATAGAACGATATTTCAAGGAAGGAACTTTAAAGTGGCAGACCCTAGTTTTTAAACACTATGACATATTTTTCATCACTGGAGCCATTTTTTATCATTGAAATCAGACATTACTGGTGGTACTTAGATTTTATTGTTCAGATTATTCATTTTCAAACATCTGTTTCTGGTCATCCTGGTGTTTTTATAACCATGAAATGCATTTTTGATATTTTAAAAAATGCACATCCCTCTGAGAAGAAAATGTTATGGAGACAATTAAGTTCTACATGTATAGTGATTTCCCTAGAAATTAGGCAAGGCATGGTAGACCAAACACTTTTGGGGCATTTTCACCATTTTTGGGGCACTTGTTTTTTTAATTAAAAATACACAAACATTAATTGAAATAAACATTAATGTAATTTATGTGCTTGCATTAATAAATGAATGGCAAAAGATATAAAATGCATATTTTATTAATTAATAATAACTTTTTTAGTGTTTTATAAAGGCAATTTTAGAATTAATTACTGAAAAAGGCTCGTTTAATCTCAGGGCAACATGGTGCTGATTAAGGCAAGATGGTGTTAGACTACTGAGGCATGGTGCTGCATAATGCTAAAACAAGCTAGGGAAAACACTAACATGTAGTTTATTTTATTTACAGACTTTTGATTCACACTATCATAACTTTATCCTAATATGTTACAGGTTTATAGATTATAACCAAACTTAGTGTCCATTTTAAAATTTTGAAACTATGATCTGTGACTTTAAGTGTTTTTACAGAAACACTGCTCAAACTATTTAGAAGGTGAAGCCATTTTAAACTACATGCAGACACTGTGCCTTGAAAACTTTCAACCCGATCAATGAGAAGGTTACGGTGGTCAATTTAAATACAATGAGTGCTGATTGAGACACATGCTACAGACATGTACATGTGTATTAGCCTCATCGATGACTTTCGGTCAATATTTTATGAAAAGAAAAGGAATTTTCGCTTAATGACTACATGGGTAGACGCTAATACAATGAAAACACTCTGAACCGGACCTTCAGTAAAACCGGAACTGTCTCAAAACCGGATATTTTTCACAGCCCCTTTTTAAATATCGGTACAAACAGAATCACTCTAAACCAGATATACCTTAAAACCGGACTTTTTAGTTTGTCCTGTGGGTACATGTATCTGGTTTAAAGGGTATTCATGCACCGTACTCACCCTGTCACTTCTAGGCAAGTACAAAGCACCGGGAACAAGCATTATATTTTAGAGTAAGTAACAATGTTGTTTTGTTTAACGACACCACTAGAGCACATTGATTTATTAATCATCAGCTAATGGATGTCAAACAATTGATAATTTTAATATGCAATCTTCAAAGGAAGCCTACTACATTTTCCTATCGGTAGCAGGGAATCTTTTGTATGCATTTTCCCCCAGATAGGACAGCATATACCACATCATTTGATATACCAGTGGAGGGATGTAGCCAGGTGGTAAACTGCTCGCCTGATGCGCGGTCAGTCTAGGATCAATCCCCGTCGGTTCCAGCCAGTGCACCATGACTGGTATATCAAAGGACGTGGTATGTGCTATCATGTCTATTGGATAATGCATATAAAAGTGGCGATAGCGGGTTTCCTCTCTCAATATCTGTGTGGTCCTTAACCATATATCCGACGCCATATAACTGTAAATAAAATGTGTCAAGTGCGTCATTAAATAAAACATTTCCTTCATTCCTTCCTTGATATACCAGTTGTAGAGCACTTTAAAGTAAGTAGATGATGGTGCTGGCAGCAGTAGCGACAGAAAATCAGGAAACACCCTGATTGAGTACAACTAAAAAGACAATAGTAGGGTATATACCACCAAATCAAATCCCATAGATGACAATATGTGGCTAAAACTCCTACCTGCAGTGTATCAATCAACATAAACGTCACAGATATAAATACTACCACCCCTCACCCTTGAAAGTGAATCAGAAAAACACTGGTGGTCAAGCTGCTAATTTCAGAGATAACGGGTAGTGTCTATGATTACCCTAGTTCTGCACAAAATTTGAGTACTTTTTAAACAGGTACCCCATACATGTTTCAAGCACGAGACTACCTGATACAAATCAAATTGCATACATTTTTTTTTGCCCAGATAAAACCAGGTTTTTTTTACAACCATCACATTTATCACCAATCACAGGACTTGTGGTATTAACTGCTCTATCAAAAGTTGGGTGCACCTCAAACTTTGACCCAGCCGGAAGTTATTTGGTTTAGTACTACCAGCACATTAGTTATATAGATATGTTCCGATATTATTTTATACATTCACATTAAAGTGGGTAAAAAAAAGATTTCAGGTTCAGCCAAAATTGTTGTCTATCTGTTAATCACCTGAGGCATATGTTCAGGATAGTGACTGCTTGTGAATGTATCGTGGTACCAGTCAAACTGTCCACATGTGCCCACCATTTGTCATCTGAATATTAGGCATTGTGAACAAAAACTTGATCCCGAACAAAGTACTGGTTACAGGAAAACACCAAGAGGTAACAGATAGGAGACTTGGCCTAATGCTGGCGATTTATTTTGAAGGTTGTACATGTACAAGTAAATGTAGTTACAAGTGTATTTGATGAACAAGAATAGACAGATGACCTTGCTGCATTCAATGCAAAGTGCATGTGGTCTATCTGCACATTATACTGGTCAGTTTACTGTCACAAATATCCGCTTTCTTTAGCCTACATGTTTTTAGTGTGTTTTTTATATCCATGTGTTAAAGAAACTACCCAGGTGTGGAATATAAGGTATTAACGGAAAAGTACTAGCCTCAGTGGTGTAGTGGTTAAGTCATCAGACTTGAGGCTGCAAGGTACAGGGTTCACATCCCGGGAACGGCTCCCACCCAGAGCGAGTTTTAACAACTCAGTGGGTAGGTGTAAGGCCACAAAACCATCTTCTCTCTCACAAACCATTAACAACTAACCACTAACCTACTGTCCTGGACAGACAGTCCAGATATCTGAGGTGTGTGCCCAGGACAGTGTGCTTGAACCTTAAGTGGATATGATGGTAACTCAGATCTCAGTCAACCAACCATCCAAAACTATACTTATGTGTTTATATCCCCTGGTGGCTCAAGCACTTTAGTGGTGTCGTGGTTAAGCCACTGGACCCAAGGCTAGTAGGTACTGGGTTCGCATCATGGCAATGACTCGATCCTACCAAGAACAAGTTAACAAGGCCATTACACCGACTTCTCTCTTACTAACCCACTACTGACAACTAACCACTAACCCACTGTCCTGGACAGACAGTCCAGATGGCCGAGGTGTGTGCCCAGGACAGCGTGTTTGAACCTCAAGTGGATATAGCCATGAAAATATGTACAAATGAAACAAAAAACCAGAAAAGTTAGCAAAATTAGTTGGATTTATCCCACTGAAAGTCAACAGTAAAATGATGCATATAAGCCCTTATAATTCAAATCCTTCTTAAGTCCATAACGTTTTCTTTAACCGACTATATATAATCAAAAATTGACTGGCTCGTGCAAACCGATTAAAACCACTGATCAATGACGAAATTGCAAGGTCTGATCCACAGCGTTATCAAGAATCAGAATGATTATTTGTTCCATAACTCTGTGGGAATTATCAGGCAGCAATCGTATGCTGATGGTGTTTGCCGTACAAACACCCATCTTGCCCTCCTGAACACACAGACTCTGGTCTCGGAAAACAGACGCTGGTGTTGGCACACAATGCCGGAACTCTGTTCATATTAGTTCTCGTTCCAGATGGAAAATTGGCTCAAATCCCCCAGTGACCAAAGATGCACAAGAAACATCAATCTTGCTGTGCGGTGTATGAAATATTATCTCTGAAAAGAATATGGTAGTGGTATTAGTTCCAGCTACCAAAGATTATATATACCGTTGTCTGGGGAATCGTACGCTTTTGGAAGGCGGGTTTAAGATGTGGCAAGAAATAAAAATTGCGATCTTACACCTGAGAGTGTGGCTGTTTTAGGGTGGGGTTTTTTTTTTGCCTTTAGCATCTGTAATGTAAATATACATGTG
Organism: Gigantopelta aegis; assembly: GCF_016097555.1. NCBI lineage: Eukaryota > Metazoa > Mollusca > Gastropoda > Neomphalida > Peltospiridae > Gigantopelta > Gigantopelta aegis. The sequence continues at coordinate 16,769,772 of NC_054706.1, forward strand.
TATTCAATCTTCATTTAATTTATTTTGCACGTGCAATGATTTATATCGATATATCAGATGATTAAAGAAAACGGCCCACTTTTTGAAGTGTATAGATTAAAAAATATTTTTTTACCAACATTACACAATGTAATAGACTGGTTTGTTACAAATTTCAATGTTCTGCATTGTATTTTTCACTATATTCAACTTCAAAAAGTGGAACGTTGTTTTTTTTAACAACAAATAATGATTTAATTTGTTGGGTTTTTTTTTTTACTTGATGTACAGTACACAAGAAAAGGAAAGGAAAGGAATATATGTTTAATGACACCTCAGCACATTTTAAACTAAGGCTGTTTGGTGTCTTAACATGGCTATTTTGGCACTTGGTTAAAAGAAACCTGCTGCCACCATATACCACTCATGAATACTTTTTTCACTTTTATTTTTTATTCCACTGCCCCCTTTCCTTTCACTCCTTCCAATTCCGCCTATTTCTTCCTGATCTGGTAGCTTCTATCTTTTAGCTTCTTTTGCTGTGCACCTTCACATCCCAGTACTTGTCTTTCCAACTGTGAAAATTAAGTGTTTGTCTCTTGTGGCCAACCGTGCTACATATCTACATTTTACCATAGGTTTTTAGCTGTGGGCTTAGTCTAACTGTGGACTTAGTCTGACAACTGTGGGCTTAGTCTGATCACTGTGGGCTTAGTCTGATCAAAGTGGGCATGGGCTTAGTCTGATCACTGTGGGCTTAGTCTGATCAATGTGGGTATGGGCTTAGTCTGATCAATGTGGGCTTAGTCTGATCACTGTGGGCTTAGTCTGATCAATGTGGGTATGGGCTTAGTCTGATCAATGTGGGTATGGGCTTAGTCTGATCACTGTGGGCTTAGTCTGATCAATATGGGTATGGGCTTAGTCTGACAACTGTGGGCTTAGTCTAATCACTGTGGACAACACATAGTTTGTAATCACCATGCCATATTAACACACAAATGGCAGTTGGATCTAGCTTAGTTGGTAGAGCACTTAAATTGCTTTAAGACCTTGGATCGAAAGATTGAAAGATCACATAAAAGATCCCTTGTTGCTTATTCAATAGGAACAGCCTATGTGGCAGAAGCAGGTTTCCACTCTTCTGTTTCAACAAACACCAGATAGCCATAGTTTAAACAAAAATTCATGCCATTTTTATTTTTCTTCTTACTAACTTGCAACCATCTGTTATCAATATTACAATCATTATAAATGCCCTCCCATACTGACCTACCCCCAGTTCAAACATCTTTCTACACTACACTATTGACGAGCTGAGTAAAATTCTTTTCATGGGACTTGTTACCTTGTTTTCCTCCATTAAGACAAGAGCCCCCGAATCAATTTAACTGGATGGTTATTAAATCTACACAATTACGCAAACACCTTCACGACTGTGCCTGTATGCGTGTACTCATGCCAGTGAAGCTTCTCCATCAAAGAAGACAGCCCCCCCCAGGCTACATGTTCATCGTTATGAAGGAAATCATATAATCAATCACATCGTTTTCAAATCATATTACCACGGTCCACCTTGCGTGCAATATTGCAATTTGTTTCGCGAATGGGCATTATTTGACCTATGTACTCACAATGCCGTCGGTAGCGACCTATATAATAGATGTTCTCAATTGAATCGATCAGATGGATCGCACGTTCAGAGATTCAATTTATCATGAACTACATGTAGCTGTTATAGATTTTATCAGCAATCGTGAGCAATTTAAGAGAAAAAAAAGAAGAAAAAAAAAAGGTGGATTCCCCGCAAAGCAATTTGTGACAAAAGACTTGATGATCTAAGTGGCGTGTTAATACAGACGGAGTATCAGCCATATTGTTAAATCTGAAATACCAAATGTCACCAGCGGCTATTAAAATCTTATCAGAGAATGACTCCAGTCCTGTATCACATTATGAAGAAACGTCAATAGATTTCAGGTGTTTTTCTATGGCTGATAAAAGCTGTAATCAAATCTAAAGTCTACAGCAACATATTTGGCTCAGTCACATTTCAGGAAAGTTTAGTGGATATTACAGATGTTTTCCTTACAGTTAAGGAAAACTGTAATCAAATCAAAAATATACATCAAAATAGCATACATGCACATTAACCACAATCTCATTTAAAAAAAAAAAAAATAATGGACAGATAATGGAATTTGTAATCAAATAAAAAATATACAGCAAGATAAGATAATATTTGCTCCAGTAAAAGTCAAGGAAATTTAGTAAACATTACAGATGTTTTTTTCTACAGTTAATGGAATTTGTAATCGAATCAAGAGTACGTTACAAGATAACGTATCTACTTTGGTCACAATCACGGAAATTTAGTAAACATCACTGACATTTTTTTTTTTTAGTTGTAATGAGATCGTAACCATAAAGTGTTTCTATGTGCTAATATTATTGCAAGCCATCTGCATGTGACAAGTGTTTTGTGATGAGATTAAAAGCACTCCAACATGTAAAGACGGACAGCCGACTGCCAGATCGTTTGTTTGCCGTCATTATGAAATTACCGCAATTCCCAGCATGTTAATCCTCTTACAATTATTCCTCCCAGCTACAGCTATAATTACCAGGCTGGAAATGATATACATTGATTTACAGGGCTGCATCAAAGTCTCTTTTATAGGCATATGTGCTTTATGTCCAGATTTCCTCTTACTAGTTTTCTAACCAATCGTTTACTGTTCAAAATGATATGGAGACATGGCACATTTCCTTAAGAGATGTTCCACAAACTATCTTTTGAAATTAGGTAGTGTTGTTAGGAAGGAAATATTTTATTTAACGACGCACTCAACACATTTTATTTATGATTATATGGGGTCAGATATATGATTAAGGACCACACAGATATTGAGAGAGGAAACCCGCTGTCGCCACTTCATGGGCTACTCTTTTCGATTAGCAGCAAGGGATCTTTTACATGCACCATCCCACAGACAGGGTAGTACATACCACAGCCTTTGATATACCAGTCGTGGTGCACTGGCTGGAACTTTTATAGGCATATGTGCTTTACATCCAGATTTCCTCTTACTAGTGTTCTAACCAATCTTTTACTGTTCAAAATGATATGGAGACATGGCACATTTCCTTAAGAGATAAGATAAGATAAGATAAAATTACTGCATTTAAACATTCCACATGGGAACAGAGTGCACAAAATAACATCATGATGACTTACCATAATAACATCATTTCCTTAAAAGATATTCCACAAACTATCTTTTGAAATCAGGTAGTGTTATTAGAAGTGGGAATGGAATCTGAATTACTTTTTTTTTCCCATTCACTTTTATTTTAAAAGCAAATAAAAATTAATCAAGTTATTTAATTTTATTCTGTGGGTTTTGAAAAAAGACACTGTCAAAAGGTTGTACCATCCATGAGAACTCTGTATACATCTCCCCTCCCCCATGATCTCAGTAACTACATGCATATTTTATATCTATTTTGAGAACACCCAGAAAGCCATGGCAAAAATATTTGCTGTAATTACACAGGACAGTGTTATATTTGTAGCAAGATAACAGTGGTCAGTTCTACTGAATCATGGGTAAACACTAAAATAGCATCAGTTGTATAGTAAATGCTACAAGCCGTGTGTAATAGTAGTCTCCTTCTCTTTCTGCAAATACATCTTCAGGCTTGCTAATAAGCGAAAAGGAAAACAAATAGAAAAAAGTCATGATTGGAAACAAAAATAAAAGCTTGAGCTAATTTTGGAGAATAGAAAAAATAAATCAATTAAGATATATATAAAAAAAAAAAATCTGCCAGAGCGATAACATATTTCCAGTTGGCGTGATGTGCAAATTTACCAACAGTCAATTGATCTTTGTTAGTATATCATGTTTAAACACAAATGGCAACATACAGAAAAAACTTAATCTTTCTTAGTATATCATGTTTATAGACAAATGGCAACACACAGAGAAAAGCATAATCTTTTTTAGTATAGCATGTTTAAAGAGGTACTGCATCACACAGAAAAACAAGAAGTAACTGCTTAGACACCAGACCACTTTAATCAATTTGTTTCAGATACACAAGTAATAAAAATAGTATTATATTCCCGTCTATTTATCAACTGATGGACGCAATTTGATGATAAACAAGTTAGTTCAAAACACATCAGTCTATCCATCATTCTATTAGTCCATGCATCCATTCATGTACATCAATAATAGAAGAGAGTTAAGAAAACATCCATTTATGTAACAAATTATCCATCCATCCATTCCTCCATCCATCCATGTACCTACCAATCTGTCTGTCCATCCATCCATCCATCCATCCATTCACCCACCCACCAATATGTGCATCATCTGTCCATCCATTCATCTACCCACCCACTCATATGCCTGTCCATCCATTCATCTACCCACCCACTCATATGCCTGTTCATCCATCCATCCATCCACCCACACATTTCTGTCCATCCATCCATCCATCCATCCATCCATCCATCTATATATCCATTCATCTGCCCATCCATCAGTTTAAGTTAAAGCACATTTATTATTAATCATCGGCTACTGGTTGTCAAACATTTGGTGATTATGACAAACTATCTTAGAGATGAAACCCTCTTCTTTTGAACAAGACAGGACAGCACATACCACAGACTTTGATATACCACTCGTGGTGCACTGACCAAAACGAGAACTAGTCCAATGGGCCCACTGATGGAAATTGATCCTAGACCAACTTTGCATCAGGCTTTACCACTGGGCTATGTCTTGCCTCTCAGTTTAAATAACATGTTTTATTATGTATTATTTATTTGTTATACTATACAAATACAATCACTTCTGATAATTCATCCATCCATAGATCTATCTATGCACCCAAAACCCTACCAGACTGGTACAACAAAGGCAGTGCTATGTATTATCCTGTCTGTGGGATGGCGCATTTAAAAGATCCATTGCTGCTAATCGAAAAGAGTAGCTCATAAAGTGGCGACAGCAGGTTTCTTCCATCAGTATCTGTGTGGTCCTTAACCATATGTCCGACACCATATAACCATAAATAAAATGTGTTGAGTGCGTTGTTAAATAAAAACATTTCTTTCTTTCTTTCCATCCATCCATCCCAATAGCTGATGATTAATTAATCAATGTGCTCTAGTGGTGTTTGTAAATAAAACAAAGTTTAAACTTTAAATCATCCATCCATCCATCCATCCATTCATCCCTTTATTTAATCTATATACCCAGCTTTGACAAATATTAATTTAAAACGGTCACAGAACACTTTCACCCACCCCATCCACCCCCTATATCAAGCAAACACCTGCCGTAACAGTGATTAATAGCTAGCGGTCATATCAATGCAACAATAGAGTATTCTCACTTGCTGTAGTGCTCTGTAAACATTTATTTCATTCACAATGAGTTCTGCACTGACCAAGCTAGCTGCCAGGAGCTACCTGTATATTATAATGTATAACCACCAATGACAACAAAACCAGGCCTGTTTATTGAATGACATCCCACCACTAATAAAAACTGCAATTTAATATGTATGACCCAGATTTGCCTCAAACAAAATAAGCCAGGCAGCTAGCTACCAACATGTTAATGTTTTATTCATGCCGATGGTGTACTGATCAGCAGATCAGACCTAGAGACGGGTACCTGTGTTTGTGATAGCGATCACAGTGGAATTCACCTCGACTCCTTGCTGGTTAATACATGTTCCCCATGTGGTGGTTAATAGTTGTTCCCCATGTGGTGGTTAATACATGTTCCCCATGTGGTGGTTGATATGTGTTCCCCAAGTGGTAGTTAATACATGTTCCCCATGTGGTAGTTAAAACATGTTCCCCATGCGGTGGTTAATATGTATTCCCCATGTGCTGGTTAATACGTGTACAGATATGGTAATTCATTGTTAAAATTCACCTCAACAATTTATCGTGCTGGGACACAGATTTTGAAGATTTTAGATATGTCCATTACATCATGCTCTAGACATCACTCACAATGAAATGATATATATCAAAAAATAAAATCTCTCAACTCTTGGATCTGATTTTTAAAATTCTGGTAAGGATGGGATTGGGTGTGTGTGTGAAAATTTAAGTATCAGCATTTTAAAAAAAGAAACAGTATGTATTTCAGTGGTATAATGTTACAGTGTCACATGCATGTAGAGGCACTGATTTTCCGTGTCCGCGGAAATACCTATCTGAAACGGAATTCCCGATTTTTTTCCAAAACATTATTTAACTTTAAATAGCGCATTTGATTAATTAAAATTTATTTTTCGAACTAGAAACTATGGACACCGACAGCTGCCTGTGCTATGCTATGACACTAGTACCTTTGTATGTTACGCCAAATGTTTAATGTAGAGTATCTAGACGTTTTACCAGTCATGTTTTCTTCGCTTATTTTCGGCAATTTAACGGGGAAAACGGAACATTGTCAGCTAAAATTGTCCGATATTTATCAAGAAAAAGATATATTATGTTATGTTTGCTTATTAATTTTTAACATTTGCGGCATTGCCATATTTCCAATCTCACAAAGGAATACAGTAATTGCATATTGTATGCCAACCTTTGTTCAAAATAAATTATACAAGGGAAGTGGTTTATAGTGTGACCATTTGTAATTATTTTCCCGATCATATCGTAAAGAAAACCGAAAATGTCCAAAGTCTGTGTCGTGGTGTATTCATGTTTAAATTTAAACCAAAAATAAATACAAACTAGTGACATGTTTTGCCTCATTGCATATTTATTTATTTTATACCAGCAATTAATTGTGGTGTGTGTGTGTGTGTGTGTGTGTGTGTGTATGTGTGAAACAAAAACAGAATTTGTTTAATACTGAAATGGAAAAACCCCAGAATTTGTAACATTATGAAATGGAAAAGGGAAAAGTCTGAAACGGAAAATCAGTGCCTCTATGCATATGATACTGGGGGGGTCTAGCTCAGTTGGTTGAGTGCTTGCATTTTAGGATCAAATCACCTTGGCGAAGATTTTTTTATTTTATTCTATCCCAACTAGTGTCCCACAACTGGTGTATAAAAAGCTGTGAAATGTGCTGTCCTGTCTGCGAAACTAGTGTCTTCTAGCACTAATCAACCTGCCCACTGGTTAAGTAATTTAAAGACAGCCCGACCTGACTCAGTCTTCTGAATCTATTTCACCAGTGCCCTTTGTGGAATTTTAACACAATTAGCACTTCATTACCTAAAGGTAAATGCCAATTTTGTTTCCCCCACCTTATTACACTGAACAGATATTTTAACACAACGGTTTCAGTTTTCTTCTTGAAAACATCACAAAACTACCCACTATAATAATGCAGCACTTTCTAAGTTAACACTTTTCTTCTCCACCCCACCAAACTCAAACATTAACTGAATCAACAGACTACAGAACGCAAAGGGGTGTTAGTTTAACACCACCCCACCCATTATTTGAAACAGACAATCAAGGGAAGTTAGTCTCTTTTCTTTAATGGCGTACACCAGTGATTTATTCATCATCAGCTACTGAATGTGAAATTTAAGTTATTCTGATATACACTCTTAGAGGAAGGAAGGAAATGTTTTATTTGACGACACACTCAACACATTTTATTTACGGTTATATGGCGTCGGACATATGGTTAAGGACCACACAGATATTGAGAGAGGAAACCTGCTGTCGCCACTTCATGGGCTACTCTTTTTTGATTAGCAGCAAGGGATCTTTTATATGTACCATCCCACAGACAGGATAGTACATACCACAGCCTTTGATACACCAGTTGTGGAAAACTGGCTGGAACGAGAAATAGCCCAATGGGCCCACCAATGGGGATCAATCCCAAACCGACCACACATCAAGCCAGCGCTTTACCACTGGGAAGGAAGGAAGGAAATGTTTTATTTAACAACACACTCAACACATTTTATTTACGGTTATATGGTGTCAGACATATGGTTAAGGACCACACAGATATTGAGAGAGAAAGCCTGCTGTCGCCACTTCATGGGCTACTCTTTTAGATCTTTTATATGGACCATACCACAGACAGGATATTACATACCACAGCCTTTGACAGTGGGTTAGTTATTAGTTGGTTAGTGATTAGTGAGAGAGAGGAGGGTATAGTGGCCTTACACCTTCCCACTGAGCCCTTAAGAACTCACTCTGGGTTGGAGCTGGTACTGGGCTGCGAACCCTGTACCTACCAGCCTGTAGTCCAATGGCTTAACCATTGCGCCACCGAGGCCAGTGAATTTGCGACTGCTCAAGTTGCTGGGTAATTCCTGACCTTCAAAAAAACCCCAAACACTTTGGACTGCTAGTGAAGTTCATATCACATACAGTAATAGTCATTTAAACATCAGATTGATTGATTTCAACTTATTTTCGTGCTTATATCCAATTAAGGTTCAAGCACGCTGTCCTGGGCACACACCTCAGCTATCTGGGCTGCCTGTCCAGGACAGTGGGTTAGTTGTTAGTTTGTTAGTGGTTAGTGAGAGAGAAGAGGGTGTAGTGGCCTTACACCTACCCATTGAGCCCTTAAGAACTCGCTCTGGGTTCGAGCCGGTACCGGGCTGCGAACCCTGTACCTACCAGCCTGTAGTCCGATGGCTTAACCACTGCGCCACTGAGGCCGGTCTTAAACATCAGAGGCCTAATTCACTAAAATCTTGCAAGTTCTATGCGATCTCGCAGTGTAATGCTGAAAGACTTGCAAAGAGGATGCTCGGTTGTCTAGCAGAGCCTAAGAGACCTTTGTGAATTAGGTCCCTGATTATTAACCAGAAATAAATTGTAACCACTAAAATTTAACAAGTGGCTGGTTTAAATTTTCAACTAAAAGAGCCATGGGGAAAAAAACAACCCCATCATTCATCACAATTTAACATTTTTTATTCTCATTGTAGTGTGACGTAGAGACTTAATTTTCTTGTCATACAACATACCTACATGTACATCCCAGGATGTAGACCAGAACCATCCCAGCATAACTGAGCAAAACACTTCTCAGTAACAGGATTTACCAGTACACAGCTACATGTACATGTATACAGAGCTACATGTATACAGAGCTACATGTATACAGAGCTACATGTATGTGAAACACCTTCACTGGAACACCGTCTTACAACAGACACTATTAAACCTAGTCAAGCAGCTACCTTTATTGAGCAAACTGTTATCTATGTAAAGGAGGGAGGGAGGGATGAAAGGATGGAAGGGAGGGAGGAAGTGGGAGAGAGATTAAGAGAGAGAGAGAGAGAGTAAGAGTGAGAGAGAGAGGGGGAGAGGGAGAGAGGAAGAGGGAGAGAGGAAGAGAGGAAGAGGGAGAGAGGAAGAGGGAGAGAGAGAGGGAGGGAGGGAGAGAGAGACAGAGAGAGAGAGAGAGAGAGAGAGAAAGAGAGAGAGATTGAGAAAGAGAGAGAGGCGGACAGACAGACAGACATACAGACAGACAAACAGAGATAAAGAGAAGAAACCTGCTGCCACAACACTGGCTATTCCTTCCAAAAAGTATTAAGATATATTTTATACATACTTTCCCATAGACAGGCCAATATATACCATGGCTTTTGATGTACCAATCACAGGGCAATGGTTTGGATGCCAAACACCCAAGACCCTTGATGGCAATCAATCCTGCAAGTCACAACCCCTTACACTTTAGGTGATTTCACAATTGTCAATCAGTGAAGTAATGTTCAATACTAATGATAATTGCCAATCTTGTTACTTCTAGTCTTCATGTATTTACTGATTTATATACTTGTGTACTTTACTCTCTCTCTGTCTCTCTCTCTCTATTTATATATATACACACAGTGAAACCCCTTTAAATCGGACACCCTTGGGACAAGTAAAAAGTCCGGGTTTAAGAGGTATCGGGTTTAAAAGGTATCCGGTTTAGAGAGGTATAATTAGATATTTAAAAAGAGACCATGAAAAACATCCGGTTTCGAGGGAATTCCGCTTTACAGAGGGTCCGGTTTTGAGAGGTTTCACTGTATATGGTATTCAGTTCTAGATACAAGAATCTACCCTGTCTTTACACCAAAATTATAGGATTTGGTCACCCTGTCAACACTGCATAACCTAACAGTCCAATCAGTTTTAATGCCAACAAACTGAAATAAAGAAAAGAGGCACTCTGCACTTTTAAATTTGTCACCTACATGCCGTTGATTGGCTGCTCTTGTGGTGTGATCTCTGTGGGAGTATCTGGGAGTTCAGTAATATACTGAACTTCACTGAAAACGCGTCACCCTCTTTTCCATTGTTATTGCTATCGCATGTGTGACGTTTCTGTAAAACACACAATTTAACCACAACCTGTCTATACAATTGTGTGGTTATCTATTGCCTACCAGAATACATAGAGGATAATAAACAAGTTACCGGTTATTATCAAATGTTCAGTTGTCACGAGCTTTAGCGCGTGACAAATGAAAATTATTTCACGAGGGACATAAACTTGCTAATAACTGGTGCCGAGTTTGTTATTCTATTTATTACCTCAGCTGTTTTTGTTTCTAAAAGCTTTTATTTTTGACACACGTGTATGCACATGTGTAGAAAAGATGAAAATCACTTTACACCCTGTTCTGAGTATTGCTATAACTTCGTATTTTAATCACGTACACAGATAATGTTCAAAAACAAAAGTTCTCTTTATTCCGCTAAAAACAAATATGTATTGAATTGCATAAAAATTACATTTTGTTATAAATTTAACATTGTTTTCATAGAGCCGTAGACGTCATTTTTTGTTTGCCAAATCGTGATGACGTCATATTTAGTACCGACAAGGTGATTGGTTTGTAAGAGTCAAATCGTCCAATAGTATTGTTTGTTAGACCAATGCAGAATATTTCCCACTAAGAAAATATGGGAAATATTTTCCCTGTAATGAGTGACCGCTGGGATAATTAATACATCCAGTTACACAGAATCAGTAAAATGTATTACTATGTTCTTCTCATATCCGGTTTACAATTACAAGCGTGACTGATGCGTTTTCGAAGGACTCTAGTATATTTGTTCTGAGCACCTGAACCAGAACACAGACACTGAGATTCATGGGTATCTTGATGGTGACTCACACCCCAGCCAGCCAACCAGCCAAAACGATAGTTACATCCTTATATCCCCTGGTGGTTCAACACATCCATCCCTAACTGACTGCAGTGGTGATGTGGTTAAGCCATCAGACATAAGGCTGGTAGGTACTGGGTTCGCAGCCGAATACCGGCTCCTACCCAGAGCGAGTTTTAATGACTCAGTGGATAGGTGTAAGACCACTAAACCCACTTCTCTCTCACTAACAACTAACACTAACCCACTGTCCTGGACAGACAGCCCAGATAGTTGAGGTGAACCTTAACTGGACATACATGTATAAGCATGAAAATAAGCTGAAATAATGACTGAATGAATCTCCATCCCAACAGCCATCTCTGGGGTGGGATTGTGAGTAGTTTGTGGGCAAGTTAGGAAAGTTTATTCTGTTTAACAATACCACTAGAGCTCATATATTTATTACCACCGTAATCATTGGTTATTGGATGTCAAACAATTGGAAACTGACATATTGGTTACAGAAGAAACCTGCTACATTTTTCCATTAGTAGCAAGGCATCTTTTATATTCACTTTCCCAGACAGGACAGCACATACCACAGCCTTTGAAATACCAGTCAGCTGATCACCTTCACAGTACTGTTCTGATTTTTCAATATGTAATACATTTTTGCAGAGTCAGCTAAACATTTGAATGGACCTGTTAATAAAATGACTCTGATCTAGTCTGGTTGGGAAAAATGCTAATTTCAAATCCTGTATTCTGAATGATCAAATATAAAAATGTATGAAGGCCCTTGCTGCTTTTATTGCATTACAACACAAAAAGGTAGACTCACTTGACCCTGTCATGTCATGACTACCATTATTTGTGTTGCCAGTGAACCATAAAACAGACATAACTTCCCATGAAGCCATTGATCCAAGACGCTAAAAAACCTGATTTTTCAACTTTGACAAATATTTGCTCACTGAAACATGAGATGTGCTTTTAATAATGCATAAAGAACATGTACCGGTACAGCAGAACTTTGTAGTTGCTGATGTTTTTTTCTTTTAAAAAATGGGTGGGTGGAGGTGGGGGAGTAGGAAAGTGTGTGTGGGAGTGTGTGGGAGAAGAAAGAATGAGAGAAAACGAGAAAGAAACATAGAAAGAGCGAGAGAGAGAGACAGAGAGAGAGAGAGAGAGAGAGAGAGAGAGAGAGAGAGAGAGAGAGATGAGACAGACAACAGACAGAGAGAGAGAGAGAGAGAGAGAGAGAGAGAGAGAGAGAGAGAGAGAGAGAGAGAGAGAGAGAGAGAGAGAGAGAGAGCACGAGAGAGAGAGAGAGAGAGAGAGAGAGAGAGAAAGGTAGACAGACAGACACACAGAGACAGAGAGAGAGATCGCTTGCTACTAATACACAAATGTAGCAGGTGTCATCTATAAGACTATGTCTGAATTACCAATAGTTTGCTGCCCAATGGCCAGTACTTAATAAATCAATGTGCTCTACTGGTGTCATTAAACAAAACAAACTCTCATAAATACATGCATGTCTATAAATTCTACTTAATTTAAAAAATCATACAGGTTTTTTTTTGTTTGTTTAAAGAGTCTCGATCTGTAACATGCATATAGAAGGTAGCATGTACTTATATGTGGCCAGTAAAGCCTGTTAGGATCAAACATACCTAACTATTTACTCTTGCATTTCTACTTGATTACATGCATGGTAATCGCCCGTCATAAATTATGCAACAAAAAAGAATTTTCTCCACTCCTACACACCACGTATCACCATGAACAGAAATCACCTCTTTATGACATCTATGGAATTTATCCCTTAAAGGTACAGGATATAAATTATTGTCATGGGTGGGCCAAGTATTTCACATGCTACCGGCAACATAAAACAATTCATATACACGTAATATCAATTAGCATAATAATAATATTTGTAGTAAGAAGAAGAGGAGGAGGAAGAAAATTCTTTATTTTTTTAAAATTTGTTTTGTTTAACGACACCACTAGAGCTCATTGATTTATTAATCATTGGCTATTGGATGTCAAACATTTGGTAATTTCGATGTATAGTCTTAGAGAGGAAATCCACTACATTTTCTATTAGTAGCAAGAGATCTTTTATATACACCATCCCATATACAGGATAGCACATACCACAGTCTTTGATATGCCATTCAAGGTGCCCTGGCTGGAACGAGAAGTAGCTATTTTTTAGTTATGACAAAACAGATTGTACTGATAAAGACAAGACAAATGTCAGATATAATCAGATGGGCCTATCCTTAAAAACATAAATTTACTTTTTGTTTTAACTTGATTTTTATCATTATATCCTATTAAGGTTCAAGCACACTGTCCTGGGCATGCACTTAAAGCTATCCAACTGTTTGTCCATGAGAGGGGTTAATGTGTAGTGGCTATAGTGACATAGAAATGTGTTTCTTACACCTCCCGAATCATGTGTTAAAACTCACTGCGAGGGAGCTGGGACGTGAACCCAGTACCTACCAGACTTAAGATTGATGACTTAACCACTACTCCAAAAAGCGGAAAACTATAAATTGTAGTCAAACCAAGTTAATTTTTCAGTATTTTAGAACAAACCCAATTTACTTTTTAAAAACTACAGCATTTTAAGCAAAAGCTGAAAGCAGATTAAAAAAAAATAATAATAAAAAAAAACCCCGAGAAATCTTATCCATGTTAATACATGTACTTGATATCACGGCTATAAGTACTGCTTTTAATCTTTATCAATTTTCATCCCGCTTAATTCGGACACCAACAGTACACATGGCTGACCTACATGTAAATTATATACACCCACTGTTCACGGAGATTAAATACAACCAGTTGTACAGATAGCAGGTTCTCCGAGTTCCATGAATGAGGGATATGGTTCATTCATGAAAGAACTTTGGGTTGATTCACTGCGTGGGTGAAGCCCGGAATGTGGTTAGGTCCCTCGTGCCATCCTTTGACATGCATTGACAACATGTTTCAACAGAACCATCACCAAACAGCGGCTATTTATGAGTAAATCCACCCCCTTCTTAACAACTTCCACATTCCTGGGCACCCATTCCTCAAATAGTTTACATTTATGTACCTCCCTGTATATCAGCTCTCAATAAGTGTTGTTAACGCACGAGACACACAGGTGTATGTGCATGTAAACATGAGGTCATCCTAACATGGTGCAGTTTATTGCCCTAGTAGTCACTTGCAGGCAAGGAAAATATCTGTCATATTTAAAGTTAAAGTTAGTTTTTTTGTTTAACAACACCACTAGAGCACATTGATTTATTAATCATTGGATACTGGATGTCAAACATTTGGTAATTGAGACATATGGGGACAAATTTAGGAAACCTGTTTTTCTTAAACACAGATGTTTTAAAAGCATTGTAAATGTTTGTTGTTACATGCATGCAAGTCATAAACAGGTTTTATAAATTTGGCCCATTGTCTTAGCAAGGAAACCTACTACCTGGGGACCTGAATCCACTGGGTTGACTAATCGTCTGATATACCCGTACCCATCGAATTGTACCTCAAGTGAGCACACACTACAACCAATCAATATCCCACTTCTAAAATATCTCAACGAGAAAGTACCCCATTATATGTAATAGCCACTGAAACATTTCATCATATGTATGAAAGTACCCCATTATATGTAATAGCCACTGAAACATTTCATCATATGTATGAAAGTACCCCATTATATGTAATAGCCACTGAAACATTTCATCATATGTATGAAAGTACAACATTATATGTAATAGCCACTGAAACATTTCATCATATGTATGAAAGTACCCCATTAAATATGTAATAGCCACTGAAACATTTCATCATATGTATGAAAGTACCCCATTAAATATGTAATAGCCACTGAAACATTTCATCATATGTATGAAAGTACCCCATTATATGTAATAGCCACTGAAACATTTCATCATATATAAGAAAGTACCCCATTATATGTAATAGCCACTGAAACATTTCATCATATGTATGTTAATATGTTAATGTAGAGATTAAGATTCAGATATGAAAACAAATGATTGATGGACTGGATATTGATTGTCTGCAATAGCATTCACCAGAGTCTTTTATCATGCATGTTAAAAAAACATTATGGATAATGGTAGCGAAAGTGTTCGACAAATGTTTGAGGAAATCACTAGCCCTCACAGAAGATTTGGCTAGTGACCTATGTGTTATAATAAATTAAAAAGTTTCCTTTGTTTAACAATACCACTAGAGCACATTGATTAATTATCGGCTGTTGAATGTCAAACATTTGGCAATTCTGACATGTAGTCGTCAGAGAAAACCCGCTATATTTTTCCTAATGCAGAAAGGGATCTTTTATTTGCACTTTCCCATAAACAGGAAAGAACATACCATGACCTTTGACCAGTTGTAGTGCACTGGTTGGATAGATCCACGAGTTGGTTCAATCCTGCGACACAAGTATGTCAAGTGAGCACTCAACTGACTGAGCTAAATCCCGCCTCATGTATTATAATAGTACAGCTGATCATTTCTACTAGCCCAGTCCAAACATCCACTAGCCTGGACTGAGGACTATTGGATTTCTCGAACCCTGCGGGTGGTGGGTTAAACAAATCACCTCGTTTAACTTTAACTCCTTTGAACAGTGTTCACCCATGGGAGCCAAGTGAAAAGTCTTGTTTTTAAGGCTGTCCAGTTTTGAGAGGTTATGCTTTGTACCAACATTTAAAAATGGACTGCAGAAAAAAGTTTAGTTTTGATGGAATTCAAGTTTATAGGTCTGATTTTGAAGGGTTTAACTGCACATATAGGTTACATACATATAGGTTACATACAGGTTACATACATATAGGTTACAATTGTATTATAGTGTGGACAGGCAAACAAATCACCTCATTTTGTTTTTACAAACAACTACAGTGAAACCTCTCTAAACCAGACCCTGAACAATCCGGAATCCTGTCAAAACCGGCCAAGTTTCATGTTTCCGAAATGTTCTAAATTCTAAAACGCAACCGTGTAAACACCAGATCCTGTATAAATCACATAAATAGTATGTTCCCCAGCGTGATCCGGTTTATACAGGTTTCACTGTATACTCAATACCTGAATGACCCATTACAAATAAAAGACCTGTGTCAAAAGTGAAATATGTCTCATTGGAAGAGTACCAGAGGCTGTAGGCTCATGCCTCCTCGGCAGACTGTGGGGGTGTTCACATTCCACTTACATGACTGGCATATCAAACGCTGCCCAGTGTGGAATTTATTCTTTAGAAATTTGCATACAAGAGATATCCCATGTTGAGCTCCTATGAGTAACATGAGAACCTACCGGTATGTGGTGGTACTGGTAGCTAATGTATATGCAGAATAAGGTAATAAAAAACAGGGTTCGAAAAAATCCACTGGCCGTGAATCCCTTGATTCATCAAAACAATGAAAGCCAATGTTTCTCCTTTCTAGGAACAGCCCTAAGATAAATCCACCAAAAAAATGTAACAATCCCTAGCCTTCACCTAGAACTGACACTTGATCCATCAAACCAATGATAACCCACATCTCTCATTTCTAGGACAACCCTAAAATAAAATCTAGCAAAAATAAATAAAGGTCCCCACCCCTCAGCTAGAACTGACCCTTGATCCATCAACATAATGATAGCCCACATTTCTCCTTTCTAGGAGTTCTAAGATGAATCCCCACCCCTTACCCAAAACTGACCCTTGATCCATCAACACAATGACAGCCCACTTTTCTAGGACAGCCCCAAGATGAATCAGAATCCAACATAACTAAATAGAAGTCCCTACTCCTCACCTAAAACTGACCCTTGATCCATCAAAACAATGATCACCCACCTCTCTCATTTCTAGGACAACCCTAAGATAAATCCACCAAATATAAATTAAAGATCCCACCCCTCACCTAGAACTGACCCTCTGATCCATCAAAACAATGATAGACCACCTCTCTCTCATTTCTCGGAACAGTCCTAAGATAAATTCATCAAAACAGTTTGTTAATTAAATCTGCAGGATGACACAGCACACAAACAAGGCCTTCAACAAGTGGCAATAAGAAATGGGCCGCTGTGAATCGGGCCTCAGTGCACGACTGGATTAATTAAGCACACACAAGTCCAAGCAGTTTGCTCTTCGGTTCTTCCTGAGAGACAATGAACCAACAAGGTTTTCAGCTTTTCGTTCCTTGCCAGCTACGCTGTCAGGAAGTTGCTCGACTTTAATTAAACGAGAATACGACGTCAGTGGCACTCACTGGTGGATGCGACACGTGCTCACGCATGTGGCCGCAATACTCACAACACCGGTATAAGAACGGTCAAGTGTTTATTCCAAGCCATTAAATCTAGTGGGATTGTTAATACTGGTCAATGCATGTGGCTGGACTGTCAAAATGTCTTCAAGTAGTTAAGCCATGTCTCTTGGTGTAGTCCAATCATATTTATTCCTAGCCACTCTGTCCAATACTACTAGCAATAGTTTTTCATATATAGCCAGACTATTAAGACATGGTCAGTTGGTTAAGCCATTAAATCACCTTTTCTTACTAGTCTGATAGTATTTTATTCATACTCATAGCCAGACTATTAGCATGCGGTCAGTTGGTTAAGCCATTAAATCACTTTTTCTCACCAGTCCAATAGTATTTTATTCATACTCATGGCCAGACTATTGATAAGTGATCAGTTGGTTAAGCCATTAAATCACTTTTTTCCACCAGTCCAATAGTATTTTATTTATAGCTGGGATGCCAAGATGTGGCTAAGTGATGAAGACATTAAATCACCTTTTCTGGGTAGTCCAAAAGTATTAAAATTAGAAAAACTATGGCAGATTAGTAAGGACTTTTATATCACAAATTAAAAACAAAATCCACCATACCCATATCAACATAAGTACATCAGCATCTAGTTCCAGCTAGTATTCCACAACTATAGTGTAACAAAGGCTGTGGTATGTACTATCCTGTTTGTGGGATGGTGCATCTAAAAGATCCATTGCTGCTAATCGAAAAAAGTAGCCTATGAAGTGGCAACAGCAGGTTTCCTCTCTTAATATCTGTGTGGTTCTTACCCATATGTCTGATGCCATATAACAGTATATAAAATGTGTTGAGTGCATCATTAAATAAAACATTTCCTTCCTTCCTTATAAAATACCAATATGGATATATATTAAATGGCTCCCCATAATCTAAGTTAGGGCAACAATTAATCACTTCCCTCAATATTGTTTTATGTCATGGTCAATATAACCATGTTAGACACCAAAAAGCCATCTTTGAAAAAAAAAGTGCTGAATTAAGTGTCCTTAAAACAAACATTCTGTTTTACTTTACTTTAAATAATTAACAAACATGGTGCTGCAAGCCACAGACACCGTCAAGAGTTGCGTTTTGTGACCAAAATAGCCGACACCGACACTTCTGCCCGATTGCGGCGATTCTCATCACAGATTTCGTTCACACAGATCTGGATAAGCACCTCACTGTGATCAGTGGCGTGGCGGCTTCTCTTGATCTGTCTGCCAAATCCAGGTGAATTGAGGCTTTTTTTCCATGACCCATGTAAGCTAAAACCTACCTTATCTTACTATCAGAGACAGATTGTGAACAACCCTTGACAACCTCACTCACAACTGATGCAATAAATTGGTGTCTGTATGAATTATTTTGGGGAAGGAAGATTTTTTTTTAAATATAACTTTATTTGTGGTGTTGGAAAAAACCAGGAATTACAGGCGATAAACATTTCAAGTGTTTAGAATGTTTATTTTTTACTTTATCGTTTGTAGAGATAAAAAAAATATGGATTAAAAGGTGATAAAAATGTTGAGCTTTTTTAATGTTTGTACAACTATCATTTGTGGAGCTGGCGAGTTGGTGTAAAGATGAGGAATGTGTTTTTCTTTGATCAACAAGATGTCTGTCATAACCTGAAACTGTGAGGTTTAGCTCAGTGATAGAGCACTCACCTGAGCTCCAGCGAATCACAAAAAAGAAAAGAAAGGAATATTTGGTTGGAAAAAAAGAAGTTTGTTTTGTTTAACAACACCACTAGAGCACATTGATTTATTAATCTTCGGCTATTGGATGTCAAACATTTGGTAATTTTGACATACAGTCTTAGTGAGGAAATTGTAAGCAGAATGATGGAAATAAAAAACACCTTGCTGCTGCATAATACATCATAATTTTACAGTATCAATACAATCAACATTCATATGCACTCACCCATAGACAAGATATGGGTTTTCGTCTACTAGTTAGTCTAGATCAAATTTCACATAACCATGTACATATGACAACAATTTGCTAATGTATCATTAAAAATATATGTGCAATATATGGTTCCTTTTCTTTCAACTCTTTAAAAAAACAACAACACAGAAACAGACATTTGTACTGAGGACTCGTCATTATTACCATCAAGCACCAGTTTTCACTTTTAAAGGAATTTCTTTATCACGTTTATCAATGACGGGGGGGGGGGGGGGGGGGGGGGGGGAGAAATGGCTTCACACCTTTATGCACTCAAGACTCCCAGACCATGAGGATGGAAAATTAGACACTGGTGCAAAAGTTTAAGTGTAATGATCAGACTCTCCACATGAAGGTAAATAAAAATAACATAACTACACAGGCACACATGGTGCCGGTATCAGCAATTGAACTGCCTTATCGTCCTCGGTTCCTCCACACACTGGAAGGAGAACATTATTAGGACATTAACACAATCTCTAACCCAGGGAGCTCATAACGATCGTTCACGGCTTCCACACAAGTAGAAGAAACCTGCTAACCTTGCTAACAGCAGCCTGGCACTGTGCCACCGGCTGGCCGGCCCGCCGAGGAACGCTGATCATACTTAATAATGGTACAAGTATGGAAAGTAGTATTCGTACAATGAGAACTTGATCAAATATATTTCTAGGGAAAAATTAAATATTCAGGGCTCGAAACGGCCTGTGGCCAAGTCGCCAAATGCAACCAATGTCCCATTTGAGTGACTTAAATCCATTATTATTTTTTGGGCCACCATATGTTTTGGTGATTTTCGAGCCCTGAATATTTGTGTACAAAATGATCTACAAAGCAGGAATATAATACCTATTTAAAAATAAAAGCTAAACTCAAGATCTTAAAAAGTGGAAAACTCTACACTTATACCTTCATATTTTAGGTCATATTTTGGAATTTCAGATAAAATCCTATAAGCAATTCCATGGTCAGGTAAACCAATAGGTCATTTTTAAAAACTCATTCAAGTGATACAAGTTTGGTATCATTTGAAAGGTTATTATCTCTAGTACATGTAGATTGATCTAGTTTGTCATAATTATTTTACACTGAAAAAAAGAAGAAAAAAAAGAAATCGGATAAAAAAGCTACCTGTTGAATAAAAAGGGATATTTATTTAATCATGTCAGCATACTTTAAACTGGCTACATGGTGTAAGTTTTAATTCTTCTTTTTTTTGTATTATTTTACAATTGTTCAAGAACTTGAGAGAGATTAAACCCACTATTCTCACACAAGCTTTTTCTACCATAAAAGCTGTAAGCAAACTTTTTTAATGCACTTTCCCATAGACATGACAGTACATACCACAACTGTTAACATATCAGTTGTGGGGAACTTGATGAGACATGAAAAACCGGAGTCTACTAACGGAAAAAAAAAGAAATGTTTTATTTAACGACACACTCAACACGTTTTATTTAAGGTTATATGGCATCAGACATATGGTTAAGGACCACTCAGATATAGAAGAGAGAAAACCCACTGTCACCACTTCATGAGCTACTCTTTTCGATTAGCAGCAAGGGATCTTTTATATGCACCATCCCACAGACAGGGTAGTACATACCACAGCCTTTGATATACCAGTCGTGCTGGTGCACTGGCTGGAAAGAGTCTACTGAAGGAGATTGATCCTACAACCTGCTGCTCCTCAGTTCACTGATCTACACTACTGCCACAAGGGCGAGGATAGTATTAATCATTCTCAATATGTTACTGAAGTCACATGTAATGGGGGCGAGACGTAGCACAGTTGTAAAGCGTTCGCTTGATGCATGGTCGCTTTGGGATCGATCCCCGTCAGTGAGCCCATTGGGCTATTTTTCGTTCCAGCCAGTGCACGACTGGTATATCAAAGACCATGGTATGTGCTATCCTGTCTGTGGGGTGATGCATATAAAAGATCCCTTGCTGCTAATCAAAAAGAGTAGTCCACGAAGTGGTGACAGCGGGTTTCCTCTCTCAATATCTATGTGGTCCTGAACCATATGTCCAACACCATTAAATCGTAAATAAAATGTGTTCAGTGCATTGTTAAATAAAACATTTCCTTGCTTAATCCTTTTGTAGTACTTTAAATGTAATGTAATGACAATTTGTTTACAGCTTTTGATGCAGTGCAGACGTGGTCACCAAAAACTGTGCTGCTCATATATACATGTATATATATATATATTGAAGCACTGGATATGAAAAACAGCCTCTACAATTATAACACATGTATTTCAATGACTGTTTTTATAATTTGTAAGGGGGAGTTGATGGGGGGGAGGGGAGGGGGAGGATGAATGTGTGTTGACGGACATAATGGAAACTGTCAAACACCAGCAATTACAAATGGAAGAGATGTTTGTATAACATTACATCATATCAACAGCTGTAACCAGTACGGTCCAACCATGGCTAAAACTGACTTGGACCAAGTGCTGGGGTGCAAGCCCTGTACCCAACCCAGTACAGTCCAGCCATGGTTGAACCTGAGTTGGACCAAGTGCTGGGGTGCAAGCCCTGTACCCAACCCAGTACAGTCCAGCCATGGCTAAAGCTGAGTTGGACCAAGTGCTGGGATACAAGCCCTGTACCCAGCCAGTGTTAAGTACTGAAGACTTCTAACAGCGTTGCATGGCACACCTAGTATCCATGTATTTAACGACCACACAGCTTCTAACAGCGTTGCATGGTGCACCTAGTACCTGTGTATTTAATGACCACACCATTTCTAACCATGCTGCAGTTTGCACATCACTGTGCATTTTTCATTTCATTTCAACTTATTTTTGTGCTTACCGTATATCTTCGCCTATAAGTCGAATTTTTTTCACCCAAAAATTATTTTACAACTTGGGGGGTCGAGTTATAAGAGGGTAAAAAAATTTCAACAAAAAATATTAGTTTTGGGGATTATTTTACAAGTTTTATTGTTGAAGTATGCCATGTATTTATACTCAAATATGTTAATTTGACACATTTATTTTTTATACCCTATTTTTTTTGGCATTAGAACGGTTTTAGTTATGCGAAAAGGCGTACGATCTCACTCACATGCCAAGACAACAGTCCACTTAGTTAAATTAACAGTCATCACTAATAGTAAAAATGTAAACAATACTAACTACCTGTTGCCTGAGTTTATTTTGAAATCTGGTCACTGGCATTAATGGTTGTTCAAACAATGTTTTTAACGGTGATTAACTTCATGAATATTACTGAGCTTTCCCTTAAAATAGACTGATCTCTGCAGTTCACTATCTAGAGCAATAGGGACACACATCATTTGGTACAAAAACCAGTGTACTTTCCAGAGTTATCCTCCTTACATGTATTAATATGGCGGCAAAACGTGATACTTTCAGTTTTATCGTAGTGATCTGTTGTCAGTGTTTATAAATAAAGTCGTTGTCTGTGCACAAAACCATCTGTACAGTACTATACAGTAACAGTCAAACAGCTTTCACTCTCTACTAAATATTTCGTTTAGATGCTATGTAATAATGATAGTTTGATTGGAATAGTCTGATCATATTGCGATGTACAAAACGTGAAAACCGAAGTTTGTAAAATAATTTTCTTTTGTTCAAATATTATTGTTCTCATGTGCTGAAAATAAGAAATATTTCAATATTTATAAGTAGTTTTTCATGGGTCGACTTATAAACGGGTCAATAAAAAAATACGTTTTCAGGGCTTGAAATTAGGGACTCGACTTATAGCCGAGATCGACTTACAGGCGAAGATATACGGTATATCCAATTAAGGTTTAAGCACACTGTCCTGGGCACACACTTCAGCTATCTGGGCCGTCTGTCCAGAACAGTGGGTTAGTTGTTAGTTGGTTAGTGAGAGAGAGAAGAGGGTGTAGTGGCCTTATACCTACCCACCGAGCACTCAAGAACTCGCTCTGGGTTGGAGCCGGTACTGGCCTGCGAACCCTGTACCTACCAGCCTGTAGTCCTATGGCTTAACCACTGTGCCACCGAGGCCGGTACCATGTTGCACGACTCACTTCGTACAGTGTATTTAATGATCACTGTCTGGCACACCTTGAGGTAATACCTGTGTATTTAACGACCACACAGCTTCTAACAGTGTTGCATGGCACACCTAATACCTGTGTATTTAACGACCACACCATTTCTAACCATGCTGCAGTTTGCACATCACTGTGCATTTTTCAGTGGTGAACACATAAATCTGATCAACTAATTAACTGCCATTTTCCCCTTTCAGGGCATTTAATATTTCTACCAGGTGGTCGAAATGAAATACATCACGTACCTCCCTATCAAACCATCATATGAATTACGGCAAAATCTCAGCGACATGATTCCTGCCATCTGCCCATTGTTGTGGAGCTGAGAGAGTTCAATAACATGCGACACCAATCAATTCACATCTCACGCCAAGCACACGGAGAGAAACCCAAGTCAAAATCAATGTATCGGGAGAGAGCGAAATCTACCTGCTAATCTGCATGCATGTATAATGATGTGCTTTGACAAGTAAGGTACGCATCGATGATGGAATATATATATACATACACACACATACACATACACTTACACACACACACTTACACTTACACTTACACACACACACACACACACAGTGAAACCTCTCAAGACCAGACCCTCTGTAAACCAGAATTCCCTTAAAACCGGACGTTTTACAGTCCCTTTTTAAAAACCAGTACAGAACTTAACCTCTCTAAACAGGATCCCTCTTAAAACCGGACATTTTATTGGTCCCAAGGGTGTTTGGTTTAGAGGGGTTTTGAAACAAATGTTTTATTTAACAACATACTCAACACATTTTAACTAGGGTAATATGACATGTGCAGGAGGTAGGGATGTCTGAGGGTCAAAATCCCTCCCTGCTCATTGACATTTTTTTATTTTTCAATATATTTTCTAGGGAAGATACGTCTCGACCCCTCTATAAAATTCATTCGTCATAGTGAAAAACCCTCTATAAAATTCATTCGTCATAGTGAAAAAACCTCCTGTTACAATTCCTACTAACATGCCTGCATTGGACATAGTGAACAAACCCTCCTGTTACAATTCCTACTAACATGCCTGCATTGGACATAGTGAACAAACCCTCCTGTTACAATTCCTACTAACATGCCTGCATTGGACATAGTGAACAAACCCTCATGTTACAATTCCTACTAACATGCCTGCATTAGACATAGTGAACAAACCCTCCTGTTACAATTCCTACTAACATGCCTGCATTGGAGACATAGTGAACAAAACAACCCCTCCTGTTACAATTCCTACTAACATGCCTGCATTGGACATAGTGAACAAACCCTCCTGTTACAATTCCTACTAACATGCCTGCATTGGAACATAGTGAACAAACCCTCCTGTTACAATTCCTACTAACATGCCTGCATTGGACATAGTGAACAAACCCCTCCTGTTACAATTCCTACTAACATGCCTGCATTGGACATAGTGAACAAACCCTCCTGTTACAATTCCTACTAACATGCCTGCATTGGACATAGTGAACAAACCCTCCTGTTACAATTCCTACTAACATGCCTGCATTGGACATAGTGAACAAACCCCTCCTGTTACAATTCCTACTAACATGCCTGCATTGGACATAGTGAACAAACCCTCCTGTTACAATTCCTACTAACATGCCTGCATTAGACATAGTGAACAAACCCTCCTGTTACAATTCCTACTAACATGCCTGCATTAGACATAGTGAACAAACCCTCCTGTTACAATTCCTACTAACATGCCTGCATTAGACATAGTGAACAAAACAACCCCTCCTGTTACAATTCCTACTAACATGCCTGCATTAGACATAGTGAACAAACCCTCCTGTTACAATTCCTACTAACATGCCTGCATTAGACATAGTGAACAAACCCTCCTGTTACAATTCCTACTAACATGCCTGCATTGGACATAGTGAACAACCCCTCCTGTTACAATTCCTACTAACATGCCTGCATTGGACATAGTGAACACATAGTGAACCCCTCCTGTTACAATTCCTACTAACATGCCTGCATTAGACATAGTGAACAACCCCTCCTGTTACAATTCCTACTAACATGCCTGCATTAGACATAGTGAACAACCCTCCTGTTACAATTCCTACTAACATGCCTGCATTAGACATAGTGAACAAACCCTCCTGTTACAATTCCTACTAACATGCCTGCATTAGACATAGTTAACAACCCCTCCTGTTACAATTCCTACTAACATGCCTGCATTAGACATATGGGAAGCGGGACGTAGCCCAGTGGTAAAACATTTGCTTGATGCACAGTCGGTCTAGGATCGATCCCCGTCAGTGGACTCATTGGGCTATTTCTCATTCCAGCCAGTGATCCACAACTGGTGTAACAAAACATTGAGTGATTTATTGCTCTCAAAACTTAGATTAGGGGGAGCCATTTAAGATAACACCATCTCGTTCCAGCCAGGGCACCATGACTGGTATAACAAAGGCAGTGGTATGTACTACCCCGTCTGTGGGAAGGTACATATAAAAGATCCCTCTCAATATCTGTGTGGTCCTTAACCACATGTCTAACACCATATAACCGTAAATAAAATGTGTTGAGTGTGTCATTAAATAAAACATTTGTTTATTTTTTCAGTGTATAACTTCAGTCAATAGTGGGTTTGAATCTCTGAGCAAACAATTTTCAAATGCTTAAAAAGTAGAACAAAAGTGTGATGCCACAGCTACATTGTCTTGATTAATAAATGTTAGTGTTAAAGAATAACTATACCAATGATTATTAACAAGTGACTAAATTTTACACACATACATGTATATATATATAGATGTATTTATCATATAATATCTTACATTTTCAGTACAATCAAAATATGTGATATTTTTCAGATAACATACTTTAAGAATTTGATAACTTTGCAAATTAGATGTAAATTAGTTGAGGTCTCAGCACTAGGTTTATTGACATTTAAGAAAAAGTACTTGGGTGACACTCCATGATTGACAGATGCATTCAAAGTCATCAAATAAAAACATTTCAGTGGCAATTTGACACTGAAAGCTGTCCAGCGTTCAGAAAACAAAAAATGTTAGGCATAACTTTATTTTGATGTAAGGAAATCCAAAATGACGTCATTCCAGTTTGACGTCATTTCCATTTAAAAATACACCACGCCACATATTCTTACGTCATTTGAATATCTAGTAATGGCAGACTGGAATTAAAGTTGCGTGTACAGTTTACAAAAACACGTTGTATTAAGCTTGAGCTTATATGATAAAGACATTATTACCCTTGTGTATTTCGGTATCGTCAATATCATATATTAGGAATAAAAATAATGTATTATGCTCGCAAGAGGCTCGCATAATACAATTTTTATTCCTAATATATGATATTGACGATACCGAAAAACACTCTGGTAATAACCTCTATATACGCACAAATATAAATAGATATCGCTACAGTGAAAATAACACTTCTTACTGTGACAATAACACCTTTTGAATATTACATGGTATTTTCATTAGAGAGGTTAATAGCACTATTATCAGTGTTTTTCAGACACGTCACTCAGTGTTACATAATAAACTGTTTTATTTTCCACAGTTCGACTGAATATTTCATGAATAGGAAACTGATGTGCCGTGTACAAGCATCGCCATAAATCAAATGTGTCAGTATCGATTCAATACAAAGTTAAGCGAACAACTTATCTTGGGTTTGAAAAGACCAAGTAGCACACGGGAACAGGCAAACACAAATAAAACATCACTAAGTGGATACTTAATCAAAATAGTTCATATCAATGAGACCATGTCTGTTGGCCATGGTTTTTCAGTAATGGTGGCATTCATTGGTGAAGAGTGTTCTTTTATTGACGAGTGTCGCTCAGAATTGCCCTCTCAGAACTGGCGCTATTAATGTCAGTCGGGCAAAAGAGACCAATGCTAACACATTTTTTCTCTCTCCAGCACCCAAAGATCAATGGGCATGGACAATAGAGGACGTATCTTGTGGTCTATTATCGGCACAATTTATCTGTTTTGGGTTCGAGTGCAATTAAACAAACAGATCTATTTGTGCACCAAATGAAGAGAGAAAGTTACGAGTGTATGAACAAGACGCAAGAGATGAGTAATCTTTGGTGCTGTGCAAATTGATCATTTATTAACCCTCTAACTGTGGAACTCACTATTTGAAATATTGGAAAATATTGATCAATTTCATTGACTCTTAAAGCTTTAGTTTTTTTCCCCCCATCATTATCAAGAAAGTATAATGCCTTGACCATTGCATTAATTTTCCACATTTGTACGTGCGTCATAAAACTGTGGAATTTGTTTTTATTTCAAATTACACTACATATGGTAAATAAATTTTCATTTCCCATTTTAGCATTGTTGCAAAGCAAACTGACCATGGCCCCATTCCACGAAGCGATCTTAGTGCTAAAATCAAATCTTTTCCTCTTTTTTTTCATGATCACTTAAGGTGATCTTAGAGCTAAGATCGTTTCGTGGAATGGGGCCCATTTCATTAACCCTCTACGTGTACATGTATATAACTACATGTAAACTTTTCTTCATTTTAAATTATTCAAAAATGTATAACCTTTTAAGGAATAAGTGTTTTTTCATTGATAAAATCAACAAAATGGACCAGTTTGTTAAGATTGTAGCTTTCAAATTTAAATTTTGGACCTCCATACTCCAAACTTCCATACAAACTCAAAAAAGAAAATAACTAAATGCAAATAAAGGCTCTAATAATCCTACATGTCAAAGAAAAGTGTTTAAACATCACCGGCAGCATACTTTAAACAATGACTAATAGTGTTAGTAATCTCAAAGACTTTAAACTATAACTATTACTTGTTAGTAATAGTGTTACTAACTACTTTAAACTATGTCTATTACTTGGATTAGTAATTGTGTTAAATATAGGTGTCTCACACTTTAAACTATGGCTATTACTGGTGTTAGTAATAGTGTTTCATGTAGGTATCTCAAATACTTTAAAACTATGGCTATTACTAATGTTAGTAATAGTAATTCATGTACAGGTCTCACAGATACTTTAAACTATGGCTATTACTGGTGTTAGTAATAGTGTTTCATGAAGGTCTCACAGATACTTTAAACTATGGCTATCACTGGTGTTAGTAATAGTGTTTCTTGTACAGGTCTCACAGATACTTTAAACTATGGCTATCACTGGTGTTAGTAATAGTGTTTCATGAAGGTCTCACAGATACTTTAAACTATGGCTATCACTGGTGTTAGTAATAGTGTTTCTTGTACAGGTCTCATTGATACTTTTAACTATGGCTATCACTGGTGTTAGTAATAGTGTTTCTTGTAGGTGTCTCATACCTTAAACTATGGCTATTACTGGTGTTAGTAATAGTGTTTCTTGTAGGTGTCTCATACCTTAAACTATGGCTATTACTGGTGTTAGTAATAGTGTTTCTTGTAGGTGTCTCATACCTTAAACTATGGCTATTACTGGTGTTAGTAATAGTGTTTCTTGTAGGTGTCTCATACCTTAAACTATGGCTATTACTGGTGTTAGTAATAGTGTTTCATAAAGGTATCTCAGATACTTTAAACTATGGCTATTACTAGCATTACCATTAGTTATAGTGTTACACATTAGAGTCTTACTTGTACATGTAACATCTAAAGATTTTATAAATTAGTTGAGAGTGTAATTCTGTAACTGAATCTAAGCTTTGTAATGGCGTAACTCTACCAGTCTACACACAAATCCCCAATGAATTGAGTTCAGTAACTTGTGACTAATGGAAGCTTCAAGTTGCTCGCTCTGCTGAGTAAAAATCTATCAGTCGTAAGCCAAGAGATGACCGCATTGTCAGGGCATTTACCATCCATTTCATGATGGATCCACACTATATGTACGTAGCTTGCCAAGATGGTGCAATGATGACCCCCCTCCCTGCCAACAGATGATTAGGTCATAGGATCAAACCTCATTGGTGGACCCAGTGGGTTTTTCTGTCCCAACCAGTGCCACATGACTGGTATGTGCTGTCCTGTTTATGGGGAAATGCATATAAACTTAAAAGATCCATTGATGCTAATGGAAAAATGTAGCATGTTTCCTCTGAAGACAACATCAGTACATGTATGTACATGTCTGTATGTACATGTCTATAGGTACATGTCTATATGTATTCAAGTGAACATGGCCAAATTATTATTATCAATATATACATGCAGACTCATTTAAAGGCAGTGTGTAACCTGAGGCTGAAGTAAATTGTAATTAATATTTAACTGAAATCTTGGCTAATTAATAATTTAACACCTGGCTACATATGTAATTTGTATACATGTGTATATGGAAAGGGTTTGACAAGTCCTCTGCCTTCGGTCCTGGCTAATGAATTTGTAGTCTGAGCTAGTGGGAATTATCACCTGTATAATTACTATAATAAGTAGGGCACTAGCCAAAGCTTCTGTGAGGGCTAGTGGGAATTATCACCTGTATAATTACTATAATAAGTAGGGCACTAGCCAAAGCTTCTGTGAGGGCTAGTGGGAATTATCACCTGTATAATTACTATAATAAGTAGGGCACTAGCCAAAGCTTCTGCGAGGGCTAGTGGGAATTATCACCTGTATAATTACTATAATAAGTAGGGCACTAGCCAAAGCTTCTGTGAGGGCTAGTGGGAATTATCACCTGTATAATTACTATAATAAGTAGGGCACTAGCCAAAGCTTCTGTGAGGGCTAGTGGGAATTATCACCTGTATAATTACTATAATAAGTAGGGCACTAGCCAAAGCTTCTGTGAGGGCTAGTGGGAATTATCACCTGTATAATTACTATAATAAGTAGGGCACTAGCCAAAGCTTCTGTGAGGGCTAGTGGGAATTATCACCTGTATAATTACTATAATAAGTAGGGCACTAGCCAAAGCTTCTGTGAGGGCTAGTGGGAATTATCACCTGTATAATTACTATAATAAGTAGGGCACTAGCCAAAGCTTCTGTGAGGGCTAGTGGGAATTATCACCTGTATAATTACTATAATAAGTAGGGCACTAGCCAAAGCTTCTGCGAGGGCTAGTGGGAATTATCACCTGTATAATTACTATAATAAGTAGGGCACTAGCCAAAGCTTCTGTGAGGGCTAGTGGGAATTATCACCTGTATAATTACTATAATAAGTAGGGCACTAGCCAAAGCTTCTGTGAGGGCTAGTGGGAATTATCACCTGTATAATTACTATAATAAGTAGGGCACTAGCCAAAGCTTCTGTGAGGGCTAGTGGGAATTATCACCTGTATAATTACTATAATAAGTAGGGCACTAGCCAAAGCTTCTGTGAGGGCTAGTGGGAATTATCACCTGTATAATTACTATAATAAGTAGGGCACTAGCCAAAGCTTCTGTGAGGGCTAGTGGGAATTATCACCTGTATAATTACTATAATAAGTAGGGCACTAGCCAAAGCTTCTGTGAGGGCTAGTGGGAATTATCACCTGTATAATTACTATAATAAGTAGGGCACTAGCCAAAGCTTCTGCGAGGGCTAGTGGGAATTATCACCTGTATAATTACTATAATAAGTAGGGCACTAGCCAAAGCTTCTGCGAGGGCTAGTGGGAATTATCACCTGTATAATTACTATAATAAGTAGGGCACTAGCCAAAGCTTCTGTGAGGGCTAGTGGGAATTATCACCTGTATAATTACTATAATAAGTAGGGCACTAGCCAAAGCTTCTGTGAGGGCTAGTGGGAATTATCACCTGTATAATTACTATAATAAGTAGGGCACTAGCCAAAGCTTCTGTGAGGGCTAGTGGCTTTTTTCAAACATGCGTTTAAATGTGTTATAGAAAAGTATGTTATTCAACCAGTACTGGTAAATATATAACTGTACATGTACATGAAGTTGTGATATCTCAGTGTTAATTATTAATATTTTGGTTTCTTGCCATCAATCAGAAGAAAATCATTAATTCACAAGTAGAAGCAGAGCTCTATTTAAAATGTTTGTAAAACTACTTGTGGTGGGGATCTTTTATCTGAGGAGGAAAGTACACAGGTATAGTACATTTCTAGTTATGTAATGCATGAGACTTGATCTGTCTTTAAAAGTGTAAGTTAAACTTGAATCTGACAAAAGTCTTTCATAGCAAATGTGCAACAACAATGGAAAAATAAATTGTAGTTTGTTTAGTGAGCCTTTATTTTGTTACATTTTGTCTGGCTGATATTAATCACTATATTCATGTAACCTCTAACTTTAACTTAGTTCAAAATTATCTCACAAGATTCTAGCAGTTGCATGCCTGTCCAGGGCCTGAGACTCAACTTGCACCAGAAATCATAGTCTGATACATCTGCTGTCAAACTAAATTTGATGGTCAATTCAGTGTCACAGCAAATATACCCGGTAATATAGGATTAACAAAATCCCTGGACCCAAAACTGATAATTAATCAGAGATGTGAGAGGGGCTGGAACAAAAAAGCTTACTGTGGCCGGTGTCCAGGGACCGCTCAAGGGCCCCTGAAGGAAAACTTGTTCGCAACCCCTGGAACTGCAAAAAAATTGCATTCAATGCTAACAAATCTAAACTGGTTATAACTTATAATATACGGCACACATCATCAACTTGAAACCATGAAAACATGGAAATGAACCTTGTGTGGTCAACAGTATTGAGCATCGTGTTCTTTTAGAAGAAATGAAAAAGTGCATTTCCGCGTAGCTCTCATATCTCTGAATTAATGCACCTTTAATGGAAAAATTATCCAGAAAGTTTGTTTTGTGTAACAACACCACTATACCTCATTCATTTATTAATCATCAGCTATTGGATGTCAAACATTTGTTAATTTTCACACATGGCATAGTCTTAATTAGAGAGGAAACCTGCTAAAAAAAGATTCTGCTAAAAAAAATTCATTTAATTAGTAGTAAGGAATCTTTTATATGCAGGGCTTGAACTTAATGACGGGATAGCACACACCACGATCTTTGATATATCAGTTGTGGTGCACTGGCTGGAACGAGAAATAGCCCAATGGGCCCATGCACCGACAGGCATCGATCGTAGACTGACCATGCAGCAAGTGAGCAACTGATAATTAATTAATACACCTTTTTAACAGAGAAATTATCCAGATGCCAATTACCAACAAACGGATCAGTCTGTAAAGCTATCAATATCTAGCAAGGTGGAAGAATGATTTAATTAGCTCTTCAGCAGCCTGACAAGATGACGGGCTACACGTATGCGAGACGAGGGGTGCAGGGAAGATAGGCTGCAGTGTCGTCCATAAATCTGATTACACTTGTCTTAGCCTCGACCCGGTTCTGAGTGGGGTCAGCTGTACAGAAAACCATGGCCTGTGAATGAAACCAAGCATTTCAGGTTCCAGACACCATTATCAAGTGTCTGGAATATACCAAACGAAATGAATATTGGTTTTACAACACCTTGAGAACATTTTGAGCAATGGCTACATGGTATATTGGGTGTTTAATATATTAATAATCTTAAAAAAAAGAAAAAGAAAAAAAAAGAGCTGAAAACATACAGAAACATAAACACTCCCCCTCCCCCACCCCCCTCATTACATGCAAGCAAAAATTGCTTGGAACATGTTCAGTTTAAATGACACTAATCCTCAAAACAAGTTCAATATGTTCGGAGAATATTAATATTATTATGCAGCAGTGGCGTAGCTTGGGTTGCCAGCGCCTGGGGCAAGGCAAGTATTGCGCCCTCTAACCAGTGGACCGTTAGCACTCCCAGAGTCCCTTCCACCAGTCCAGAATGTTGTGCCCGGGGTGACTGCCCCGGTGGCCCCACCCATACTACGCCACTGTTATGCAGTCATATACTGAACATAAATTTGTTCTTCCAAGTCTGCCACAAATGTTGCATCTATTTCTCATTCACAAGGATCTAAACAACAATGGAACGAAGCTAGTGATTCTTCATTATGAATAGTAACTTGTCTAGGCTAGTAGGGGTGTCACAGTACACTGATTTATTTTACAACTGACGATACGATACCTGATACCCTTTGTCTGTGTATCGATTCATATTTTCACCATGTATCGAATCCTATTTTAATTTCCCATCAATTTACTTATTGACAAGTCATTTCCTTTAAGGCGAAACAGTGAAGCAGGCCCGTGGGAACGACTTTGGGAGTGGTGCGGGGGGGGGGGGGGGGGCACTGACAGATCGGGTACGAATTCTATATCAGATTTTGGTTATAATGGCAAACATTAATATAATAAAAAAAAGGCTCACAAGTGGGGGGGGGGCCTGTGAAGTGAACCAAAAAATATGTGCCTGCTTACATGTATGTCAGTATGACATTGTCTAGATGATGTGGCGTTTCCACATTAAAACTGTGTTTTATCAGTGTTTCTCTTTTTATCATATTTATATTTATTAAATTATTTGACCCAAGCTTCAACTTCCTGTTTTACTGGGAAAACATGGCAAATCATGCATCGTGATACATGTATATTGTATCGTGGGTTATGTATCGTGACATGTATCACGAGGTAGGTGTATCATGATACCCCTATAGGCCAGTCAGGTAACATTTTGCTCAGTATCGCGTTGTGATTCGCTACACAATTTTAAAACATATGAACAGTAGTTGCTAATCAATTTTTAATAGACTAGAATTATCGCTAATCAAGATGTTGAAAACAAGGTGTTTCCTGCTAGTACTACTACTAGTCTCTGGAAGTGGATGAAAATAGTTCTTGATTTCTAGGGGCGAGACGTAGCCCAGTGGTAAAACGCTTGCTTGGTGTGCAGTCAATTTGATATCGATCCCCATCAGTGGGCCCATTGGGCTATTTCTCGCTCCAGCCAGTGCACCATGACTGGTACATCAAAGGCTGTGGTATGTGCTATCCTGTCTATGGGATGGTGCATATAAAAGATGCCTTGCTGCTAATCGAAAAGAGTAGCCCATGAAGTGGCGACAGTGGGTTTCCTCCTTCAATATCTGTGTGGTCCTTAACCATATGTCCGACGCCATGTGTTGTGTGCGTTGTTAAATAAACCATTTCCTTCCTTGTTAATTTCTATGCCTGCTGAAAACCTTCTACATGCAGCTCTAGCAGCCACCTGTTACTGCAGACCTGTGCATGTGTATGTATATATATATAATGCCTGGCTGCATTCACTGCTGGTTGTGCATTGTGCATGCACATTTACATTGTAACTGTTACGCTTTCATGCCCCATAACATTACAAAACCCACCTTGTGTAAATCTTGTGCTATTACTTCTTTCAAGACAGATCCATATGACTAATCTTAAGATTTGTACCTTGTACAGTAACATGCTTAATTTAAACAGGAAAAATTTGCTAAGTGCATACATTACGATCGTGTTTCAAAACATGTCTTAAAACTAATATATATATACAGTGTTCAAGATATAAAAATTTGGGACAGTATCCCAGCTGGATACTAACATTTCAATATCTGGTATCCAACCTGAAAATTTAGTATCCCACTTTTAGATATAGTTACCTCACCTTCAAATATAGCAAGCAGGCCAATTTTAATTTTAATAAATAAAACAAAAGGCTGTATTGGTTGAAAACATTTTATAATGGCTACTTGCCTCTTCAGTGTTTTTATCGACTTTGGAATTACTAGGCCTAATTAAGGAAAACTTAGACTGGAAGGAAACATCCCAACAAAAACAATAGCGGCCTAGCGGTTCACAGTCTTTTGCTATCCCGCTATTGCTCCAATGTAGCATTAGACTGGGTACGAACTCGAAAATACTGTCACTTAACTTCATTTGTAAATGACGACTTACATTGTTTCAACAAAAAAATAAACACTCAGGATTAAAACCCCCCAACATTATATGGTATCCCGGCGGGATACTGGATTCTTGAAGTCTGGTACTCAAAATTAAAATCTGGTATCCCCGGGATATCGTGATACTGTTAATCTCGAACACTGATATATATATATATATGAATTAACAGGAGGTTCTGTGTTCAAGGTGTTATACATTTACATGTGTAAGGATATGACTCAGCTGGCTACAATGTATATATGTTTCCAAAATACATTACGGGGAGGTTAGCGTTGAGATACATGTGTGGTACCTGTATGTAGCCGAGTAGTAAAGGGGGTGAAATATAGCCCAATGGTAATGCGCTCGTCTGATGTGCGGTCAGTCTAGGATCGATCCCCATTGGTGGGTCCACTGGGCTACACAATATAATTCGATACTGGCTGATTAAAATCATCACCCCTCCACAAGCTTATTACTTACCTCTCATATTAGA
Source organism: Gigantopelta aegis (assembly GCF_016097555.1). Lineage (NCBI taxonomy): Eukaryota > Metazoa > Mollusca > Gastropoda > Neomphalida > Peltospiridae > Gigantopelta > Gigantopelta aegis. The sequence goes on from NC_054706.1 coordinate 16,805,560, forward strand.
ACGTGTATGTACAGGTCCAGACCTTGCTTTTTAATGTGCGCAGGTGCTATCGCACTCATAAAGCGCACATAATTTCAATCTGACAAGTGTGAAAAACAGCGCAAGTTACACTTAACAAACGGCGCACGAAAAATAGATGGGTATATTTATTTCCACTGTTTACAAAAATCAAGTTTTCATAGCTCATTTATCTGATAGGAAGGTCCTTTTATTAAAACAATAAAAATTAAAAACATGGAGTCATTATAAAGTGGTATTTCTCTGTGTTGACCAAATTGCGAAATACTTGTTTAATAAACACTTTTGTAGATGTACCAGTCAAAATCCAATTGGAGCTACACTGCTTATTTATTTTGGAGAGTGATTTTTCACTCACCTTAGCATATTGAGGTGTGCGATTTTCCACTCACCTATAATTTTCAAAAAACAAGGACTACAGGTCCATTCCTAGACTGTTGGGTATGGATCACTAATATGGCAAGCTTTTGGAAGAAAATGGTTCAAGCATGCCTGTCATGGACAAAACCAGTGACTTTGACACAGTTCTGCCCATGAGAGGCCAGAGTGGGGTGGGAGGTGTAAACATGTCATGACCCCTTAATCACAACTCTTTTTCCCTCACTATCTTTAATACTTTACTGTTGCCCCATAACAGGACTCAGTGTGTTTCTACCCCCCCCCCCCCCCCCCAATTTAGGTGGACTCCCAATATAAAATCTGGCTTCCACAATGCCTTTCGTGTCCCTCAAGAATATCCAATTCTTTTTTCCTCTGCCCCCATCCTGCAGGGACAGATTCAGGATTTGTTTTGGTTTTTAGGCGACTAAGTAAAACAAGGGCACAAATGGACCAACTGCTAAAAAGGGCAACCCAGTGAAAAATTTTTAATTAAAAGCCCAGGGGTTGGATAGGAACTTCAGTAATGTTTGGAGGGGGATAGGTTCCCCTGGATCCATCTCTGCTGACCACTAGTTGTTTTATACTAGGTACCCACTGGCCCCCACAGGCACCCAAATGTCTACCTTAGTGTCTGCAATGTTCAGGTTAATTAACATTATTTATAAGATTAACTAAAACTATACCAGATCCAGGGGTGGGTGCATCCCCAAAATCATGTGGTTAACAATTAATACAATAAAATTAATTTTAACAAAATAATTTTTATCTTTATTTTTTTTTTTATTTTTTTTTTTTTTAGGGAGAGGGTTATAATAATATTCAGCTATGCATTTCTGGAGAAAGCTTAGCTTGAGTCACCTAGTCTCCTCCCCTCCCCACTATTGATGTGTTGTATGGGACAACAACATATATTAATAAAGGGAGGGCTTGATGTCACTCGAGCTAGGGAAAGAGCTGCATGTTAATGTAATCTTTGGATTACTGTATCATGTTGGGACATTTTTCATTCCAGCCAGTGCACCACAACTGGTATATACCAAAGACTGTGGTATGTGCTATCCTGTCTGTGGGATGATGTATATAAAAGATACCTTGCTACTAATGAAAAAATGTAGCAGGTTTCCTCTCTAAGACTATATGTCAACATTACCAATGTTTAACATCTAATAGCCGATGATTAATAAATCAATGTTCTCTAGTGGTATCAAACAGAAACAAACTTCCAACTTCTCTAGAAAAAAAACGTGTAGGCTGTCCCATATGCTAAAAAAGAATAATTAAGACATAATAGTTAATTAATATATGAACATTACCAAATGACAGTTTATGTTAGTACAACATAACTGATTACTTACCGCAATTTTTACATACAATCTTTTTAATACTTCTAGCGGTTTTCTTCTTCGCTTCCACAGGCAAGGCACTCTGTTGAAAGTATTTCCCATTCCCCACAGACACGCGAAGAAAAAATATATATTTCTTGTTGTACGTAATTTCCGATACACATTGCGTCTTGTTCAGGGTACCAAAAACCCCCACTGTAACCTTCTTCGTTCTTTTGCCCCCATTTACGAGCGTCTTCCCTTTAAGTATTTTTCGCACCTGTATTGATGAATTATACCTGTCGCCGTTCCCCGTGGGTCGGGATTTGACCCGACCCTCGATCACAATGTCGGCGAGAATTGCATTGGAGCTCGGGTCGCTATATCCCGTGTCACATGTCTCCCCCGCCACCGACCCTACGTGAACGACGAATAACAGTAAACCCAAAATGACGAGTCGAATCCGAAACCACCTCATCTTGGCGACATAACGAACTGCCTGTTGCCGCGTTGGATTTTTTTCTCTCTACTCTCTCTCTCTATATCGAGTTGGTGTGGAGTCAGAGGACGTAACATACGCTGTGATATATCCACGTTCTTTCACATGTCGACTTGTGATGCGTATGGCCTCACTATGCGGTACGCTTTTTCGTATTCTTTACTCCGTCTACCGAAACGGCCAATCAATTGAAGCCACTCTCCCGACGTTGGGAATGGTTTATGCTTCATTTCCGAAATCTCGTCACATTTTAACGTTACAAGCCGGGGTTTTCACCGCTCATCAAAGAGACCACAACTAAATCGCGTTACCACCAACGCATATTGATTGAATGGGGTGGACACCCGGGTTTGATAATCCTGTTAGGTTTATAAGTTAATCAGTCACGTGACTATGACGTGCTTCTTTGCTTTACGGAAGGATTGTGTCTATATGGAGTTAAATACTGCAGTGGGCGATATTGCCGTGCAATTAAGTAATCAATTTAATTTCTTCCAAGCCATTTGAGATGATTATGGACGATAGTTTATTTCAAGAATACATTTGTTATGATTGGGGTGGGGTGGGGTGGGGTGGATGGGGGAGGTTTTCTGCTATAACCCGATCTATTTGGATCATTATATTTATTTCGTTTCATTTCGTTTCATTTCGTTTCATTTCATTTCAATTCGTTTCATTTCATTTCATTTCAGTTTATTTATTTTATTTATTTATTTATTTATATATTTATTTATTTATTTTACTGAGTCGTAACTAAACGGGCGTGTTCAGTTTGGAAAGACGGGCTAGTTCAGTTTGGAAAGACACAATATTAATTTCGTTTTCTTTCTTTTTCTTTCCATGTGGTTTTTAATTTTAATTTTTTCTATTTTTTTAAATTTATGTGTGGGGTGGGGTGGGGATGGAAGCTCAGTGGTAGAGCATCCGTCTGAGGTGTCATGAGTTGTAGGATCGAGTGTAGGTACATCAAAGGTCTGGTAAAATTATTTCAAAGGATTTTTGCATTAAACGTATTGTATATAAAAGTAAAGAGGTATTCATTTATCATGTTTGTAAATGCTACGTATAATAGAGAGATATATTAGTTATATTGAACATTCAAAGTGCATCTAACTCACATGCATTAAAAAAAAACTATATAAAAAAATTTGGCCGCGTCGCAATCATGAATGAATGAATGAATGAATGAATGAATGGTGTAAGTTTAATAAAAGTTAAAGATAAAATTTGTTTTGTTTGACGACACCACTAGAGCACATTGCTTAATCAATCATCGGCTCTATTGGATGTTAAACATTTGGTAACTCTGACAATCTTAGAGGGGAAACCCATTACATTATGCCATTAGTAGCAAGGGATCTTTTATATACACTTTCCCACAGGCAGGAAAACACATACCGCGGCCTTTGACCAGTTGTGGTGCACTGGTTGAAAAGAGAAAAAAACAATAATCAGTTGAATGGATCCATTGAGGTTGTTCGATCCTTCGACGCAAGCACCTCAAGCGAGCACTCAACCGACTGAGCTAAATCCCGCCCTGAAAGTTTAACAAACCAATAACACAAAAATATACATTGGCTATTGGGTGTCAAACAAAGGTAAATATATAAAGATGAGTATACGACACCGAAAGGTGCGCCATATTTAGTGTAAACGAACCCTTAGAACCAAACAGCTATAGTTTAAAATATTAATTTATTCTTGTATACGACCTGGATGTGTGATGGGTGGGGTGATAAGGAACTATGACTGGACTTTTGACTTTGAATTGTTTCAACATGTTTATATATCACTAAGGTTTTAAGCATGTCTGTCCCGGGTCCCGCCTCTGGATGGCCAGGTGTATGCTCCTGGACAGAACTATGGCTGGAAATAAGAAGCGAATCGATTGGGTTACATACAATAGTCCGGTGCGGATTCGGCGGGGGATGCACTGGATGCCTGTGCCAATCCTCGGCAATTTTTTAAAATCTAAACGCAAGTAAATAAATAAGACAACATTTAAATAAATGAAACTGATGTACTTTCACCTCTCCATCCTATAAGATCGCTAATGCAAAAACACAAACCTATCTATAGTATTCATAAACACGTGTGTGTGTGTGTGTGTGTCTGTGTGTGTGTGTGTGAGAGAGAGAGAGAGAGAGAGAGAGAGAGAGAGAGAGGAGAGAGAGAGAGAGAGAGAGAGAGAGAGAGAGAGAGACAGACAGACAGACAGACAGAAACAGACAGAGACATACAGAGATAGAGAGATAGTAAGAGAGACACAGGGAGGGACAGAGAGACAGATACAGACAAACAGACATGGCATACATACAGAGAGATAGAGAAAAGGAATGAGGGGGGGGGAGAGAAAGTGAATGAGTAAGAGAAAGAGAGAGAGAGAGAGAGAGAGAGAGAGAGAGAGAGAGAGAGAGAGAGAGAGAGAGAGAGAGAGAGAGAGAGAGCGAGAGTGTGTGTGTGAGAGAGAGAGAGAGAGAGAGAGAGAGAGAGAGAGAGAGAGAGAGAGAGAGAGAGAGAGAGAGAGAGAGAGAGAGAGAGAGAGAGAGAGAGAGAGAGTAAAGTACACAAGTTTATAACATCAGTAAATACATCAAGACGAAGTAACAAGTTTGGCAATTATCATTAGTATTGAACATTAATTCACTGATTGACAATTGTGAAATCACCTAAAGTGTAAGGGGTTGTGACTTGCAGGAGAGAGAGAGAGAGAGAGAGAGAGAGAGAGAGAGAGAGAGAGAGAGAGAGAGAGAGAGAGAGAGAGAGAGAGAGAGAGAGAGAGAGAGAGAGATATTACAACCAGTGCAGCACAATTGGTCAAAGGCCGTGGTATGTGCTTTCCTGTCTGTGGGAAAATTCCTCTTTAAGACTCTTTGTCAGAGTTACTAAATGTTTGACATCCAATAGCCGATGATTAATTAATCAATATACTCTAGTGGTTTCGTTAAACACAACAAACAAACTTTTTTAATACATTTTGTTTTTAGTAAAGTGGCCGGTAAGTGTTTAACATTATTTTGAAAGATGGGGGACTAATAACAACTACCCTACTAAATTCATGGTTCGATCCATATCCTTATGAATAACTTGAAACACCCGCGTGACTATGCAGCATCTAAATATTTTGCTCGCCTACACGCAAAACACCGAATAGATGACGTAATTAGTCCACGTGTCACGCTAAAGATCCTAGGCCAATATCCTATAGACCGGCTTCAGAATGAGTGTCATCCAGAATGGACATTATATAGGTCTGTATTCATTATCTTATATTGTAACGAAACGTTTTTGGTAAACACGCTTTTGGTGGTGTGTGTGACAAATATAGGGGCACCCTAAGACGCGTATCCCCAAAACACTGCCACCTAAGAACACATGACACGGGGGACCGGCCTTGTGGTTAGGCCATCGGTCTACAGGTTGGTAGATACAGGGTTCGGATCCCAGTCGAGGCATGGGATTTTTAATCCAGATACCGACTCCAATCCCTGAGTGAGTGCTCCGCAAGGCTAAATGGGTAGGTGTAAACCACTTGCACCGACCAGTGATCCATAACTGGTTCAACAAAGGCCATGGTTTGTGCTATCCTGCCTGTGGAAAGCGCAAGTAAAAGATCCCTTGCTGCTAATCAGAAAGAGTAGCCCATGTAGTGGCGACAGCGGGTTTCCTTTCAAAATCTGTGTGGTCCTTAACCATATGTCTGACGCCATATAACCGTAAATAAAATGTGTTGAGTGCGTCGTTAAATAAAACATTTCTTTCTTTACCAGACACGGGCGTAGGAAGGTGCCAAAACGTGTGTGTGTGTGGGGGGGGGGGGGGGGGGCACACACACACACACACACACACACACACATACATATAAATACATGTATAAATATATACCCCTGCCCACCCCATTCCCACTTCCTACGCCATGAAAAAGAACACAAAAATACAGATCTACATAATATTGTCCTCTCCGGGTGGTACTTAGGCCCAACTCATTCTGCAGCCGTGGGTTGTTTTCTGACATCACTTTCGGTATATTGATCCGTGTATCATCCGTAAAACGCACCCGACACCGAGTGATATTGATCGATGACTTTTTAATGGACACGAAAATTATAGTTTTCTAGTTTTAATTATGGAAATAAAATGCCATGGGTTTTTTAATGTGATCTTTCGCACCCCAAATTGAAATGGCGTAATCCCGGTTATTGGAATGTGGTGGTTGGTGTTTTTCCTTGTCTTCACTCTTTGTTGAATAACTGTCGGAATTACACAGGCAAATAAAACAGTGGAAAAGGCGAGGGGTTACTTTCTAAAAGCTAACATTCAAACAAGCCCACCTTTGGACGAAGAATACGCCCGCTATGCTAACAGCCATTACGACGTTGATGTATACGAGTAAGGGCGGGTCAACAGCTTCTTCCGGCCCTTTATACCGTCAAGTGTGGGTGTGCAGGGTGGATGTACGGGTTGATATTACCGGATGTTTATTTCAGCTTGTCAGTATGACTTTTTTAATAACCCACTATAAAAATGTTTATAACTTTCGGTTACCACATTTCGAAATACAGGTATATGACAAATACAGCCAAACCCACCAAGGCGGTTACTTTTTCGCGTATATTATGGAGATTTAATATATCATTATTTTGTGCTATAGCAAACTCCCTCCCTCCCCTCTATCTATCCCAACCTGTACCTGTATGTCTCTCCCTGTCTGTCTCTGCTTATCTCCCTCTCTGTCTTTCTCGATCAGTGTTAACATATCCATATAATATCTTCAATATAATAATAATTATATATCAACATATGTTCACTGGGAACGTATAAGCCATATAGACATACCAGTTCTCATCGACAACAATGTTGAAACATACTATCCCAATATATATATATATATATATATATATATATATATGTTTTTTAATTATTATTATTATTATTATTATTGATAGACAATACTAGAGACCATATCTAGTAATTTTTCGTTTGACCAATGAAAGTATAGATTATTTTTATTATTATTATTATTCCAAAGCCTGGTGTCCATAAAATATGTCTCAGACACAGATTGACGCAGACCGACACAAGCGCTCAACATCCGCCATTTGTCACCGATCGATGTACGAAGCTAGCCTGCGACTGTGTTCCATAAAAAAAACCCCGTTCTTTGGTCTGCGAATAATTTGACTAATACAATCATCTTCTAGAGGTTGGGGTGGGGTGGGGTGGTGGTGGTGGAGGTGTTGGTGGTATGGGACATAGCCCACTGGTAAAGCGCTTGCCTAATGAGCGGTCGGTCTAGGATTGATCGGTGGGCCCATTGGGCTATTTGTCATTCCTGCCAGTGCTGCACAATTGGTGTAACAAAGGCCATGGATGTACTATCCTGTCTATAGAATGGTGTAAATAAAAGACCCCTTGCTGCTATTAAATCAAAAAGAATAACCCATGGAGTGGCGCCAGCTCATTTTCATTTCATTTCAACTTATTTTCGTGCTTATATCTAACTAAGGTTCAAGCACGATGTCCTGGGTACACACACCTCAGCTATCTGGGCTGTCTGTGCAGAACAACCAGATCATTAAAAACGTTGTAAGATAAATGGTATCTAATGGCCACTCATGTAGTACTCTATATGACTACAACGATTATGTCCCTTTAAATAAAAATGATGCATATTGGTTTTCTTTGGAATGCTGTTTGCGCCCTTAGAAAATGACAATTTACAAACACACACACCCCCCCCCCCCCCCCATGCCTTGAGACAATACACATATTTGTGTATTTAATTATAATGAATATAATGTACATCAGACAAGACTTACTCTTCTGCAAATTATTTTGATTGTCTCAAAACACCAAAACTACACTGTGAGTTAATTTGGTAGTTTTGTAAAATAATCCGCAAACGTGCGACGGTTAAGAATTCGATTTACCACCACGGAGTTGCGTGCTAGGAAATAAATACTTTTCAAATGAATCAAGCAGTTAATTGACCAATCGATCAAGGTGCAAGGCAGTGAATCAGCTAATCAAAATGCTTTTATTTATGATCTCGTTTGATTAGTACTATGTGTATTTCGCTAATGTTGTTATTTCGATTTTTGTTTTTATTTCGAGGTGGGTTTTTTCTTCATTTTTGTTTTCATCATATATATTGTTATATATATATATATATATATATATATATATATATATATATATATATATATATATATATATATATATATATATATATATATATATATATATCTATATACAAGTATATCTATTTTATGTGTCTATAACTGCCATGGGGTGGGACATAGCTCAGTGGTAAAACGCCCACTTGATTCGCAGTCGGTTTAGATCTCCGTCGGTGGACCATTTGGGCAATTTCTCGTTCCAACCAGTACGCCACGATGGGTATATCAAAGACGATGGCATGTGCTGTCATGTCTGTGGGATGGAATGATATGCTTGATTTAACGACGCACTCAACACATTTTATTTACGGTAATATGGCCTCAGCCATATGGTTACGGACCACACAGAGTAGCAAGGGATCTTTTATATGCACCATTCCACATACAGGTTAACACATACCATGGCCTTTGATATACCAGTCGTGGTGCACTGGCTGGAACGAGAAATAACCCAATGGGTCCACCGACGGGGATCGATCCTAGACAGATGGCGCATCAGGCGCGCGCTTTACCACTGGGCTACGCCACGTTCCCTGGTGCATATAACATATGTTTTGCTACTAATTGAAAAATGAAGCGGGTTTCGTCTCCAATACCAAATTTTTGACACCCAATAGCTGATTATTAATAAATCAATGTGCTCTAGTGGTGTCGTTAAACAAAACAAACTATATATATATATATATATATATATATATATATATATATATATATATATATATATATATATATATATATTATTTTTCTTTTGTACATACGAAATTATTGGAGGACAAAATCTGCTTTGGGCTACAACAAACATTAGGACGACAACAAACACCTTGCAGATATTCTAAACAGGAAAATATCTTTAATATGTAATTGTAGTCGTTGAAAAGGCTCTGTTACACTGGCAGCAAACTAAAGCCAGTCCCTTTAACTTGTCTTAAGGTCAGTTCATAGTTTGAGTGCTGACCTCATGCGCAAATGAAATTCAATATTTTATAAGGTAAATTAAAAATCATTGAACGAACGTGTACTAAAATTTAATATGAACTGTGTTAAAATCACACTGAATTCACTGAAAAATGAGGATTAGGTTTTTGAATAGGAGGACTGGGCGAGTCAACTACTCGCCGACGAGAGTCAGCGGTGAAGTATAAATCTAGCTTTAGTGTTTTACGTGCACGTTCAGAACAAGCTGTTGTCCATGACAGAAAGAGGGGTGGGGGGAGGTGGTTGGAGAAGCCGGGAGAGCACAGGCAGCCCGACCGTGATTTGATGCTATGGGTTTTGCAATAAGTTCCCGTGGGAAGTTCCCTTAAGAAAGGAAGGAAAACTCTATTAATGTGCCCGTATCCACTGAAGGTTCAGGCACGTCCATCCTGGGCACGAGTTCTAATTTACGCCAGATCTCCTGTCCAGAACAGTCCCTTTAACATGTCATGTCATAGGGTTTTACGTGCACATTCAGAACAAGCTGTTGTAGCGCACGCCTGTCCTGGACGCATGTACCCGCTCGGCCGGCCCCTCCGTCTAGGAAGGAAGGAAGGAAACTTGTTTAACGTGGGCACAAGTACCGGCTTTGGCCGGTTCCTCCGTCCAGGACAGGGTCCCTTTAACAGTGCCGCAACATTTAAGTATAGACTATAGAACCGGAAGAAAACTCGTCGACCAATGAGATGGCTGGAAATCCGGAAACGACACACCGGTTTTTACATTGGTACACGTGCTCTCGGTTCCCAGTCCCAGTCCGACCATAGCAACGCCGATAAACTAAACTGCTGGTTCCGATCGATATCGGAAAGCGATAGTCGCGCTAGAAGTTGCGATGGTTAATGCATTAAGTCAGTTATCATGACAACATATGCACAGCTAATAATGTCCCACGTGCGGCTAGCCTTACAGATCTTCAACACTTTGTTTATTTATTCGGTTGAAAATGTAACTTCATAATATTTTGCATGTCGCATGCTACTAATCGAAAAAGAGTAGCCCATGAAGTGGCGACAGCCGGTTTTCTCTCTCAATATCTGTCTAGTCCTTAACCATATGTCTGACGCCATATAACCGTAAATAAAATGTGCTGAGTGCGTCGTTAAATAAACAGTTTCCTTCCTTCCCTCTACTTAACAAATTTAAAATGGCGGAGATATTTTTTAAGATTGTTGTTGAAGATGTATTTTGTTAATAATGATGCAAGTACTTCAATCGGGATTTTGTGAGTTCGATAGGTAATACATTTTTGGTTTGTGTGTCCATTTGTTGCACTATTTCGGTTGAGAAACGGTTGAAACATGGTGCCACAGGTTTTGAATACGGGCTATATATATAGGGTATGTAACAAAATCCGGACGTAGTAAGAATCACAATTACTACGCCCCCCCCCCCCCCCCCCCCCCCCGGACTACCTAGATGTCACTGAAGACTACTAGTATGTGTCAGAATTACCATGTTTGTCTAGCTAGGCCAAACTTTAAGATACACACGCAAAGTAAAGCGCGATGTTCCATCAAGGTAGCACTGGGCCAGTGGCGACATCCCGTGTCTAAAAATAATCGCATTGATTCTAATTTTCAGTTCTTTGCTTCTTGCGTGATAAATTCAATTATTCATTGCTGTTATTGCGATTAATCTGAACTGAGATAAATTACTCTCCACATCCCCATCTGTATTCAAACATTGCTGAATAATATTGATTTTACGATATTCTGTGTCAATTTTCAATGTCACGCACGTGCATTCATGCAAATTATTAATAAGACTGTCGATAGTGTTTTTTGCCATTTTTATGATTTTTCCGACTAACAGAACCTTTTTAATGAGTTTAAATGATATATTCGATATTTGTGTTGTTTAGAATACCAGTGTCCAATCTAATTAAAATTAGCTCCACTATTACATGGTAGTCCCAGTAGAGCTAATAATGTATTTAATGTACAGCTCCGCAGGAACTGGGGTGAGGCACAGCCCCCCCCCTCCGACACACACACACACGCGCGCGCGCGCGCGCACACACACACGCACACTGAAGACGAAAATGTACGGTTATTTTTGTCCTACACTATACAAATAAGTATAAACATTTAATCTTGTGCCCTCACTAGAGACTGTCCCCTCTCCACTAGAAATTGTGCCCTCCCCATCCCCCTCCCCACCTATGTCGTTCCTACGGGGCCAGTGAAGTCGTTAAACAGGCTTTATTAGTGGGAAACGTGTGAACAATAATAACATACCCGAGAATGTCTTTCTAACTAAACCAGGGGCGAGACATAGCTCAGTGGTACAGAAAGAAATGTTTTATTTAACGACGCACTCAACACATTATTTTACGGTTATATGGCGTCAGACAAATGGTTAAGGACCACACAGATTTTGAGAGGAAACCCGCTGTCGCCACTACATGGGCTACTCTTCCGATTAGCAGCAAGGGATCTTTTATTTGCGCTTCCCACAGGCAGGATAGCACAAACCATGGCCTTTATTGAACCAGTTATGGATCACACCTACCCATTGAGCCTTGCGGAGCACTCACTCAGGGTTTGGAGTCGGTATCTGGATTAAAAATCCCATGCCTCGACTGGGATCCGAACCCAGTACCTACCAGCCTGTAGACCGATGGCCTACCACGACACCACCGAGGCCGGTAACTCAGTGGTACAGCGCTCGCTTAATGCGCGGTTAGTCTGGGATCGATCCCCGTCGGTGGGCCAATTGGGCTATTTCTAGTTCCAGCCAGTGCACCACGACTGGTATATCAAAGGCCATGGTATGTGTTATCCTGTCTGTGGGATGGTGCTTATAAAAGATACCTTGCTGCTAATCGAAAAGAGTAGCCCATGAAGTGGCGACAGCGGGTTTCCTCTCTCAATATCTGTGTGGTCCTTAACCATATGTCTAACGCCATATAACCGTAAAATAAAATGTGTTGAGTGCGTCGTTAAATAAAACATTTCCTTCCTTCCTTTTAACTAAACCATTCTGGTTTTCTCGTTCCAACCAGTGCACCACAACTGGTCCTGTCTGTGGGAAAGTGCATATAAAAGATCCCTTGCTGCATTAGAAAAAATGTAGCGGTTTTCCTCTGATGACTACGTGTCATAATTACCTAATGTTTGACATCCACTAGCCGATGATTAATTAATCACTGTGCTCTAGTGGTGTCGTTAAACAAAACAAACTTTAACAAACAAACTTTAAACCATTCTGTTCCTTCAGCTGACGCAAGTTTAAGTTTTTAGTTTTTTTGTTGTTTTTTTGCTTTGGGTTTTTACAACTCATCAGTGGAATATATAACATAAAAACAACTTATTATAGAAATATACAAAATACATTGACAAACCAAAGGTGGATTTGGTTTAATAAATATAATAATGTTCGAATGAAAGTGATTATTTAAGTTATGTTTCAACGAGACGAGGTTTGTCTCTCTCTCTCTCTCTCTCTCTCTCTCTCTCTCTCTCTCTCTCTCTCTCTCTCCTCTCTCTCTCTCTCTCTCTCTCTCTCTCTCTCTCTGTGTGTGTGTGTGTGTGCGTGTGCGTGCGTGTCACAGTACGTGTGTAACTGTGTGATGCGTGTGTGTCTGTCTGGTAGGTGTAGCACTGGTAATGAAAATAACTATTCAATTAACAAAAGAGTTCCAATATCATAAAACAAACATTATACTCTTCTGTATCACAAAAAGTATTAGTTCTTTTCCAGCAATATTTTATTATACCATTAAGTACGTGTTTACAGAATTACTTAAGTAATTTCCAGACAGAGTACTATACTCTCCCCCCTCTTTTTTTCTTTCCAGATTTATCAAAGGTTAACAAATCACATCTGATAATAACAAACTGCGTAATACGGCAAATGCAAGCTAAGTGACAAATCGACATGCCGACAAGACCACTTATTCAGCCTGTGATTGCTTTTTCGATAGATTCCTGGCGCTAATTTGCAAACAGGTCTCTTGTGGATAGGATATTTACAAAGCGGCCTTAATCACGTCCTTGACGGTTGCCAAATTCCTATTCACATTAAACAAAAACAAAAAAGCAGTGGATATTCGCGACGAAATGCTTCAGTTTTAGTTTTCATATAGGATATACCACGAAAAGACAAAAATATAATTGTGTTGAATAGTAGTTGTATACATGTGTGTACACCGTCTATATAGTATATGATATGAAAGTTTTAATAATATATGCCATGTTCATTTATAATGTGTAAGCTTGAATGTATGCCATGTTTATTTACAATGTTTAAACTTGAATTGTCGCCTTTTTTTTTGCAAATGAGAAAAATAGATGTACTATAGACCGGCCTCGGTGGCGTCCTGGTTAAGCCATTGGACGTAAGGCTGGTAGCTACAGGGTTCGCAGCCCGTTACCGGCTCCCACCCAGAACGAGTTTTAATAACTTAATGAGTAGGTGTAAGGCCACTACACCCTCTTCTCTTTCACTAACCACTAAGAATTAACAACTAACCCACTGTCCTGGACAGACAGCCCAGATATCTGAGGTGTGTGCCCAGGACAGCGTGCTTGAACCGTAATTGAATATAAGCACGAAAATAAGTTGAAATGATGTACTATAGTAATGGTAGTGTAGTGTAGTGTAGTGTAGTGTAGTGTAGTGTAGTGTAGTGTAGTGTAGTCAAATTGCTTGACCGTCCAACCGCTTACTGTTGTTATTATTTACCAGTTGGTCTGTCTGAGAAGACAACATGTTAATAATGAATACTGTTAAACCATAGGTTACTTCTGTTTCCTTTCCGTTTACTGTTCTTTCGGTTTATTCAATCGTTGTTCCCTACTGTCGAACGTAGAACAGCCCAAGGAGCGGGTGCAGGGTTTTATAAGCAGGGATGCAAAAAAGAAGAAGAAAAAAAGCAGCAATTATCTGCAATGCTCTTCAGGGGGCGGGTCGTAGCCCAGTGGTAGAGCGCTCACCTGATGCGCGGTCGGTCTGGGATCGATCCCTGTCGATGGGCCCATTGGATTATTTCTCGTTCCAGGCAGTGCACCACGACTGGTATGTCAAAGGATGTGGTATGTGCTGCCCTGTCTGTGCTATGGTGCATACCAAAGATCCCTTCCATTTTAAGACTTTATGTCAAAATTACCAAATGTTTGACATCCAATAACCGATGTTTAATAAATGAATGTGATCTAGTTGTGTCGTTAAACAAAACAAACAAACTTTTGCACTCCAGAACAATCAAACGGACAAAGGTATTCCTCTACTAGGAATAAATAAATAAAATCGTTTAAGTGTCCGTTAAACACGACTTGCTCGAGACGTTTCGAAGTGTGAGAAGGGTATGTGCATCACCAGCATACGCCAGTTGGATCCGCTCCTGAGCTCTTCACGTAGAAAGGCAGCTATAGGTAGGCAGAACTGGTTTAACGTGCGTACACCCAGATTGGGTTCAAACACGCTCGTTGTGGGTACAAATTCTGACAAAGCAAGCAAGTGATAAAACATCAGGAATAGCATACTACTTCCAGAAATAAAATGCTCATCAATCAAAGATGGAGTCATTGATGTTCGCACAAATCAAAGCTAAACGGATGTTCCAAAATCGATCGCATTGGGTGTGTGTGTGTGTGTGTGTGTGGTGTGTGTGTCTGTCTGTCTGTGTGTGTGTGTGTGTGTGTGTCTGTGTGGTGTGTGTGTGTGTCTGCGTGTATGTGGTGTGTATGTGGTGTGTGTGTGTGTGTCTCTGTGTGTGTGTGTGTGTGGTTTGTGTGTGTGTGTCTGTGTGGTGTGTGGTTGTGTGTGTGTGTGTGTGTGGTTTGTGTGTGTGTGTGTGGTTTGTGTGTGTGTGTCTGCGGTGTGTGTGTGGTGTGTGTGTGTGTCTGTGTGGTGTGTGTGTGTGTCTGCGTGTATGTGGTGTGTATGTGGTGTGTGTGTGTGTGTCTCTGTGTGTGTGTGTGTGTGTGGTTTGTGTGTGTGTGTCTGTGTGGTGTGTGTGTGTGTGTGGTTTGTGTGTGTGTGTGTGTATGTGTGGTGTGTGTGTGTGTGGTTTGTGTGTGTGTGTGTGTGTGGTTTGTGTGTGTGTGTCTGCGGTGTGTGTGTGGTGTGTGTGTGTGTGTGTGTGTATGTGTGGTGTGTGTGTGTGTGTGTCTGCGCTGTGTGTGTGTGTGGTTTGTGTGTGTGTTTGTGTGGTTTGTGTGTGTGTCTGTCTGTCTGAGTGTGTGTGTGGTGTGTGTGTGGTGTGTGTAGTAGTAGTAGTAATAGTAGTAGTAGTAGTATAGTAGTAGTAGTAGTAGTAGTAGTATAGTTGTAGTAGTAGTAGTACTAGTACTAGTAGTACTAGTACTAGTAGTAGCAACAGTAGCAGTAGCAGTAGCAGTAGTAATAGTAGTAGTAGTAGTAGTAGTAGTAGTAATTTATTCAAAACAAGTATGCATATAAAAAATATAACTGCAGCAAACCAACCAGGCATAAAGTAATACATGAAGTGACCCCTGCCCCTCCCACCACCTATGCCCCCCCCCCCCCCCGACCCATGTAATCAATTCTGGAGCCGACTTAATCAAGAATCAGGTTTTACTCCACTCCTGTGTTGGCGTTTATCAAACCACTTCCGGGAATAAAAGACGCGAGACGATCGATGCTATTAACTCGCCAAATTGCCATACCTGGAGATTTAATCAGTGGTTATGGCCACAAAAGGTGAACGGTCATTCACGAGGGCTTAACTATTGTAGAAATTATCACGACAGGGGTAGAAAAGAAAGGAATGGAATATTTGTTTAACTATTGTTTACCTTATTTTAAACAATAGCTTTTTAGTGGCTAGTAGGTCTATACGGCCATTGAGACAATTCATACAGTGAGAGAGAGAGAGAGAGAGAGAGAGAGAGAGAGAGAGAGAGAGAGAGAGAGAGAGAGAGAGAGAGAGAGAGAGAGAGAGAGATATTGTGAGTTGTAGCCTAAGTGGAATCAACGTGTTTCTTCTCTCTCTGTCCACCAAATGTCGAAAGAAGCATATGCTAGACACCAAATAACCTAAGTTGAAAATGTGCTGGTAAACAAATATTCTTTTCGGTTTTGGGCGAGACGTAGCCCAGTGGTAAAGCGCTTTCTCCACCTCCTCTTCCTTTCCCTTCCCTCAGCTACCATTTAGTCTCCGCTTTCATCCATTTCTCTTCCTTGTCTCAACTACTCTCCCCATGCCTTCCCTCCTCTCCCGACCCCTCACTTGCCGTTGCCCGCCCCCCCCCCCCAACTACCGTCTCCCCACATGTTCCCTTCCTTTTCCTTCCCTCTTCTCAACTACCTTTCCCAAACCTTTCTTTTTTCTCCCTTCAGCTGTTATTTCCTCTCCTCTCACTTTCCCTTCCACTTCCCTTCCCTCATCTGCTCTCCCCCTTTTCCTTCCGTCAGCTATTCATTCTAAACTCTCCCCTCCTTATCATTATCTCTCCTCAGCTACCCTCTCTCCTCTATCCTCCCTACCCTTCCCAAACCCGTCCTCTCTCCCCTCCTTTCCTTTCAGAGGCGAGGCGTAGCCCAGTCAGTGGACCTATTCAGCTATGTCTCGTTCCAGCCAGTGCACCACAACTGGTATATCAAAGGCCGTGGTATGTGCTATCCTGTCTGTGGGATGGTACATATAAAAGATCCCTTGCTACTAATGGAAAAATGTAGCGGGTTTCCTCTTTAAGACTATATGTCAAAATTACCAAATGTTTGACATCCAATAGCCGATGCTTAACAAATCAATGTGCTCTAGAGGTGTCGAAAAACAAAACAAACTTCCAACTAACAAAAACGTTTGAACCATTAAATTAGTACACGTGGGCTATTTGATGTCAAACACCATGCGTATTTAAAAACGTTTGAACCATTAAACTAGTACACGTGGGCTATTTGATGTCAAACACCATGCGCATTTAAAAACGTTTGAACCATTAAACTAGTACACGTGGGCTATTTGATGTCAAACACCATGCGCATTTAAAAACGTTTGAACCATTAAACTAGTACACGTGGGCTATTTGATGTCAAACACCATGCGCATTTAAAAACGTTTTAACCATTAAACTAGTACACGTGGGCTATTTGATGTCAAACACCATGCGCATTTAAAAACGTTTGAACCATTAAACTAGTACACGTGGGCTATTTGATGTCAAACACCATGCGCATTTAAAAACGTTTTAACCATTAAACTAGTACACATGGGCTATTTGATGTCAAACACCATGCGTATTTAAAAACGTTTTAACCATTAAACTAGTACACATGGGCTATTTGATGTCAAACACCATGCGTATTTAAAACGTTTTAACCATTAAACTAATACACGTGGGCTATTTGATGTCAAACACCATGCGTATTTAAAAACGTTTTAACCATTAAACTAATACACGTGGGCTATTTGATGTCAAACACCATGCGTATTTAAAAACGTTTTAACCATTAAACTAGTACACGTGGGCTATTTGATGTCAAACACCATGCGTATTTAAAAACGTTTTAACCATTAAACTAGTACACGTGGGCTATTTGATGTCAAACACCATGCGTATTTAAAAACGTTTTAACCATTAAACTAGTACACGTGGGCTATTTGATGTCAAACACCATGCGTATTTAAAAACGTTTTAACCATTAAACTAGTACACGTGGGCTATTTGATGTCAAACATCATGCGTATTTAAAAACGTTTTAACCATTAAACTAGTACACGTGGGCTATTTGATGTCAAACACCATGCGTATTTAAAGGCGCAGACCCTAGTTTTAACCTGTAAAAAATGGACACCAAGTTTAGTTAATTTACAAACCTGTAATTCATTTGGATAAAGAATGGACACCAAGTTTAGTTATTTTACAAACCTGTAACTCATTTGGATAAAGTTACAACTGAGTGAAAAAAATTTCTGTGACGTTAAAACAGTAAAACGGGAAATATCCTTAAAAATATACTAGAACTCGAATTTATAAACCGCTACTTCTCAGACGCAAACTTGTGCGTTTTAAAAAAAAATAATATGCAAAATGCAATTTTTGATACTATAAACACCAAGATGAGCAGAAACACTTCGGTTCTACGGAAATGGATAATCTAAAGAATAAAATACAAGTAATGTTTGACTTCAGTGATCATAAACGGATTTAATAGTGAAACATATGCTGTAGTGTTTACAAACTAGGGTCTGTCCCTTTAATCTTCAGAGGCCCGCTTCATGTTTTCTACGATCCATGTACCTATGGCAAAAGCTCTACCAACTGAGTTAACTCCATCCCCTTCCCCAACACGTAGAAATAAGAAAAAGAAAAGACAAAAGTTTTTAAGATAACTAGGTCTACGTTTTGCCAAAATCTGAGAGTAAATATATATTTTTAAATAAAGATGGACTACTAAATATACTACGTCTTAAGAATCTAACCCACAATGGTTGCGTGATGTGTATGGAGCAATTTTACAACACTAATATCACCCTTATTCAACGTTAAGCTTCTTAAGAAGGAAACCAGTAGAACGCATGAGCGAAAATCGATTAAAATATAGATTGAAGACCGAAATATCTGGGACAAAGATATTTGTATCGTTTTAAACAATAGGACTGCTCTATTTTAGAACGCAGAAATTGCAGTTTATGAATGAATGTTATTATTAAAATCCGCAGGAAATCTATTACCCAGTTCATTAAACATCCATTCATTTCATTTCTTGTGCTAGCAGGCTTAGTGCTATATTTGTACAAAGGAAATATATTTCTAGGATTATTCTGTACTATATTGTTAAAATCAGTGCAGATATTTATGGAAATATTTACAAACTGGGACGAGGTTAATATTTTGAGAACTAATTAACTCAGGTGGCTCGAAACTGGTGACATTAAAGACTGCGTGTAATTACTTGATGCTCCCTACTGCTTTTCATTCATTCATTCATTCGTTCTTTCTTCTATTCATTCGTTATTTATTTCATTATTTTGTTCGTTCGTTCGTTCGTTTGTTATTCCGTCCATCTCAGTCCATTCTTTATTCGTTCGTTCATTCATTCATTACCTTTATTAACTCACTGGTTCATTCATTCATTCATTCATGGGTTTTTTTGGTGTTCTTTTGTTGGTTTTTTGTTGTTGTTGTTGTTGTAATGATTCAGTTTGACAGGATGGTCTGTTTTTAAACCTCTAAGTAAACAAACATTTTGAGAGTACTGCTAAATATATATAGATGTCCCCTACCGGACCCAACACATTTTTGTATATCCTAAGTTCACGGGCCATAACTCTGTGGAAAAATGGTTAAATCTCCAGGAAAGTTAAACTTGATCTGTAACAGTACATGATAAAGCTAAATGCAAAATTTTATTTCAATATTTTCAGGCATTGAAAACAAAAGTCTGGAAAACATATTTTCATATATATACTACTCAAAAGAATTTAAGGGTCAGACGATATTTTCGACATTATTTTCTGAATGTCAATTATATTAGCTAGACCATAATGTCACGCATGGTATTGTTCCATTTTGACGAAAGTGGGTCTAAGCAACCCATAAATGAATTAAAATCCACTGTCACTGACACTGTCGACTAGTTCTAATGGCGAAAACATGCTTACATTTGCACGTAAATTAGGGCGAAAGCGAAAGGTCTGCTAAGTGCTCATAACTTGCTTTTTCACAAAGCGCTTCATTTGCACGCTTTGCATGTGTATTCCATGTTCCCAATGCTGAATTTCCGTATAATTGGAGCTTGCGTTCGTGTACGGTGCACAATCCAAATTCGACAATGGTACGACGTCAACTGACTATCGAAGATCGAGGAAGGGCTATTGCTTGGCTTAAGGATGGCAATACGCAAAGAAATGTTGCTCTGAGACTTGGTGTCAGTCAGAGTGTCGTTGGCCGACTGTGGCAACGGTACCAAGCAACGAATTCTGTTCGAAATCGTCCACGTTCGGGAAGACCCCGAAGCACTACAAATAGAGAGGACCGCTACATCACCAATATGGCTCTACGTCAACGCACAACCACTGCACGCCGATTACGTGACAATCTGCGGACTGCGACTGGAACTCGAGTGTCTGATCAAACCATACACAATCGTCTGAGAGCCAATAATCAACGCTGCCGTCGCCGGGCTGTTCGACCACCACTCCTACCACGTCACAGAACGGCCAGACGTCACTGGTGCACACTTCATCTGCGGTGGCAACGTGTTCAGTGGGGTCGAGTGATGTTCACTGATGAGTACAGGTTTAGTCTCAGTTCAACGACGGTCGGGTTCGTGTCTACAGACGTCCTGGGGAGCGCTTCGCTGACGTTAACGTTAGACAACGTCACCGGTTCGGTGGTGGCAGCGTCATGGTGTGGGGCGGCATCTCTATCCACCACAGAACCCCCCCCCCCCCTTTATGTGGTGGATGGCAATCTGAATGGAATCCGCTATCTGAATGAGATTATCCGGCCGTTGGTTCTCCCAGGCCTTCAGCAGATTAGCGGCGGGGCAGTTCTGCAGGATGACAATGCCAGACCCCACCGCGCCAGGGTGGTAACGGACTTTCTCAGACAACAAGGTATCGCCAGGATGGATTGGCCAGCATATTCGCCTGACTTGGCCCCAATAGAGTACACCTGGGACGAATTAGGCAGGAGAGTTCGGGATAACCATGCCCCTCCGGCCAACCTTCATGATCTGGGTCAACTTCTTATGGCAGAGTGGCAGGCCATTCCCCAAGAGTTCTTCAGACGTCTGATCAACAGCATGAGGCAACGATGTGTCGAGTGTATTCGCGCCAGGGGTGGATTCACACACTATTAAACGAATGTTCTAATGTGTAAAATCCATGTTTGACAACCTTCAACTTTGACAGCATGTCATGTGACTTTCTTGTATACAGTGACGTTTATTTGTGTTTTTTTGTAAATATGGAACAATAAATTAAATTTTTGGTGTAGTTTACATCATCAATCTAATACACTCTGAAACTTATTTGGTTAGTATATATCTTAATTTCAAGCGCCATAACTGTGAAAAATGGGTAAATTGCCACAACTGTTAAAAATGGGTAAATTGCCATGAAAAGTTAACTGAATTTGTAGCAGAACATGATAAATCTATACACAAAATTTCAGCTCAATATCTTGACGCATTGTCAAAAACAGTTTGGAAAACATATTTTTGTATTTCCTACGTTCAAGGGCCATAAATCTGTCAAAAATAGGAAGTCACGCGTGATCTGTAACTGTATATAATACAGCTATAGACAGAATTTCAACTCAATATCTCGAGGCACTATGAACAAATCTTGTGAAACTGTATGTGGGACAGACGGACGGACAGACAGACAGGCAGACAGACAGACAGACAGACAGAAGGACGGATATGAAACCTGTAGTTCCATCCCGTTAGACCGATAGGGGACTAATAATGAATGTCGATTGTATTCATAGCACTTAAATTATTGTCAATCCAAAGTTCTTTTAAGAAGGGAGTACAAATAATTCAAGGGGAGTGCGTATTATACGTATAGTAGTAACTGGGGGAGTGCAAATTATATGTATAATAATGACTGGGAAGTACATATTCTTGGTGAGTGCAAATTAAATGCTACACCGATTGGGGACTAATAATGAAAGTATTAACTATACACCAGGCCTTACAGAATTGTAAAGTTGTCAATAAAACCCAGAGGAAAACATGATCGTTTGAGGAAGTTTTAAACTTAACTGCTTTTCCCACTCTTTGTTATATACGTCTTAGGGTCGGTCACACTTGTACAAGGTCACAAAGTGTACGTTGTGTGTGTGTGCGTGCGTGTGCGTGTGCGTGTGCGTGTGCGTGTATATATATATATATGTATGTATATGTGTGTGTATGTGTGTGTGTATGTGTATATGTATGTGTGTGTATGCTTGTGTGTATGTGTCTGTGTGTGAATGTGTGTGTAGGTGTGTATGTATGTATGTATGTATGTATGTATATATGTATGTGTGTGTATGTATGTATGCATGTGTGTATATTTGTGTGTATGTGTGTGTATGTAAATATGTGTGTATGTGTATATATGTATGTATGATGTGTGTGTGTGTTTATGGAAATATGTGTGTGTATGTGTGTATGATTTTGTGCATGACTGTGTGTATGATTGTGTGTATGTGTCTGTGTGAGAATGTGTGTATAGGTATGTGTGAATGTGTGTGCGTGTGTGTGTGTGTGTGTGCGCGCGCGCGCGCGTGCGTGCGTGCGTATATGCGTGTGTATGTATGTGTGGAATTAATACCAACAATATAGCTAAAACATTCCTTTCAAAATAATTTTTAAGTTATGCTTTTAGGAAGAGGATGGGTGGTGGCGGTTACCCCCCCCCCCCCCCAAAAAAAAAGAAAAAGAAAAAAAAAAAAAAAAAAAAAAAAAGAGAGTATGTTAAAAGCTTTACAATTGTGAATAAGGCCATTTTATACAATGATCTCCTGTTTGTCCAGACCGGAACTCTGTTTATTGCAAATAAATTTACAACTAAAGCACCTAAAACAATGGTTCCCGTGCCCAGTGTATATATAAAACTTTATTATCTGTACAATGTTTACACATTATAAAATTATTTGCAATCATCAGAGTGTTCCGGCGGGACACGGAATTGCCCAATAATGATAATATTGGCAATATATCAAGGCCTATAAAATTGTCACGATGCAAATAAAAGCCTGAGGAAAATATGTTTCATAGGTTTGAAAAATAACCGTGACTGTTTCCCACGCTTTATACGTTTATTACGTAAATCTGAGGAAAACATTATGGGCCGAATTTACAAAGCCTGTTTTAAAGTTACACGCGTGTAACTACATACATTTACTAAGCTTAAACACCTGTTTATGTCTTACACGCGTGTAACTACATACATTTACAAAGCTTAAACACCTGTTTATGTCTTACACGCGTGTAACTACATACATTTAGTAAGCTTAAACACCTGTTTATGTCTTACACGCGTGTAACTACATACATTTACTAAGCTTAAAACACCTGTTAATGTCTTACACGCGTGTAACTACATACATTTACTAAGCTTAAAACACCTGTTAATGTCTTACACGCGTGTAACTACATACATTTACTAAGCTTAAACACCTGTTTATGTCTTACACGCGTGTAACTACATACATTTACTAAGCTTAAACACCTGTTTATGTCTTACACGCGTGTACCTACATACATTTACAATACTTAAACACCTGTTTATGTCTTACACGTGTGTAACTACATACATTTACTAAGCTTAAACACCTGTTTATGTCTTACACGCGTGTAACTACATACATTTACTAAGCTTAAAACACCTGTTAATGTCTTACACGCGTGTAACTACATACATTTACTAAGCTTAAAACACCTGTTAATGTCTTACACGCGTGTAACTACATACATTTACTAAGCTTAAAACACCTGTTAATGTCTTACACGCGTGTAACTACATACATTTACTAAGCTTAAACACCTGTTTATGTCTTACACGAGTGTAACTACATACATTTACAATGCTTAAACACCTGTTAATGTCTTACACGCGTGTAACTACATACATTTACAATGCTTAAACACCTGTTAATGTCTTACACGCGTGTAACTACATACATTTACAATGCTTAAACACCTGTTAATGTCTTACACGCGTGTAACTACATACATCTACTGAGCTTAAACACCTGTTTATGTCTTACACGCGTGTAACTACATACATCTACAATGCTTAAACACCTGTTAATGTCTTACACGCGTGTAACTACATACATTTACTAAGCTTAAACACCTGCGTTTAAGAAAAAACCAGGCTTCGTAAATTCAGCCAATAGGTTTTAAGAGGTAACTTGACTGCTTCCCATGTATTGTTACACATTTGTTTTATTAAGGTATATGTTCCTTGTAGAGTACTTTAAAGGGACATTCCTGAGTTTGCTGCATTGTAAAATGTTTCCGACTACACGGTAATAAAATATTTCTACAATTAAACTTACATGATAAATATATTTTCTTGTGTAGAATATCAGTGTCTGTATATTCAATGTGTTTCAGGTCGTCTTAATATATCCCAAACTGGATTTTGTCTTGAAAAAATATTTTAGGAAATAAAATGAAATTTAACCTAGTACAAATATTAGAACGATCAGAAACACGTTTAATATACAGCCACTAATATTTTATGCAGAAAAATATATTTGATATGCAATTACAATCGTTAAAAAGTCTCTGTTAGTCGATAACATCTTAAAAATTGCAGCAAACTCAGGAATGTCCCTTTAAATGTGCAATCTCTAAAACCATATATATATATAAATGTTTTTTGTTGAAGGAAGGAAGCAAATGTTTTATTTAACGACGCACTCAACACATTTTATTTACGGTTATATATGGCATCGGTATTACCCACAGACAGAGATGCTAAAATATAGATTGGGTTTGGAATATATTGCCCGTGTATCAAAAGACCGATATGCGAATACCATTGAAATGACCATTGTATTAGCCATGAGATATTTACCCCCCCTTCTCTCTCTCTCTCTCTCTCTCTCTCTCTCTCTCTCTCTCTCTCTCTCTCTCTCTCTCCCTCCCTCCCTCCCTCTCTCCGCTCTCTCTCTCTCTCTCTCTCTCTCTCTCTCTCTCTCTCTCTCTCTCTCTCTCTCTCTCCCCCTCTCTCTCTCTCTCACTCTCTCTATATTGTTTTGTTATTATTAAAAAAAATTAATTGCGCTTTATTAAATATCTAAGAATTTATGATTTTGACTGTGCAGATTTATTTTGCGTTCATATCGGTTCTAAATCACAAACTCGTATGTTTCTGATTTTAACGGTTTCGTTTTGACGTCAATGCCATTCAAACATGACTGACATAATTTTGCAATATTTCGATGAAATAATTTGCACAAAAAAGAAAAAAAATGGGGTAGTGAGACATGAGAATAATTTGACAATTGTTTAACACAGTCTAAGCTATGACACAATGATTGGTGTTTAAAGAGAATGTCCTTAGATTGCTGCCATATGTTTCCAAATAACAGGTGGTTTTAAAGATTTGAAATGACATTTTAAATAAAATTATATTTTCGTGTTTACAATACTAATGTCTGTATATACAATGTGTTTGCAGTTGTAGACTAATATATACGTTTGCAGTCAAGATCTTGCAAGAATTAAATTGAAAACAGAAGTTAGCACTAGAAAATCTTATTGCATGACATATAGATGAAACGTTTCATACTAAAGTGGTAGAGCGCTCGTCCAACATGTCACAGGTAACAGGATTAATCTCCCTTGATGGACTTGGATTTTCCCCATCCGAACCATCAAAAGCCGTGGTATTTACTGTCCTTTCTGCATACAAAAAATCCCTTTCTGCTTTGTGGAAGGAGAAGCTTATGCGATGACAGCAGAGTGTGTTCGCATGTCTGTGCATATATTGTTATTGCTGTTGAACTTACCTTTGCTTTTCTTAAAATATCTTATCAACGTTTGTCACCCATTTTGACAGTCTATATACAGAATTAATTTCTTTATCTTAAAACATATACTAGTATTAAAATATTCAATATTCTTTTTTCTTTTTTTCAATATACATTTATAAAAAAAAAATCTATCAAATATATCACACCTGCACTTTTCAATTCTGCGCTTCCTGCGTCTTTTGGAAATGTTTATAATCTACAGTAATTAGTTTACTCTAATTCTTATAATCTTCGGTTATTTAACGTCACTAACCATCTACCATCAGGAAATTAACTATCATTCCAGTGGTCGTTAATGATTTTTGTTGATTAGGCATCGATTTAAATTCTAATGGGTAATTACGCAGCTGATTCTAACCTACTCGGTCGTGGGTCGATTACATGTCATTTAGTTTCGTATGCATTTTGAAACAGGGTTCAAGCACGATGTAATGGCCACACACACATACACACACAGGGACACACACACAGGGACACACACACAGGGACACACACACACGCACACAGACATGCACAAATACGCACACACACACACACACACACATGCACACACACACACTCTCTGTCTCTCTGTCTGTCTGTCTGTCTCTCTCTCTCTCTCTCTCTCTCTCTCTCTCTCTCTCTCTCTCTCTCTCTCTCTCTCTCTCTCTCTCTCTCTCCAGCACAAATCCCTTTGTTTTTTTCGAGATACAATTAACATTTTGAATAAAAGTCAGTATCTATCTGTGATATTTGTATTTTTGCACAGTTCTTTATACTGTGTTTTTATTTAAATCTTGAATTTTTATATTGATGTTGATCATCACTTTATTTATTTGCATTACCGTAGTTTGACACCCAATAACCGATGTATTTTTCGTGCTGGGGTGTCGTTAAACATTCATTCATTCATTCATTCTCTCTCTCTCTCTCTCTCTCTCTCTCTCTCTCTCTCTCTCTCTCTCTCTCTCTCTCTCTCTCTCTCTCTCTCTCTCTCTCTCTCTCTCTCTCTCTGGTGCATGTCGGAATTAGACCACACTGTGTAAACGTATACTTCTGTAACACAAGCTACTCTTTTATATCTTCTTAATGATATTGGAACCACTACTGGTTAACCTATATTTTAAGTCTAATATATATTTAAAAAAATCATTGTTATGAAAATGCCGACTAGAATTGCACTCAATAATTCAGAGAGAGAAATGAAATATTAAACCTATAGTTGCAATATCGATGTCATGGCTCAACCTTTCTTTTGTTTATTCAATGTGGTTTAAAAAAAAGAAGAAAAAAAGAAAGAAAAAAGAACCGCACCTCCTTATGTTACAATAAAATATTGATTCCATAAAATATGTGATACGTCACAAACGTACGCGCAGATTACCATAGGAAGGAAATGGTCTATTTAACGACGCACTCAACACATTTTATTTACGGTTATATGGCGTCGGACATATAGTTAAGAACCACACAGATATTGAAGGAAGAAACCCGCTGTCGCCACTTCATGGGCTATTATTTTCGATTAGCAGCAGGGGATCTTTTATGTGAACCATCCCATAGACAGGATAGCACATACCACGGCCTTTGATGTACCAGTCGTGGTGCACTGGCTGCAGGTGGACACAGATGAAGGAAACTATTTGTGGTAACAACCGCAGACAAACTGCGATAGATCTGCGATGGAGCATCTGCGATTGTGTTCTCGTAAATAGTTTCGTTCCAGTCAGTGCACCACGATTGCTATTTCCAAGGCCGTGGTATGTGTTATCCTGTCTGTGGAATGGTGCATATAAAACATCCCTTGCTACTAATGAACAAAATGAAGCAGGTTTGCTCTCTAAGACAATGTCAAAATGATAAAATGTTTGACCAATGTGCTCTAGTGGTGTCGTTAAACAAAACAAACTTTAACTTTTTAATAACTATTTGCTTTGGTATTCGTCCAAGCTCGTCCGAGGTGCTTGCATTGTAGGATCGAACCACCTCAGTAACACCATTCTCAAATTTGGTTTTTCCCGTCCCATCAAAGGTCATGGTATGTAATGTTATGTCTGTGGGGAAAAGTCCATATTAAAGATCCCTTGCTGCTAACGGAAAAATGTAGCGGGTTTCCTCTAAGACAACGTGTCAAAATTACCAAATGTTTGACATCCGATAACCGATGATTAATAAATCAATGTGCTCTAGTGGTGTCATTAAACAAAACAAATATTAACTTTAAACGGCCAACTGCTTAGGTTGGCGACTGCTGCAGAGGTTACGTAAACCATGCTTAAATGTGTAACACAAGATTTAAAGTGGAAATGTTCACCAATTTGGTCAAATCTCTGATGTCTCTTCTTAATGATTTACAAAGAAGCCCACAAGGCTGTAACCAGAGATCGCCACTGCTGCCTGTCTTTTGCCAGGTTCTCCAGCAGCCCCCAGCTCAGACTGCCTTCTCGGTTTTCCTTCTCTACTGTCTTCCTCCATGTTTCTTTCGGTCTTCCCCGTTTTCTTTTTCCAGGAGGGGTCCATCGGAGTGCCACTCTTGGTAGGGCTGTTTGAGGCATTCTGATGACATGGCCAATTCACCGCCATCTTCGGCGCTTGATCTCCGATACCATTGATGTAGAGGTTTGTTTATGGACTTTTTCGTTGGTTATGATGTTGGGCCAGAAGATATTCAGAATCATGCGAAGGCACCGATTTGGAAAGACCTCCAACTTCTGACCGATGGTCTTGGAAATTTTCCAGGATTCTGCTATACATTTAAAATATTGTTTAATCCAGACATTATAGTTGTATATCACATACAGAATTATCAGAAGCTAAAGTTAAAAGTTAAAGTTTGTTTTGTTTAACAACACCACTAACAACACATTGATTAATTAATCATAACTGGATGTCAAACATTTGGTAATTCTGACATGTAGTCATCAGAGGAAACCCGCTACATTTTTTCTAATGCAACAAGGGATCTTTTATATGCGCTTTCCCACAAAACAACAATTAGTTGAATGGATCCACCGAGATGGTTCGATCCTGCGACGCAAGCACCTCAAGCGAGAACTCAACCGACTAAAGTAATACCCGCCCCGAAATATCAGCAGTCATATGCAGTCATAATATGGAAGTTAAAAAAGTATATACCCGAGTTGGTTAAAACGTCAACCCAGGGATGAGACTCGTTAAGTCGCCAAGTCGATTTTTTTTTTGTTCCTTAGTACTAATTGAAAAATCGTTCCACAGGAATGCGCTTATGCTGAGCAGTGATTCTATATTTAGCAACGTTCCGAGCATGATACAGAGTAACTGAGGGGCGAGACGTAGCCCAGTGGTAAAGCGTTCGCTTGATGCGCGGTCGGTCTAGTATCGATCCCCGTCAGTGGACCCATTGGGCTATTTCTCGTTCTAGCCAGTGCTCCACAACTGGTGTAACAAAGGCCGTGGTATGTACTATCCTGTATGTGGGATGGTGCATATAACAGGTCCCTTGCTGCTAATCGAAAAGAGTAGCCCATAAAGTGGCGACAGCGAGTTTTCTCTCTCAAAATCTGTGTGGTCCTTAACCATATGTCTGACGCCATATAACCGTAAATAAAATGTGTTGAGTGCGTCGTTAAATAAAACATTTCCTTCCAGAGCAAATGAAAATCCCATGTGCTTGTCATAGGTAAGGAAAATGAACGTAGGTTAGTCTTAAAGGGACATACCCTAGTTTTTAAATACTAGTTTTTTTTTTTTTTTACTATTATAGCTGTTTTTGTTAACTCAAATCATACTTTACTTAGATTATCAATTTCCATGTATTCGAAGTGCTTTTTGGTCATCCTGGTATTTTTAATACCACAAAATGCATTTCTCATATTTTTAAAAACGCACGTGCGTCTGCGAAGTAACAGTTATGGAGTCGAGTTTTACTCTATTGTTAGAGGGTATTTTACCATTTCAAAGTCACAGACTCAACGTTTCACTCAGTTGTAACTTTATCCAAATGTGTTACAGGTTTGTAGATTAACTAAATTTAGTGTTAATTTTCACGGGTTGAAACTAGGGTCTGTCCCTTTAATTGATGAGTATTAGAACCCGTGAAACTATATATTTACCTCACTAAAACTTCGAAACTCATTCAAAATTGTTCACAATTACGGCATATTCGGCTTATTATTTTAATTATTTAAAAACATAAACAACTTTTGAACATATTTTATGTACTGGCGCAAAACGCACGCTCGAATGAGTTTATATCTCATATTTAACAAAATAACCTGTTTAAAATAAGATTGATAAATACCGTGACTGTTATAGGCA